>NC_090838.1:13340833-13643863 GCF_028021215.1 Eschrichtius robustus
GTGGCATGAGGACTCAGTAGTTGCGGCTCGTGGGCTCTAGAGCACAGGATCAGTAGTTGTGGCACACAGGCTTAGTTGCTCTGCGGCATGTGGGATCTTCCCGGACCAGGGACTGAACCTGTGTCCTGCATTGGCAGGGATTCTTAACCACTGTGCCACCAGGGAAGTCCCTAGCTGAAGAGAATTTGATAAGTGGAATGTACATCTAAAGGATTTATTCAGAATGTAACAAAGGGGATTTCCCTGGTGGTCCATTGGTAAAGAATCCACCTTCCAAAGCAGGGGATGCGGGTTCAATCCCTGGTTGGGGAACTAAGTTCCCACATGCCGCAGGGCAACTACTGAGCTTGCGCGACTCAACTAGAGAGAGAAAACCCGCACACCACAACTAGAGAGAAGCCGGGGAGCACCGCAATGAAAGATACCGCGTGCCTCAACGAAGATCCTGCTGCAACAAAGACCCGACGCAGTCAAAAAAAAAATAAAAGTAACAAAGATGCAGGTGAAAAATGTGAACAAAATGAGACATGGAAAAATAAAGGTTTAACACATGTCTAATAGATGTTCCAAAAAAGGAGAATGGGTAAAGTAATATTTGAAGATACAATGGCTGAGAGTATCCTAGAACTGATAAAAGACAGGCATCCTCAGATTCAAAAAGTATTACTAATCCTGAACGTAACTCTAATTGGATATAACATGTTAGGTCAAAGACATTCTTGCATTTTAGTAATTATTCCTGCTTAGGAGTCTGTGGTAGTCTCAGGTTAAACTAAAGCATTCTTTACTGCTCCAAACTGACCACCCAAAGCAAAATTAGTGAGGAGAGAAATTAGGCAAAAAATGAGACAGATGGAACAATATGGTATGCTTAATAATCAGCTTTCATCCATAGATTTCTTCGGTTGTGAATTCCTTGTTTAAGAGGTTTTTTTTTCTCATTCATAGAGTGATATAGCTAGTGTGTCAAGCATGGAGCTTTACGTTATAAAAGTATAAAAATATCTTACCTATTAATTTTTCAGAAGAGAAGGGATAAATAATAGACAAACCTTTCATATAAGCAAGGGTTTGACTGTCTTTCAAAAGTAACTTTAGTGAAGCAGCGATTCTGGAAGGACTTACCTCCTAGGAGAGTACAGATTATATCTGGTAGAGATTTCCCAAGTGGCTTCAGAGTAATGAAGGAGGGGGGTTAAAATATCATTTTCTATTTTGTGGTGATTTTGTCCCCAATCCCACCCTGTACACAGGTTCTAAAATCTTCATGGTTGTTGTCTAGTTGGCCTCAAGGGAATGTGGGCAAAAAAGAGCTAGTAGGTTGTGCAGTCAGTTCTGACGCCAAACAAAACTATTCATACAAGAGGATTCAGAGTCTAGACTATATGTGTATATGAAGAAAATTTACTATTTAGTTTAGGTTCTAGAGCTGATCTGAGCCTAGGTGATGTCTCAGTATTATGTATCTAGCTCTGTAGCTTTCTTTCTAGCGGTTCGATAAAAGCCTTTGGATAAACTGTTGACCATAAATTCTTTCAAATGTAGATAATGTAGCAAATCTGATTGGGAAGAAAGAAGCTTCCGTTAATGACTGAATCATCATAGGATGATAAAAAAAAAATTAACATGGAACCATCAAATCTCAACATTTACCTCAAAGGTCATGGACTCCTTGGGTAGGGGTCCAACTCCAGCCCTGAGTGGTCCTTGTGTCTGACTCAGCTGATGTCCTTTCCCCAAGAAAGGGCTTGGGGAAGCCAAGGGTGAGACTGCTAATATATTAGTAACTCGGGGAAGATCCCAAACTCCAAGCCTATAGCCACTTCCAAGGCTAAATGTGCCCCTAGAGGGCTTGGGTCACACCTGTACATAAGTGTAGTGGTTGAGGAGAGATGCCCACACTCTCCCAGTGGTCCGACAGGATGCTGTAGCCACACTGGGCAGCCAGGGCCTCATCTATTTTTCTTCCTGAGCCAAATTGGTCTGAACAGAGCCCCAGACACCTTCTTACCCCCTTCTCCCTATTCAGCTTCAGGTGCCAATCTACCAGTCCCCACTTTATAGATGAGAAAAACCTTGCCTAAATTACACAGCTAAGGAGAGATGGAGCCAGAATTCAAACTCAGGCACTTGACCCAAGGCCTGTACTCTCAGTCTTTTTTTTTTTTTTTAAATAAAAATAGAAATTTTTGTAGTCTCTCTCATTGACCCCACCTCCCTCAGCCTCCAGGAAGTGTCTGGTATACTGTAGGTGCCCAATTATGGCTGTTAAGGAATAAGTTACTATGATGTGGCAGGGGCTCTGCTGGACCCTTGACAAGTATTTCATCCATGCATCTCCCTCTGCAAAACACATGACGTCGTCTGTCTGCAACTTCTGGGGAAACTGAGGATCACAAGGTTAAGTACCCTTCAAGGTCACACAGCTAGTGAACAACAGAGGTGAAGTTAAACTCAGGTTTTAGCACTCTCCATGATATTTTGTGGTTTCTATAAGACACATAGCTCCTTTCTGAAGTGTGGGCTGTTCCTTATTGGTAATAGGCAACAGTTTATATACAAATCCACCCACGTGTGAAATCTGCCAATTATGCCATGGCTAGAGGTCTAGGATTTAGTGAAATACTCTACAGATGGCAAATCAGGGCTGTGTTGATACCGAGGAAGCCAGGAAGTACCAGGGATTTGTGAGAACCAGGAGGCCTTTCTGAGCTCTACTTGCAAAATAGGCAATCCTTGGGCACGATTAAAACGCGACAGTGAGAGGCCCGCACACCACGATGAAGAGTGGCCCCCACTTGCCACAACTAGAGAAAGCCCTCGCACAGAAACGAAGACCCAACACAGCCAAAAATAAATAAATAAACAAATGTGGGGTTTTAAAAAAAAACCAAAAAACAGAAAAAAACCCGAGTGAGATAACGACTCCCCCTACCCCATGAGAATGAAGTGTAGCCAAGACTGTCCCCAGATGACGAGGCTCACCAACTACATGCAAGTCCAGATACTGCCCCTGCCATGTGCAGACTCCGCGGTTGTTCACATGACGCTCCCCACATAGTCCAGGGACAGGCAGCTACGTGAAGCAAAGACAAGGGGGGCGGTGAGCCTCTGAATATCACTTTTAGCCGTACCATGCCCAGGCGGACAAGAAAAACCTCATCAACGACCTGTAACAGGGGCCCCAGGTCTGAAAACTGAAGCTCCAAGAAGAATTAATCTGTGATCAAAGACAGCACAAACTCTGCTGCTAAGTCTGCACTTGAATGCCTTCCCCCCGCATCCTGCTTTGAGAGGCATTGAGAGAAATTTACCAAACAGTGTCAGTAAGAGGGGCTGGGCGGGTGAGGAGAGACAGAGATAGACAGACAGATAGATATGCATAGACAGACAGACACAGACACACACACACACACACACACACACACACACACAGATGCAGAGAGAGAGAGGGAGAGAGCAATATCGAGAACAGGGACTAATCTTCCAACTCGTATTTTCAAATAGCCGAGAGCCCTGAGGTCCTGTGGCCTCTCTCAGCTGCAGACCTACAGTAAGAGCCAGGTACAATTGTTCACCTCACGGCAAGACATGCAGCCAGGTACAAGATGAGGCCCAGCCCAGACTTTTGGCCTTTTATCTCTGCAGACAAGCTCTGCTTTCTGCTTGGCCTGTCAGCATGGACCTGTCCTCAGTGGGACTTGCAATCACTAGGAGAATCCACTATAGCGGCCCTTCCCCCTCTTCCCAGAAACAAGGCAGGGTCCAGAACAGCTGCCCTGCAAGGAGGCCTCCACCATCTGCTGACTCCTTCCCAAGGCTTCCCTTTCCAGCTCACCCAGAATGTTCCACAAACACTCCAGGAGAGGCCCCCAAGTAGGGCTGCCAAATAAAATACAGGATGCCCTGTTAAATTAGAATTTCAGATAATCTGGGGAATATTGCAATTATTATATTTGCAATATTTAGGACATGCTTACGGTAAAAAAGTATCCATGTTTATCTGAAATTCAAATTTAACAGGGCATCCTGTATGTTTATTTGCTAAATTGGCACCCCTATTGCAAGGTCTTGGTTTTGCTGAGCAGGAAAGGAAAACTAGGATGAGAAAGAATATGTATTTGTCCAAATAAAAAAAATTTTTCTGCCACTTTTGGTTCGATGTGCATATTAAACAGGTAGCTGAGAAAGACCTGTGAGATATTTGGCCAAGACTAAATGGAATCAACCTGGGAGCGAGTGAACCTGACTATGTGTGTACACATAGAGAACACCTCTCTCCTTATTGGAATAAGAACTTTCCATGGCAGGAATCTGTCATGGGTTAAGACCCTTTTAACGAGGACCTGCTATTTACCAGGGATTGTGCTAGGGACTGGGGATATGGGGGTGAAGTTAATCTCCCCTGGTAACCCAGCCCCTAGGCTGTTGTGTGAGATCTGAAACTGGCTCCTGCACACGGAGGTCAAGGAGACACCAAAGAAGGGGCAGACCACTCCAGACTGATAGGCGGCAGGTTTAATAAGCAAGGGAACTTACATACCAGGATTGTCCTGGGAGGCTGCAAGACAAGTGGGTCGCCACATCTGCCCCCAGGAATCTTAAAAGTTTATATAGAGGTCTTAATAGGGTTCAGTCATGTACGTCTTCCAGATGGTCTCAACAGCACAGGGCTTTGTCAAGTCTCTGTCATTGGAAACGATTCCCACTGTGGGAACAGTGGGCAGGGTGTACCTTCCAAGGACAGGGAGCGGGTGAGGAGACTCTGCCCTGAGGGCAGTGTGAGCATTCATTGGGGGGAACTGTGGCAGAGCCAGAGCCATTCTGGATGAATGCGTGAAATTGATCCAAAAAACCCTGGACGCTGTCCCAACTGATATCCTTCAATGATACCATTTCCAGGGGTAGGAGGAAGCTCTAATTTGGCAGGTCTAGTATCTCAGGGCTTTGGGGTCATGAAAGTGCTTCATTCCTGATCTTGACACTCATCAGCTGTGTGACCTTGGGAAGGTTACTTAACTCTTCTGAACTGAGGTGTTTTTTTTTTTTTTTAATCTGTAAAATAGGGATTTATTGTGTCACAATGTTCTCATGTAAAAAGTGCCTGGCAAATTAGGGACACACACTCAAGAAAGCATATAAGAAACTCCCTTCTCTCCTTCGACCTCCAACTTCTACTTGGAAAAATAAAGATTCCCTAAATGTGTGTGTGTGCGTGTGTGTCTGTGAGAGAGAGAGAGAGAGAGAGAGGCAGAGAGAGAGAAAACTATTCAGTGTAAAACAAGTGATCGTTTCTCAGTATTTTAGCAAGTTTTTCAATACTTTGCGCAAGGAATTTTGTACATTAAAAAATGCCCAAGAGTAGCAAAATTAAATTATCTTGGGCAGTTAAGTGAGAAAAGAAGGACATAGATCTTCATACGTTCTGTGCCCATGGAAAGCCTACTGGGAGTAAATACAACAGAATGGTAAATTGAGGATTTTTACGTGTAAGATTAAGAGAGATCTGAATTTTCTGAGGCTGTAATCCTGTGCAGGTGCAATGTTAGGAGTCGGCCACAGGGCGGAGCCTGTGCCCCTCCGATGGCTTTTAGGAGGCGCCGCGGAGCTGCTAGTGAACAACTTGAACGCAGAGAGCAGAGTGAAACCTGACCGTCCTAGTTCCTGGAACGGCCCCGCACTGAAATAACACCCGTCCTAAGCCCTCCTTTATAACATTCACTGGCCCCATTTAGCGAGGGCGAAGTGCCTAAAGGAGGCTGGGACTGAGAAAGGCATGCTCGGATCTGAAGGGTGTAGCTCAGAGGCAGGAGACCGGGCACCCTCTGCTCTGTTGGGATAGGTGGGGCTTTTCCTCTGGCCCCTACATATCTCTAGGAACCGAAGTGCAAGGCAAAGTCCCACAGCACGGGTCAGAAGCCGGAGGCTCCTGGAGGTTCGGGGAGGAGACTGAATGAAGGTGAGACTGGGCACCTGGCTGAACAGAGATGCTGCAGATCTGCCCTGAGCCACCTGAGCGAGAAGAGCCCTGGGGAGAGGCGGGGAAAGCACACACACACACACAACCCACAAGATGCTTGTTTTTTTCCCTCTCTCTCCTCCTCGCCCTAATATAGGGAGGCCTTTTGCTCCTAGAGAAGAAAGGGGGGTGTTGGGAAAGAGCAGTCCCCCCTTCCACTCCTAGGCGTCTCTGACTTGGGTCCCTTCAGCCTCAAGACCAGCCAGGACCTGGGGGAGTGAAAGCTGCGCGTTGGCTATCAGCCTATTGCCTGTTTGCCTCTTTTATTTCAAACTATCCTGGACTTTTAACAAACACAACTACCTGACAGGTTGTGGCATTTCCCCGGGCGTCACTAAGGACAAAAAAAGAGCCATTTGACGGGATGAGGTTGAATTGATGATTGGAAAAGAAATCCTCTTCAGGTTTATTTTTGAGTCGAGGCTGATCAATAAGCCTCCTGGCCTCAGTTTTCCCTTCTTTAGCCACCGCTGCCCAGAACTGGGGAGAGGGGCAGGGGGCAGCTCAGGGGTAAGCTGCAGTGACGGGGGGCACAGTCTGCCCTTCTAGTGACACTCCTGCCCTAGATCGTCCCATTTCAGATTACGGTGATCAATAAATATACCCCTGCATGTTCTCTGCACACGGTTTCTCTTAAAAACCACGTAAGTGGGTGAGCAGAATGCAGAGGACATTATCGCTCCCCACAGACCCTTATTCCAAACCTCCCGGGCTCCCAGCGCAAGGACAACGCTGCCAGCCCCCTCCGTCAGGCATCCTGGCTCCGCTTCAGGCCTCCTGTCCTCTCTCTTGGTTGTGAAATCCCCAGAGGATAGTGGACTGTCAACCTCAGTGATGACTAACTTGGTGTCCTGCAAAGCGTGTGTGTGTGCTGGGTGTATGGGGTGTGTGTATGTGTATTGCGTGTGTGTGTGATTCACAGAGGAGCATCACATGCTTGAGAGAGGAGAGGGCATTTCCTCCTGTCACCTCTGTACAGGGGAGAACACTGGAGCCCCAAGAGGGAAGCGATTAACCCAGGATTATCAGCAGCCCAGTGGCCAGGTGAGGACCAGGTAATAGTTATGTGAACGCGCTTTGGAGAGCCACCTGTGGCTCAGCGCCCTACTAAGCGCAGTGGGGAGACTGATGGAACGGGTTTTCTGAGGACCCTCTACTCAAGGCATAAACACAGAATAGTGCTGTTTCTTACAATCACTTTCCACAGCTGGAATATGGCCAGCCCCCTTCGCTACATGCTGGGCAGATTTCACAGGCTCTGGTTATTTCCTTTGATTCAGACCAGTCCAGTCCAGTTCATGAGGCCAACCTCATATGTGATTCAGAGTTGTTCTTCTGGCCCATTTTAGGTCACTGCCATGCTCGAAGGGCGTGGAGTAGGGAGTGGGGCACGGCTTCCCTCTCCTCTTTCTCTTCCTCTGTTTCTCCTGCCTGATGTAGTCTTTAATCCAGCAGAGTGTTGGGCAGGGAGGTGGAAAGTGGGCAGTGGTGCGCTGGTAAATGTTTAACAACCAGCTCCCTGGAAAAGATTCCCTGACCTGCAGTGCTTGCACATTTCCATGGGGTAAATGCCCTCCACCGCCCCCCCCCCCCGCCCCACCTCCAAGGCTGATTTCAAGTTAGTGATGTGGAGTCACTGGAGGTGGAGTTGGGAAGAGATGTGAGCTGGAGTGAGCACACCCCTGGATGAAGGATAAAGGGCTGGTCTCTGCCTGAGCGGGCACAGATACAGTCTCCTCCCTGTCGACCACCACTGCTGCGCTGGCTGACACTGATGGCTCTGATGGCCTCAGGGGGCTGGGTTTTTAGTGGGCCCCCAGGCTCCCCATTGCTCAGTCCCTGCCCGTGGGAAACCTAACTCTTCCCTCCTCCTCGGCTCCTGCCACCAGTGCCCAGTTCAGGGCCTCTTGCTGATGGAGTCCCTCCCCGGGGGGGAGTAGCTGCAAGATGGCCCGGGCTGAGCTGCATCCCATAGTGTCTGCCCGATGCCTGACCTCAGCCTCTGGGGAAACGGCACATCCCTGACACAACAAACCACAGGAAGGCGGGGAGTTTAGTCCCTTGTATTGTCCCCACCCCTGCTTTTTCTATGAACTGTTTTTCATTGTCACAACAGTTCTGACACCAAATATATGGGTTTTCCACTCCAAGCAATTCTCCAGTTCTCTGAAGACATCAACTGGGTCAATTCAATTCTGACACAGACTACCCGGCTTCCTTCCATCACGTGAGGACACAGTGGGAAGATGGCCATCCATGAACCAGGAAGCCGGCTCTCGCCAGACACCAAATGTGCCACCACCTTGATCATAGACTTTCCAGCTTCCAGAACTGGGAGAAACAAATTTGTGACCTATGCAGAGAATTTTATAACTGTATGTCATTCAACATGGGTTTTTTTTTTAAGAGAAAGTTGGATTTCTTCAGGAGAGAGGTGAGCTCTTCAACACCATAGCAGAGTTGGTAGGAGGACATGAGCAGACACTGGATCTGTGGTCCAGCCTGGACAGCCCCAGGGCAGCAGTGTGGATGCTACCAGTTTCCTAAGGGTACGGATTTGTGTGCATATGTTGAGGGTCGGGGTGGGGAGGGGGCATGCAGGGGATGAACTGGTAGGAGACAGGTTACCAGATTTAGCAGAGGAAAAAGTATCTACACACTATATATGTGTGTGTGTGTAGAGCAGTTATAGGCTGAAGGTTTGTGTCCTCCCAAAATTCACATGTTGAGGCCCCAACCTCCAATGTGATGATAATTAGGTTTGAATTAGTTCATTAGAGTGGAACCCTTATGATGGGATTAGTGTCCTCAAAAGGAGACAGAGAGCGTTCTCGCCATAGCACATACCAAGGAAAGGCTGTGAGCACAGAGCAAGAAGACGGCTGTATATAGACCAGGAAGAGAGTTCTCGCTAGGAATCAAATCTGCTGACACCTGGATTGTGTACTTTCCATCTTCCAGAGCTGTGAGAAATAAATTTCTGTTGTTTAAGCCACCAGTCTATGATATTTTGTTATAGCAGCTAAGCGGACTAAGATATATGTGTGTGTATATATATAAATAGATATACACACATATATATGTATATATATCTATATATGTATAAAACATTTAATTGGTATATATATATACACCAATTAAATGTTTTTAGTATAAATATGTCCCATGCAATATTAGGTGAATTTTCTAAAAGAATTATTCTCTCAGAGAGCAACGATTTAAGGAAGCATATTAAAGAAATCAATGACATCATATGCACGTCTTAAATTTGTATGTATCCCTAGTCATATTTGAACACAAAAAAGTCTGAAAAACTAAAATATGTGTGAAGTACTGGACACTATATAAATGGATTAAAAATGTACACAGGTTTGGAATACCCTAGTCTGTTTGGCAGAGGGTCAGTGGTTTTCAGGGTTAGATTTTAGATGTGAGTATCACTAGATGAATTCATGGTTGAGGAAGAAAAGGAACAGCCTTAATTTTTTTTTTTGAAGAAGAAGATGATGATGATGATTTTTTCATTTTGGTCTTCTCCAGAGCGCCAGCCCTGTTCTAGCAGCTAGTTGAGAGAATTCTCAGGAATGTTAACTGTTTGGTGGTGCTTGCGTATTTTATTTTATGTAGAAGGAGTTGGAGGGCTGTTAGAAATGGTTCTCTGAGTGCCAGCCTGCCCTGAGGAGCTAAAGTTGGTACTTCCTGACAAGTGTGAATTCTCCAGCATCTCTGAGATCGCTGAGTGGCAGGCAGTTTTCTAATTGGGAGTGAGCTCTGATTGGTAAAGTTTTCTTCCAACACCAGGTGGGCTGGGGTCACCAGCGGAGAGAACTAAATCCACTGGGACTGGTGCTCAGAGGATAGTTTGGACAATTTGAAAAGAGTAAACTAGGATTACAGGTTTCTCACCAGCAAACAGACTGCCCAGGTGCCTGCAGGGAGGCGATGGATGGATGGGAACGTCAGCCTCTGCACCTGCTCAGGAGAGAGATGAACTGAGGTCTGTGAGAAGCAGTCTGAACGCTAATGAATGGCTAGACAAGGATTCCACGCTGAGGTTCTCCTGTCCTGCCAGGCCCACCCTCAGACCACTGGCATCACTTCCAGTGAGACACCTGAGCCATCTGGACTGGCAAAGGGACCCGTCTCCCAAAGAAGGGGGTATGGCTAACAGCCATGTTGGAAGGAACCAGATATTATTCCCAAGTGGTGGATGAGAAAACTTAGAATTTCTCAAGGTTCGAAAGGTGGCAAGTGACATTTTAGGTTCATGTCAACTTCTGTAATTATCCATACATTTTTATGGAGTCAGCTCTCCATATTTGTTTCTCAGTTGATTTTTGGATAGAATGCTCACCTCTTGAAAGCAGGGACTAAGTTCCTTCATCTTTGTGTTTTCCAAAGTCCTTAGCACAACATGCAGTGCTGAGCAAGCTCTCAGAAGACTGGGATCAGAGCCAGGGGGTGAGTTCTAGGAGACATCAGACTATACAGGCAGGGACTGAGTCAACTGATACACTCAATTTAGGGGAACAGCCCTGGAGAGAGAAGGACAGAGGCTCAGGTAGCAGCTTAACGCACACTCGCATGGAAGTATCCCCCATGAAGGTGAGGCCTCATGAAATCCACATTGCCCCCCTCCCACACTCACCGGGATCTTCCTTCTGACCCTGAACCCGTATGGGGGAGGGAAGGAGATCCTCCCTTTCCTGCTTGGCCATGAGTGCACCTCTACGGTCAAGGATTGACTTACCGAGCTTTCTTGCTCTTGCTTGTTATGACTCAGCATTCTACTTCCAGTTCAGGATACAAGGTTATTGAAAATAACTCATATAATAGTTTAGTGCTCTGACGAAGGAGAAATCTGGGGCTTTCACAATCTCAGGGAACCACCGGAGCTCTCACCGTGTGTGGATACGAGAATGTACCTGTGTGTGGCTGTGAGTGTGTGTGATGCATAAGTGCAACTTCCTGAGAGTATGTGTGTGCCCCCCGCAGGTGTGCGCACGTGACTGTACAGGCATGTGGCTGAGGGTGCACGTGGACCCACGTTCTGTACAGCAGATTTACAGTCCTAGATATCTACCTACTAGTTCAGAAGGTAGAATTTTCTAGACTTTTCAGTCCTAAAATGACCTAAGCCCAAACATTGATTTGGGTCTCCTGGTTGTGAGAATACCTGCGATGCAAGGCTGTACCACCATGAAACTTGACATTTCAGAAGCTAAAATGAATTCTTGAAGGGTCTTATGTTTTAGAAAATCTCATAAGATCTTTAGGAACTAAATAAAATCGTAACTAGGTATAATATTTTTTAATATTAAGTATTTGTTGTATCAGTTGAGATTAGAATTGGTTGCATTAATACACATATACACACATGGTCCTACAAATAAATTGTTTATTTTTCTCTCAGGTAAAAGAAGCGTAGCCCTTGACATTGATATAACAGCTCTGTGAACTGGTGAGGGTCCCATATTTCAGTAGCTCACTCCACCATCCCTAGGATGTAACTTGTTCTCTTGGATCAGAATGGCTGCTAGAACTCTAGCCATCTCATCCACAATCTACACAGGAGTTGGAGGAAAGTAGGAAAAAGGGCATACCTACTCTTTTAAAAAAGACTCTCTGGAAACATCTTCAAAGACCACTTGGGCTTACAGGTTACTGTCTAATAGTTGGTATGGCCAATCTAGTTGCAAGAGAGGCTGGGAAGTGTAATGTGTTTGGTTAGGGATGTGACTGCCCTGTAAATAAAAATTGAGTGACAAGTGGCAGTCCCCATCACATTCTCTAGCGCTCTTATTTCTCAATTATATTATCCTGCTAAGTTATCTTCACTCCCTGCCTGGTGCAAAAGGCAGGCGGTATCATCCCTCTGAACTGTGAGCTCTTGCAGGGAGGGACCCAGTTATCAATCATTCTGATCCTTTCTCTTCAGCTCCCTTCTTTAGCTTGGTATCTGGCATATTATTCAGCTCAAAATCCCCATTTTACAGGTGAGAAAACTGAGCCAAAGGGAGATGGGGTGCCTTACAATGCCATTTCAATTATGAGTGACAACATTCCTTGTTATACTAAAAAGAAGAGAGATCATTTTTCTATGTGTTTTTCCCCTTCGGCAAGGAAAACATGAAACCAGTCAGCATGAGGTAGGTCTTTGCAATAGGGTTCATTCCCACATGACTTCTAGCAGTGTCCCAGCCTCTGGTGAGAATACCTCCTGCCCGTGGCTACATTCCCTTTTGTTTTCTTCTCTGTTGGCATGAACTTCTACCAGAGCAGGCATGATGATGGATGCTTTACATATATGATTCACTTTAATTTTTTAACTCTTTGAGATAGGTGTCTGTTCTGATCACCTCCTATTCACCGCACTGGTGACGGAGGGATCCCCCCCACTAAATATGAGATGGCTGAACACATAACCCCTGACACTGGACTGCTGAGGCTGACTGCAGGTCATTGCTCACATGTACTCACAGCCCTGGGGAGGAGGACACCACATGCCAAGCAGGGCGACACAGGGCTGCATTCAGGAGCGGTGTGAACCAGCAGGCTTTGCGGTGACAAGAAAATGACGTGACTCTTGCTTTCCACAGGAGGATGTTATTGGCTAGTTTGAGTAGTTTTGTGAACTGGCAGGGAGGTGAAACCCATAAGGCTGAGGACCCAGTGGAGTAGAGCTGGTCCAGCTGATACGGGAGACCTAGCCAGGAGGAAAGCCTTCCCCATTGGGTGGGGGCATATCTGGCCGGAGCAGGGGAACTCATGGCTAAGCTTCTGCGGACCTGTGAAGTTCAACGATGTTAAGGCAGCACATGGAATCTCATAATTGGGGGGTACAATACAGTGTAATTATCCCCATTCTACATGGGAGGAACTGAGACCCGGGGAGGGTCAAGGTGAGACAGCCAGTAGAATGCTGAGTTTAATACCAAAAGGCTTTTTCCCTCCTTGATATTGCTGTGTATCACATCATTATCTTATTTGAACCTGACTCCCACCCTCTGGGGAAGCATCTTTCCAAGGACGAGACTGAGGGTCAGAGAGAGAGGTGAAATGCTCCAAGTCACCCAGTTAGAGAGTTAAAACTCAGGGTGTTGAGTCCAGGGTGCTTCACATGCTGGCACAGCTGCCTGTGGTGTTGGCCCTGAATCAGGTGGGTGGTCACAACCTGCTGGCTCCCATATCTCTGCTTAGCATAGCGTAGGACATGACCTTGGGGCTGCAGATGGGAACATCAGCAGTGTTTCTATAGCTCTGAGAATTCCTTAAGGACAGGACAAGAGACTGGACTGAACTCTTTAGGTAAGGGTGTTTTTGTCTGTTTGTTTGCTTTGGTTGCTCTGTGGAGAAATAACGACTAGGACCATTAAATTAAGCATATGCATATCCAGGGGTGATATTCAAAATACTTATAACTGCTAGAAAGACTGTCAGTTCTCACTGGGTCAGGCATTAACCCTTAGTTGGTGGATGGTGGAAATTTCTGGGGGCTCCTGGAGAAGGGGCTGGGTCAATGGGAAGGATACTCAGGAAGCTTGGGGGCAGGGCTACTTACCAACAAGTACAGAAATATTTCAGTATTTCTGTATCAGCCCCCTCTGGACTCTACGACCAGCAATCCTGGTAATATATTACCACCCTCAATTCTTTCCAGGTCCATAAGGTGATACGTGTGAGGTTCTTCATCCCAGTGTTTTTTATGGTGGTGGGGAATTTGGGCTATTCTGGGTGCCCGTCATTGGAGAGTGGATGACATACACAGTAATAAAGTAGAGATACACACAGACCAACAGGGATGGAGGTAAAAACCATCCCGCCGTGTGGAATGAAACACATGAGAAGATTGAGGTAAAGGTCAAATGACTATTTGCATAAATTTAAAATGTATGCATTCAAAACAACCATACACGTTTTGCAAGGGCACATGGAAATGAAGGCGATCAACAAGCTCATTAGAATGGCAGTCTATGGAGAGGGGGTGACAATGCAAGTGTGGAATGGGGAATAAAGGCGAAATAAACATTCAGAACAGGAGAAGGCCTTGTGTGTGCTAATGATGATGATATGCTCTTACTGAAGGGTATTGAGTAGCCTTCTGCAACCAAGGGAAGGAAAGAAAGATGACTAAGTCAGTCCAGCTGACCCACACTCATAGGTCACTGAAGCTGTATTTAAAGAGGAAGAGTGGATGCATCCAAGAGTGCCCTGCCAGCAGAGCAGGGCACTTACTTCCCATCTCGCTCCTCCAGAAAGATCTTTTGGTTCCTTCTCTCCACCATATCTTGCTATGGCAGAACTGCCTCCAAATTATTGTGATAAGACGCTATGATTTTCTTTTCAAAAGAAATTTTAATAGGAAATTTCTCCTGTTCCAGCAACTGAATGGGTCACTTCCACTGACATCCCAGTGGAAAGACCTCAGTCGTATGCTCGCCCCTAGTGACATGGGAAGCTTGAGCATGTAGACTTTATCCTGGGCAGCAATGTATCTTGTAGGATGACCAACTGTCCTGGTTTGCCTGGACTGAGGAGGTTTGGGACACTGGACTTTCAGTTTTAAAACTGAGACAATCCCAGGAAAACCAGGAAGAGTAGTTCACCGTACTACCTGGGTAACCATTGGAGATATTATTACTGAGGAAGCAGAAGAGAAAAGATCATGGGGTTGTTCCTAGCAATCTCTGTCATGGAGA
Source organism: Eschrichtius robustus (assembly GCF_028021215.1). NCBI lineage: Eukaryota > Metazoa > Chordata > Mammalia > Artiodactyla > Eschrichtiidae > Eschrichtius > Eschrichtius robustus. Next base: position 13,355,552 of record NC_090838.1, read on the forward strand.
AACTCTCTACTCTTCTAGTTGTAAATAAAGACTAGACCCTAAGTTCCATCATACAAATGAAGGATTATTAAAACAGGTGCAGAATTCCCCCAGAGGAAAACCCACCAGGTTGACATATCTGATCTTTAGTGCCTCTGAGTTTGCTTTCCTGCACCCTCCCTGAAGTCTGAAACCCTGTCATCCATCCATCCATCCATCCATCCATCCATCCATCCATCCATCCATCCAATCACCCACCTTTTTATTCTTAAAGCAGTCACGGAACATCTGTAACGGGCTAGGCTTTGAAGGTACTGAGCTGAATAACACCACGTAATATCAGCCTTCAAGGAGCTCACAGTTTAATAGAGGAGACTCATTCCAAGCAGGAAACAATACTACAGGAGTATAACTGTACAAAGTATAATGAACCCAGTGGAAGGAACAACTAAACATGATTTGTGGGTTAAGGGAAAGGGTCACAGAATAGGTGATAATGATATTGGAGGTTGAGTTGGCATTTGCCAGGTAGAGAAGGGGGCATTATAGAAATAGAGTGTAGGTAGGGCCAAGGCTCAGAGAGCACACAATGAGCACAGGGGAAAGAAGGAGCTGATGTGTCAGGTTGGAATGTGAGTGGAGAGTGTGTGTGTTGGGGTGGCGGGAGATGTGTAGGAATGCGTAAGACGGAGAGAAAATTGTGAAGAGCTTGACACTGGCTAAAATGATAAGTTTTGGCCAGATTATGAGCAATTTGGAAGTCCATCCCTTGGAGTATTTTTATGACCTGACTTCTCAGACAGAGCCTTTACTGTGCTAAAATGTATTATATGTATTGACAAGTGGAATGCAGTATGTGTGTGCCCAAAGCCTTTGACCATGGCACAGGTGTTCTGTGGAACTCACCTTGGGAGTCCTCAGAGGATACCTCCAGGTACCTAGGAGAGTGTTCCTTTGTGCCTGGAGACTTAAGCCATATTCTGTCACAGGGTTTTGTTTTGTTTTTTTTCTTTAATAATGTGTAAACGGTGTCCTTTTATCTGTAGAATTGTAAAAATTTTAGAACTGGCAAGGACTTTGGAGATCATCTAGTCCAAACCCAAACAGAACTGGAGAGGAGATATCACTGAGATGTTCAGAGGCAGAGGTGGATTAGAATTCAAGTCTTCGAACTTGAAGATGATAAATATTTAAGGCACTTTCAAAATAAAAATAATATAACAGGGCATTTAAAGTAAGCATACAAATGATTTTGTGAAAGAAGAGTGATCATTGTAGCAATAATCTGGAATGAAAGAATTCTAGATTTGGTCTTGAGCTGCCTGGCATCCAAGCAAAGAGATCAATGTGATAGTTTATATGTTTCTTTTTACCTGATAGAAGGTAACAGAGAAATAAAGGATGATGGCCCCCATCCAGAGCAGGAGGAGCTGAGCAGCCCCATGACAGAGCCTTCAGTAATTCACTTCATAAACACGCAGACCCGGGCTTCCCTGGTGGCGCAGTGGTTGAGAATCTGCCTGCTAATGCAGGGGACAGGGGTTCGAGCCCTGGTCTGGGAAGATCCACATGCCACGGAGCAACTAGGCCCGTGAGCCACAGCTACTGAGCCTGCGCATCTGGAGCCTGTGCTCCGCAACAAGAGAGGCCACGATAGTGAGAGGCCCGCGCACCGCGATGAAGAGTTGCCCCCCCCCCCGCTTGCCGCAACTAGAGAAAGCCCTCGCACAGAAACAAAGACCCAACACAGCCAAAAACAAACAAATAAATAAATTAATTAAAAAAAAACCAAAACCAAAAAAACCCAAAACATGCAGACCCTATAGAAGGTCCTGGAAATTCAGTCTTCAAGGCGCTCATTGCCTGGTTGCATATAAACAATTAAATTCAATATGGCAGATGCTATGGTAGTTGCAAAGGGAGAGGAGATACGTAACTCAGGACAGGAAGGGGGTCTTTCCAGAGGGTAGTAATTATGATTGAATGGCATCCCAATACAAAGGGAGTTTGTTGAATAAAGAAGGGTTTGGCGGAGGGTATTCTAAGCAGAAGGCAGGGAAACATGAAAAAGCCTGGGGGCTTTGGGGAATTGCAAGTGTTTAACGTGCTCATATTGGCTGGGTAAAGACTAGCGAATAAAAGGCACCAACTGAATAAATGTTGACCATCATTACTAATACCCCTTCACGCTCCAACTTCCCACCAGAGATGAGAGCCTCTTCATATCCACGTGTAGACCTATCCCCCATTTAAAAAGCAAATTAGTACTTCCCTTGCCTCCAGGGGTGACGCCCAGCTGTTTTCTGTCATTTGGACTTTAGCGAGAATGAAAGGTCAAGGACTGCTTTGGGTGGGGAGAGGGAAGGGAGTACAGGGACGTGTGGGTAAGTGGGTGAGAGAGGGAGACCCTGAAAATGAGATGTGTCCAGAGCAAGGAGAATATGGAGCCCTGGAAGACAGGCTGCACAAAGCCCACATTTGCTTGCGACGCCTCCACGGACTCTGGGAATCTTCTCGGAAACCGTGGAGGGTGAGCGCTATCGTCAGCTGGTGATTAACCCCTTACAGCCCAGTGCATGGCTTGCCCAGACGCTTCCCTGTGGGCAGGGTTAGTGAAAAGAAGACGGAGTGTTGTATCATGCGGCAAAAAGACATTTTGACGGGGTGGGAGGTGGGTGTGCGGAAGGAGGGAGATCAGAGCATGTCAGTCAGACAGATCCGTGCATGCACCGTGGTGATGGAGACTGAGGCCAGAGGAAGGGGCTCTAGACACAGGGGGTGAGAGCGTGGCTGTGTGTGTGTGTATAGGAGTGCATTCACCACTTGGCCTGACTCAACCTTGGTAAACTTTCAGGGAACAGACACGCTTTTTATGGTACACGCAATGCTTTCCTGTTTCTTATTTCATTGGCTTCACATGATCACCCTTTGAGGGAGAAACTTTTCTTGTAGATGAAGATACCAGGGCTGAAAAAGCTAAGTGACTTGCTTGCAGGGCTCCCCACAGGGCACAGCAGGATGAGAACCCAGTTTGTCTGACTCTCAAATCTGTGCCCCTTCTACCCCGTCCCCCAAATATGCCCAGAGTGGAGGCCTGACCTTTCTGTGCTCAGCTTTCACAGATGCCAAGTGGGGGCCCTTTCCGAGCCCCCTTGTGCGCCTTCCCTCCAGTTCACATGTGCCATCCAGACCCTGTGAGAAGGACCTCACTCCAGACTCTTCTGCACTGCAGATGCCTTCTGCAGTGCTTAGAGATTCGGAACATAGTTCATTCCCAAGTAAACAATGCCGGACTTTTGGGATAAGCTTAGTGATTTAAAAATGATTTAACAGCTAACTGCTGGAAGAGACCTGGAAGCATTCTTCTCAGGTGTTGACACAATGTAAACATATTTTTAGAATAATCTTAGATTTGATGCTAAAGATGATGAATGGTGCATGAAAATTTACCTTTCCAGCTGCTTGCTAACAGCAGTGTAGACAAATGCTTTGGCTCCTCTTCCACAGAAGAGGGCGCAGGCTTGGGGGAGCTAAAGAACCATGGGCTCAGGGTCAGAGGGCCCCCAAACAACTGTTCTCCAGGCACCTGAGCCCCCCACCTCGCCTTCCATGAGCCAAATGAAAATATTGGAGGCTGAGGGAAGGCGGGTTTTCTCTCCTCCTCTGCCATTCCTGCCTGCTGCTACCCTCTCCTCTAGCCAAACCTCCCTGTAAGGTGCAGGTTTGACCTTCTAGAAGCCTACCAGATACTGTACCAGATACCTGAACCCTGTAAGGTGCAGGTTTGACCTTCTAGAAGCCTACCAGATATTGCTCCCTTACCTCTGACTCCCACTGTGGGCTTTGATCGAACAAAAATGACGAGAAAAACCCAAAGACACCATCGGGTACTTCGATGAGGTCAGAGAAAGTGTCTTTCACCTTTTCCATATATCTCTTTGCCCCCACCCCCTCCCCCCGTGGGCCTGGCTCAGGGTCTGGAACTTAACTATGTGTGGTCTTGCTGGGTGCTGGTCTGAGGCCAGTGATCAGAGGGTGCCGGGTTGGGGGCAGCTGGCAGATTGCCTGATGTGGGGCGGGAGCCCAAGGAACACTGGGCACCTACAGCTTGGCGCAGCTGGCTCTGAGGAATTATTGCAAGTCTGCACAACTTAAAAATCTGCAGTTTGGGGGCGGGCGGGGGAGCGCGGGGGTGGGTCACCGAGCGTCCCATTTCTCCTCCGGGCGGTTCACTGAGCGTTCTCGCTCACTGCAGAGGGGCGGGCGATGCCTTTGGACCACACGCCGGCCTTGCTGAAGTCCTGGTTCGCTCCTCAACCTCGGCAGAAGGCATCTTCCTCTGACCTTCGGGAAGGGGACCGGACTCGTCCTCTTTCCGCTCAGTGCATACGTCCGCCACCTCTTCTGATTTGGTAAGTCGAGGAATGGAGCGTGTGAAACAATCTTGTTCTGCACTGTGCGTGAGTCTTCAGGCAGCCGAGCTGGTGGTAAACAGGCAGGACCTGAGTCTGTTTCCTCCTTCGCACTTTGTTTTAAAACAAGTTGGGGGCCGCGATACTTACTAAGAAAATCCCGGCAAATTCGCAGGGCTTTGCTTGGGAGGAGAGGCGGTTGCCGGAGCCGCCTGGGCCGCAGAGGAGGTCATCTGTCTCCCACAGGTTCAAGGTGCTCCCAGCCCCGGAGGGCTCGCAGGTGGGAGGCGCGGGGCGCGCTCCGGTTCCCCCCCCCCCGGACTGGGCGCGCAGCTCCACGGGTGACTCTGCACTTGGGTCTGGGCGGGGGCGCGCGCCCCGCGGGGCCGCCTCTCTGTCCATCCAACAGTTCGCCTGCCGCGCGGCCTGACCCCGGCAGCCAGCAACCGCCCGCGGCACAGCGCCGCGCTCTCGGCCCGGGGAGCGCCGGCTGAGAGCCCGAAGCGAGGCGGCGTGCGGAGCTGAGACCAATGGGGCGGCGGCCGAGCGGCCGGCCCCGCCCCGCCCCGCCGGCGGCTCCCGGGCGCCGCGCTCCTGCCGGGCGGGACGGACAGACGGACCGACGCGGGCCGCCCGGCTCTCCTCGCCGCCGCCGCCGCGGCGGGCGCAGGGCCGCGCGGAGACGCCTGATCCCTGCAGCGCCGGCGGGCGGCGTCGCAGAGCGGAGCCAGCCAGAGGCGCCGGGACTCCCGCAGGTAACCTGCTTGTGTCCCCTCCTCCCCGTGCGCTCGGGAGACTTCTCCGTGCGACCCCGCAACTTTCCCCACCTTTTGCTGCCCAGCCCCGCCGTGGCCCAGGTCACGGGTGCACGACCCCGCAGATCTACACCCGCAGGGGACTTTGCATCCGGCTGGGCGCCTGTCTCCGGCGCTGTCCATCCTCCGGTCCCCAGACGCGTCGTTGCTGGAGTCCTAAGGGTCCGCCTGTTGCGCGGGCTGCCGGCAGCCGAGACAGTGTCTGGGTGCCTCGGAAAGCCGCAGGGAGGGTGTCTAGAATCCGCTCTTGAGCGCGAGGTGGAGGACCGATGGAGGCGGGAGAAATCGAGGAGCTGGGGAAAGGCGGCACTTCGCGGAGGGGCATCCCTGGGGCGTTCCCTTAGCCGGGAAGCCGTTCCTTCTCTTCCTCGAGAGGAGGCGCTTTCCTGACCAACGTAAGTGCTTCCCAGGCCGCCGCTCCGCCTTCTTCCTTGTCATTCTCCCCTCCCCTTTGCCCTGCAGCGGTGCGAGGCGCCCCGCGACAGTTGCTGGGAAGAGCGCACCCAGGGCCCTTGCTCTGGTGCCGCGCTGCGCCCAGGGACTGCGGGCGCGCTCCGGGTGCGAGCGGCTTGGGGCTTGCAGGGCCCGTGTTGAGTCGCCCGCAGACTGCGTTTGGATCAGTGATAGCGATGGGAGTGGGTGCCTCGGGGTCGGGAACTTTCCTTTCCCGCGCCTCTCTGGATGGCTGCCCGACTTCTGCAGGTGAACGGGCTGGCGAGCGAGGCAGACCTGCCGGCAGGGGCCTCGGCGAGCCGGGCTGGGCGCCTTTCGCATTGCAGGGATCACTCTGAACCGCCGCCACCCGCGCCGCTTCCCCGGCTCTGCCTCTTGTCGTTTGTGCCCTTGGTGTCTCCAGCGTCTCGGCGGGGGTCACTGAGCCGGTAGTCTAACTGAGGCAGCCCACGACTGGGGTGGACGGCAGCAGAGAACCACCTCCACCCGCGGGAATGGCCCTGGGGCCCTAGTTTGATGCTGGGGCGTGGTGGTGGGGTGTTTCTCCTCGCCCTCTTGGAGAGTAGACTCTTGATTTTTGTCTTTCATGTCACCCTCCGAGAGAGGAGCGGGTGAGATAAACCGGATCAGAAACCTTCCCCTCCCTTTTCATGTATTTGCTTAAGTGATTTGCATAAGCACTGGCTTAGAACTGTGTAAGTTACCCCTAGTTGCTCCCCTTTCTAGACTACTTGCAAATACCTGCCCAGGTAAACAGGAAGCAAGCATTTTCCTGAGCACGTGCCCCCTTGCTAAAGGCAGATGCCCTAGTGCCTCTCTCCCCACATGTCTCAGGCTGAGAGAGGGTGGCACTGATTCTGTGGTTGAACTTGGTGCACTGGGCAGGCCTCATTCTACCTCTGTTGTAAACTGCTTGAGGACACTGATTCACTCAGAATGTATCTACAACCAGCCCACAGTGGCTGGGCCAGTCCTTGGTCATACCCAGAGCATGGTGAAGTTTCTGCCTCCCAGTCTATTCTGTTTTTCCTCACCAGATTCGTTCCTTCTCCTGTTCTAATATTAAATTAGCCATTTCAGAACTAGGAGTTGTCAATATTAGGGTAGGGAGGAGATGAGACTGAAGTACTCAAGGATTCTGAAGCCAGAGCATGTTGTGAATATTTTAAGGAGACTTGCAGGATCTGTGTGGACTCAGGCTTGTGTCTGAGCCATCATTACCTGGAAAATCAGCCTGAACAGAAAAGCCATTAATGAATACAGCAAAGCTAAGGTTTTGCTGGTTAAGTGTGTGAGAGCAAATTGGGAGGTTGGAAGCAATCTTTGTTCTGTTCAGAAATGTTAAAATATTAAAAAGCCAATGCTCTGACACTGGAGTTTGCCAGCAAAGCACTAGCTAAGTTTTTTCTTCTTCCTTATTATTATTATTATTATTATTATTATTATTATTATTTTTAAAAAGTAGGGGAAGAGTGGGCACTTCAGCCACCTCCTCTGTCTTCAGTGGATTTTGCCCTTCGCTGTAATCCTTCACAGACCCTGCCTCCCTCTGTTCTACCAGAGATCTCCATCTGCCCTGTGTCTGGCATTTGGGGCTGGGATGTGTGTCAGCTTCGTGAGAGAGCAGGCATCACAAGGGTTTTCCTCCACTTCTTTTTTTTTCCTGGCCTCGCCCTGAGAGGCATGCGGGATCTTAGTTCCCCAGTTCCCCAGACCAGGGATTGAACCCAGGTCCCCTGCAGTGGAAACGCGGAGCCTTAACCACTGGACGGCCAGGGAAGCCTTCTTTCTTTCTTTCTTTCTTTCTTTTTTTTTTTTTATAGATGACATTTATTGTCTGGATACCATATGCCAGCTATGCTGCTTGGCACTTTTCCAGGCATTATCTCATTTAATCCTCAGAACACCCCCATTGGGAAGTGAGGTTTCCCTTCTTGGTCACACTGTTTCAGTGGGAGCCAGCAGTAGATGGAGTCCCTGCCGGGCATTCTGAGCCTGATGGGAGACCGCAGGGTGGGGCTGAGCCTGAGGTCTCACTGGCAGGTGAGGACAGCTATCCAGGGTGGGGTGAGGCAGAGGGGCAGGTGGGCGTGCTTATTGTCTCTGCTGATCAGGTGTCAGGAAGGTAGATCTGCCTGGGTGCCACTTGTGTGAAAAACCTACTAGGACTGGGGACCTGGGTTCTAGCCTGATTCCTACCTGCTTATGGCTCCTTGACTCAACATAAGTCACTTTGCTTCTCTGAGCCTCAGTCTATTTAGCTGCAAGGATGTAGACATCTGACATTGTTGTTACCCTGTACTAGGCACTATGCTGAAAGCTCTCCATGTATTAATTCACTTCATCCTGATGACAACCCTAGAAGGTAGGCTCTTTTTGTTTGTTTGTTTGTTTGTTTTTTGGCCACACTGTGTGGCATGCGGGATCCTAGTTCCCCGACCAGGGATCGAACCCTTGCCCCCTGCGGTGGAAACACAGAGCCTTAACCACTGGACCACCAGGGAAGTCCCATCCTGTGGTTTTTTTTTTTTTTTTTTTTTTTTTGGTAGGCTCTTTTATGATCCCATTTTAATTTAATTTGATTGTATTGGCGTAAAACAACAGAAAAATGTTCTCTCACAGTTCTGGAGGCTGGAAGTCCCAAATCAGGGTTACCCACAGGGGTACACTCCCTCCAGAGGTTCTGTGGGCAATCTGTTCTTTGCCTATTCTAGCTTTTGGTGGCTCCAGGCATTCCTTGGCTTATGGCTACATAACTCTGACCTCTGCCTCCATGAATTAACCTATTGTAGATGAGAAAAAAAGAGACAAATGAGTATCGTGTGCAAAGTCACATAATGAGGATGATGTGAAGCCAGGATTCTGTCCCTGGCAATCTGGCTGTGGAGCCACTGTGAGATTCTGTCCTTTTTGTTTATCCCTATAGCCCCGACACTGTGCCCTGCGCTTAATAGGACTCAGACTGGGCTTGTTGAATGGTGACAGGGAGAGGTGGCTTGCTGTTACCAAGCGACTTTTCGGCCCCCTGTCTCCCCTTGGAAAGAAACTTGAAAACTATGCAAGAAAAATGTTCTTTTTTCTTTTGCCAAAGTTATCCTCTTTCCAGTGGAATTCTGCCCAGCTAGTTGGGAAAAAAGGAGACAGATCATAAAGATTGTGGGCCAAGTCCATCATCTTTGTGTCTCACAAGGAGGGCAGTGGATGTGGAGGGTCCTTGGAGGTGGTGGAGTTTGAATTTCATCCTGAAGCTGGCTTTTGGTTATTGCTCTTGGCTAGTCAGGGTGCTTAGTTGGAGCAGGGAAGGAGGAGAAAGTACTTTTTACTGTTGTTATTTTATTTTGCATTCAGTGACGTGGTAGGTGAAACTTGGAGAGAAATCCCAATTGTGGTGAACACAACAACGATGTTTATAATGTGCAGTCAAATGTCGAAGCTGATTTAGAAGAATTCCCATCCTTGTCTTCCTTTACCATTTCTTTTAGATCACCTTTGGCAACTTTGCAACACACACACCTACCCCTTATAAAAGGAAACTCTTCTTGCTAAGCTATAAGTAGTTCCTAGATTAGGTTGTAGTGTTTTTCTTTGTGGGCGAGGGGGTCTTGCTGTTTCTGGAATCCTGAAGAGCCTTGCATCATGGTGTTTTTTTTTTTTTTTTCAGAAGCTTTTCCAGAACATTTCTGCTTACTTTCTATTGGTCAGAATTGTATAAGAGGCAGAGAAAGCAAGCAGCTTTTTTAAAAAAAAAAATTTATTCTTTTAACTTTTTATTTTATATTGGAGTACAGCTGATTAACAATGTTGTGTTAGTTTCAGGTGTACAGCAAAGTGATTCAGTTATACATATACATGTATCTACTCTTTTTCAAATTCTTTTCCCATTTAGGTTGCTACATAATATTGAGCAGAGTTCCCAGTTGCACCATGGTTTGCTTGGAGTAGATACCTTATAAAATAGTCTTTAACTGCACAAGCGTTGGATGATAAAGGCCCAAGACCCCCTTTTAGGCAGTAACGTAACAGATCAGCAGTTAATGTTGACAGCAGCTGGCTACAGTGTGGTTGCCGAAGTTCCTAGCGAATGAAGCATCCTGCTGGGGTCCTGAGCAGATCAGCTGAGCTCAACGGAGCACCCAGCAGATGCTCACCAATGTTGACTTAGTGATTAACTTCTGTGGTCGTGTATATATCCTCTTTACATATACAATTATGCACAAGCTTTTATTCAACAAGTATTTGAGTACTTACCCCATATTATGTACAAGGCTGGGGCTGGGTAGGAGACAGACATTAAACAAATAAATGCAAACATTTGAGCAGTGGCAAATGTTCTAAAGAGCTTCATCTGGGAGAGTAGCAAGGGTGGGAGGGTGCTAGTTTAGATGGGGGAGCTGGGAAGACCTTTCTGAGGAAGAGACTTTTCCTTCTGAGGGATGGAGAAGAGTTTGTCACGTGAAAAGGCAGAGAAAAAGATGTCTGGGCTGCAAAGCGTGTGAGGATTCTAAGGCAGGAATGAGCACTGATGGTTGGAGGAACTCCAGGAGAACCGGCCGGGGCACTGGGAGGAGGTTGGAGAGGAGGGCAAGGGCCAGATCACGCTGTGCGCTTTGGGCCAAGTTCAGGATCTTAGAGTTTATCCCGAGGGCTCCGGGAAGGAGATAATGGAGTAGTGGCAGGGGAGTGTCAGTTTGTGTTTCTAGAAGATCACCTGTGAAGGCTGTGAAAACGATATTAAAGAAGAAAAGATTAGAGAGGTTCCAGCATGGCAGTTGGGAGCTTAGTTAGAGGCGTGCTGGGGATGTGGAACCTCAAGCCAGCTTGGACTGAGTGAGAACGAATGGGCGGTGAGGAAGTGGAGACCTGACAGGTACAGGTTGATTATGAAACAAAACAGAGACAGGGTGAGTGCAGGGGAGGGTTTGCATTTATGTCTGTCTATGTGGAAGGTGACCGCGGCTGAGGTTAGGGAGCTGAGTCCAGCTCCTCAATAAACCAACACATACCCATCTCTGTATGTGGGGTTACATGGTACGTACTAGCCCTTCTAGAAGGTTAGACATTTGTCTGACTCTGTCTCCAATCGCTGGGTAAGTTTAAGCGTATCACTTGTCCTTCCCTGGTTTTTTTTCCCACAGCCTGGAAATTTTATGATTAAAAAAACAGATAATCTTTCTATGAATATTCTTCTCCCATAATGTCATTTATATGTGTTAATTTGGATTGTTTTTATAAATTGAATTAGGAGAACTATGAGTGGGTATGTGGGAACATTTGTGGTGAGATTCTAAGCATTTGGTCCTTGATGATCACCAGTAAGCTGCTTTCGAATTGGCTTAAATGGAGAGAAATCAGTGGTCAGCGTGGTGGCGAGGAGATGTCAAGCCTCTCCAAGATGTATGGGGGCGAGGCCCAATGGAGAGCTTGAGGCATGGCTAGAGGCCAGTTTTCTGTGTTTCAGTGGAATCCTCCTTTACCAGGTCTTCCTCGGCACATGAGACTCTTCCTCTTTACCCACTGGTATCTTGTAAAAAGATGCAAGAGAGCAACATATGATCTGTCATCTGGGAACCCATGTTCAGTGGAATATGTTGGCCTAAAGATCAATAAGGAACATCACAGATAGCCTGATGGAGTCTTGAAGAAGCGGTGGAGTACCCAGTGACCAATTTATAGTTGTAGGGAAAGCATAAACAGGACCACATAATTGAAAATTACTGCAAACATTGGTTAAGAGGCCTTTTGAAGACTTCTTTCAGTGATGGTGACTTATATCCCGGCAAATAATTAGTGTGTTGAGATAAAAGAATGTCAGCAGACTAACATTTTGGGCTTGAACATGTTTACATTTTTTCACTTACGTTCTTCTATGAACTGGTTTGGCTTTCCTAAGCCCTGATTGGCCTGCCAAAGTGAACCTAAAATCATCTCCTATGATTTACTTAAGGTAAAGAATTTATTTGGCTAAAGAGATGAGAGAACTCTGTGGTTAAAGATCGTGGTTTGCAGATATGGATACGCCTGGGTTCTGGCAAAAGTATTTCAGCACTTTTGTCATTGAGGTCAGTAAATCATATCTTCTGGGTAGTGTTTTCTTGTGGGTTTTTTTTTTTTTTTTTTTAAGATTTCAACTTCTTTTTATTTTTATTTTTTAAAATTTTATTTATTTATTTATCCATGGCTGTGTTGGGTCTTCGTTTCTGTGCGAGGGCTTTATCTAGTTGTGGCAAGCGGGGGCCACTCTTCATCGCGGTGCGCGGGCCTCTCACTATCGCGGCCTCTCTTGTTGCGGAGCACAGGCTCCAGACGCGCAGGCTCAGCAATTGTGGCTCACGGGCCCAGTTGCTCTGCGGCATGTGGGATCTTCCCAGACCAGGGCTCGAACCCGTGTCCCCTGCATTGGCAGGCAGATTCTCAACCACTGCGCCACCAGGGAAGCCCTTCTTGTGGGTTTTTAAGATCCCAGTTTTCTAAGTGTGGTACCCTCATGAGGCCACTGACATAAGACCTCTGCCCGCCCTCCACCCCTTGGTCATGAGCTATTGCCTGGCCAAGATTTATCCCCTAGGCTGTTTCAAGGTTGGGACTTCTTGGTGAAGCTTGTCTCCTCTGTGCTAAATGTGTAAATAAAAAGTGTCATTATGTGACAGTGTTTATCTATCTATCTATCATCTATCTATCTATCTATCTATCTATCTATCTATCTATCTATCTATGCTGAGGTGCAAAATGATATCAATATCCCCATACATTATCATCTCCTTAAATCACAAATCCTACAGTGTAGGCTCTCCAAATAAGCAAAAATAGGAATCTTATGAAAGTTCATATGGGGCCTGAGAGCTTCACCTTTAAGCAGTTTCCCCAGGCTCCTGGATCTAAATAGAAATCAAATGTCAGCATGGTGCCTCTTTTTGGTGCTGAGCCCTGAGTTCTCTTCCCCCAGCTCCTCCAGACTTAAAATGCGGAAGGTGCAGCACACTTTGCCTTCTCATCTCGTGTCTTTTATACGGCACTTTGAAGTAGAGAGTACCCAGTAGGATGTACAGTTATGTAATGTGGCCCTAAACTCCCCTGGCTTTGCTTTTTTACCAGTTGCTCCTATCACCCGTATCAACAGTTGCACGCCAGCAAACCCTGTTTTACAATCCTTCATTTGTAAGTTAGTGTCAGCAACTCGGAAATAATTCCCACTTAAGCGTTATGAGGCATCGGGGTTAGGTTTCAGAATGCCCCACGAATGCAGAGTTAAGTCCTAAGGAGTGGGGCGGTAGATGGCTTTGAGCAGTGGAAGTGCAAGACTGTGTGGTGTAGACGGGAGGGGACGGAGCTCTCTCTCCTGGGGACAGGGTCCTGCCCCACATACCCATCTTCTCAGACGCACAGCCTAGAGGAGGAAGAGCGCCCGTTAGTGTGGGCTGCTTAGCCGATTGGGCGAAATAGACAAATCCACAAAAAAGTACCGTATCGGGTAGAGAGTTTCAGTTTTGCAAGGTGAACGGTTGCACAACATCATGAATGCATTTAATACCTTTGAACTGTACACTTCAAAATGGTTGAGATGGTAAATTTTAGGTCATGTGTATTTTACCACAATAAAAAATTTGGAAGAAGGAGAAATTGAGATTCCAGTGCTATGAAATAACATTTTCAAATGTTTTTCTCTCAGGACTTTACATGCTTAAAAATTATTGAGAACCCGCCAAGAGCTTTTGTTAATGTGGGTTATATCTGTCAATATTTATATTAGAAATGAAGACAGACGCATTTCAAAGTATTTAATTATTAATTCATTAAAAATAACAATAATCATCTCATAACATGTTAACATAAATGGCATATCTTTATGAAAAGTAACTATCTTTTTTAAACAACAAAATTATGAGTGGCATTGTTTTACACTTTTACAAATTTATTTACTGTCCGGTTTAATAGAACACAATGGAATTCTTAGAGTTGCTTCTCTATCAAGTCTGTTATGTTTTCAAACATCATACATCCTCTGGAAAACTCCATAGGACACTTGTGAGAGAATGAGAGGGAAACAGGAAAATAACATCTTAGTTTATTATGAAAATAGTTTTGACCTCCTGAATACTTTAAAGGATCTTAGGAACCTCAGAGTTTCCTGACCACACTTTGAGAACTACTGCTATAGAATAAATCTCCAGCCAAGTTAATTTTTGGTTGTGTTATATGTTTTCGTCTCTTTTCATCTAATATTATCTGAATTTGAACTTTAGCAATTCCATATGTTGTTTGTCTATGATTTCAAATGAAAGAACTAGGTGGCTCCTTAAAAAAAAAAAAAACAACTATCGTATCATTTGTTTTTCTCAAGCATGCATTTTTATTTACTATGGAATGAGGACTTCCTTTTAACATCTCAGAAGGAAAGTCTGCACCCCTCCAGAGGCTGTGCTGAAAGCTGTCCCTGGGACTCTGTCCTACTGTCACATGTTACTGCTGCGCTCACTGGAGGGCTTGGGGGCTCTCCTTTTCTTCCTTCCTGTTCTATCCCACCTCATTCTTCGTTGTATGGAGAACTTGGAAACTCAGAGAGAGGTGAGCACACATAGGACATAGATTGGAGAAAGGAGAGCTGTGAAAATTTATTTTAATACGTCAAATTGAAAACCTTCTGACTTGCGTCACCGGGGATCTCATTATTTTATAATTTTTTTCATATTGATAAAGTATGGAATTCGTCATAGCGGATAGTTCTGGGCAAAGCATTAAAAAAAATCCTCTCAGGATGGTTTTCAGGAGCTGGATGTGGATGTCCGTGAAGCATAAAAACATTTTTTCTCCCTTCCAAATAATGGATTAGGTGTTCTATAAACCATCGTATTTATTAGATGCTATATAAACCATCATATTTAAAATGTTAAGTGAAACTTCTTTTTTCAACCCATGAAATAAATCGTCACTGTGGCAACTTACTACAGCAACAGACATTTGGCTGTTTTCAGAGTTTTGTTGTAAATATGCCGAGGATTTATGATTTGGCAAAATCTGTGACTCCTAGCTGCAATAAATACTTTTCTACAATCCTTTGGAAAGACCATAATGTGTCAGGTGTGCAGACTAGGTAGAAACAATAGCTTGGTCAGGCATTCTCATCCTGTTGTCCTGGAGTCTCCAGGAAAGACTGTATGATGTGAAGGCACCTTCCAAACAGCCTTCTCCACTCATTTGAGCAGGAAAATCCTTGTCTTTTACCCTCATGCAGAACATTAATTTAGTTATGCTTCCACCAAACATCTCTCCCACTTCTCTGCTGTATATCGGACGCTGATACCACTGTGTATTGGTGATATTGCTTACAAATATGGTTCGGTTCTGCAAGCGTGGCGGGTGGTGCCTATGTAGCATGAGACGTGTATGTGGGTGCGTGTGCACGTGCGCACACGTGTAGTACATCAAAGGGGAGTGTCCTGGAAGAGGTGACATTGGAGCTGATTTCTTGAGGACAAAACTGGGACTAACTGGAAAAGAAGGGAACAGAGGGAACAGCTTCAATGAGAAAGAGAGTGAACCTTAAGGTTGGGAATGGGAAGGAATCTGATGGGGCTGAGGCAGAGGGGTTGGAAGTAGATTGGTGGACGCAGCCGTCAGAGAGGCAGGCAGGAATGTTCTTGCTTTGACATTAGTGGAGGAGTCTGAACTCTATCCCAAACACACTGGGGAGCCACTGAAGCTTTATCTAAACTACACGTTCTGACTTGTAGTTTAGAAAAGTCTCTCTGGCTGCCTGCGGAGGCAGAAGGGGTGTCAGTGAGAAGCGGGGGCAAGATGCCGTCACTGACTTGTCTACTAGTGGGATTTGGGTGCATTAGAGCGGGGCCTCTATCACCCAGGTAGTTAATTTGACCTGTTCCTTAGACTTCTACATTCTTTATCTTTATACTTTAAGGTCAAGAATAGAGAACTCTCTGGGAAGGTTGAATGGAATTTTTGGCCACACATCTGTTTCCACTTCCTGCAGCCTCATAATTTCCTTTGGGTAATTATTCCTCCCTGTTTGAATGTTGTCTTGGTGGGATGGTAAGTGTTAAGGATTTCCCCGAGGTTCCTTCTGCCCCAGTCCAGCCATTGGGTGGGCAGGTGGCGTTGCCCAGCCTATCAGGCGCTCTGTCAGTGGAGGAACTGGAGGACGGAAGAGTCCACTAGCGTGTTCCTTGGTCTCCCTAACCAGACGTCTTCTTCTATCAGTTGTTCCTGTTTCCATGTCCTTCAGAAGTGCCCTGGCTCCTGTCTGTTGCCAGGTGTGGTTTCTTCAGACTTCCCTTTGGTCCTGAGAGCTTCAGGTAGCCTTCTGACTGACACACATTGGATTTGTTAGTGAGCCACCCCAGGTGTTGTTTGTATCCAAAGAGCCTTTGGTGATGTGGGAAGTGTCCGAAGGCCTTACTTCACACCAGAGCATGAAGACTAATCTCATAGCCTTTTCTACTGGTTTTGAAAGGGGAACAGGGCAAACACAGGATGGTGTTTGCTGAAAGGGAACGAGGGAAGTACTGAAAGGGACACCGGAGACTAAGGCCCTGCCAATGAACGTTGCGGTGTTGCTGCAGGTGATCCTGGCTGCAGGTGTGTCTACCTGGGCGTGTGTGTGTGTGCGTGTGTGTGTGAAAATAGCATCAAAGAGATGGGGCAATCTCTGTGTATTTAGAATTTCAGTTCTTACTCAGAGGACACTCAGGGCTCTGGCAATACTTACGTAGTACTTATATAAAGTATTGGGTACTGCTCGAAATGTGGTATACATAATAACTCATTTATTTCTCATAACAATACTTCGAGGTAGGTATTATCAGTTTATCTTATATTACTTGTTCATCTATCTATCTAATCTATGTATCTACCAACAGATGAAGAAACATCAATGAGAGATTTTAATAATTTATCCAAGTCATAGAACTAGAAAGTGGCAGAATTGGAATTCAAATCAAGTCAGGCTAAGTACAGAGTCCATGCTCTTGCCTATGAATTTGAACCTTAGCTTTAGATACTATCAGGAAGACTGACTGTACATACCTTGTTGAGAAAAGTGCACAAAAAAATTGTGACCCTTGTATTGAACACCTGTGCTCTATACAATGACCTTTGAAGATATCTTGTAGCTTTTCATAGAAAGAACATGAGATGATAAAGGTTACATGTATTCTCCCCACACTTATTTAGGGATATAGGATAAAAATGAAGTTTGCTGTAAGTACATGAGCCTGGTGTGTGAGGACAGACAGCCAACAGGAGCAGAGTATGACCAGCTTACCCACACGGGCCTCACTCGGGGAGCTGGGCTTGGGCCCAGGGCTTGCCATCTCCCATGTGTACTTAACCATTCTGGACCTCAGTTTCCTCATCCGTAAGTGGTGGATTATAATAATGCCTGCCTCTCTGGGTGGATCTGGGGATGAAAGAAGATCATTCATTCATTCATTGTTTCTTGCTGGGCATTAAGGATGCAAAAATTAAGAAAAAATAGGCCCTGCCTTTGAGGAGCTCACAGGGTCATGGTGGAGGCTTCGAGGAAATTGTTCTACTGCAGCTCAGCAAGTTATATACTCAGATGGAGGCAGATACTGGCGGATGGGGGATGGGGGGAACTGGTTTGGGGATAGGGAGAGGTCAGGGGTCAGGGCTTGGTTTTGAAGAATATGATAGAGAATATGAGTCTTGAAGGGCATTCTGAGCAAACAAGTGAGAAGCTGGGGGCACTTGTGGAGAACTTCAAGTAATTCTTTACAGTTCTAGAGTTTGAGTTGGGTTGTGACAGGCGAAGATAATGGATGAGTAATGATAATAATACTGACAGCTAACATTTAATTGAGCATTAACTATGTACCAAGCACAGAGAGCTTTATTTGTACTATCTCATTTTTAGTCCTTGTCACTGCCCGATGTGGTATGTGATATTTTGTAGCCATGTTTCACAAATGAGGAAATTGAGGCTCAGAGAACTTAAGTGACTTGCCCAAGTCACATGGCTAGAGAGTGACGGAGCTGGGATTCAGACTCAAGCGGTCTGGATCCAGAGTTTATCCTGAAGGCCAAGGAAGCCATCAAGCACGTTAAGGTTGTGCATTTTAGAAGGTAACTTTAGCTTGGATTGAAGAATGAATTTGAGAGTAGGGAATGGGGACAGGCCTAAGGCAGGGAGGACAGTCAGAAGTCTATTGAGTAAACCATGGAAAAATGCCAAGTGTCTGAATTAAAGCAGAGGCAGGAGAGAGAGAGGGGAAGGAAAGGGATTTGAGAGATATTTGGGAGCAGAGGATGCAGGGAAAGTGTGGATGTGTTTATTTCAAGGTCCCATTAGGACAGTTGAATGGATACATCCAGTAGGCAGTTCCATGAGTCCACAATGTAGGAGGAAGCTTAGGGCTGGAGATCCACCCCTGACCTCTGGAGTTGGGTGAAATTTTCAGGGAGAAGAACAGCGGGGTGAGAAAGAACCCACGGGGTGGGGAGGTGACACAGACTTGAGGCCTGCAGATTGTATCCAGGCTACAGATCTGTTTGATTTGGCTTACAGTATTAAAACATTAACAACAAAGCTGATAACAGTGAAAGAGTTGGGAAAGTTCCCATAAAAATAAGATTTGTGGGCGTTCTTGACAGTGTGGGGCAGTCTGGCCACCTGATGCTCACAGATAAGGGACAGCGGTCCTTTTTTGGCAGGGCTGGTGGTCCCCAGCTTGTCACAATGGCCCGGTGACCTCCTTTCTCATTTTGGGCACCTGCCGAGCCCCTGCAGGTATTTTATTTGTGACCTCAGATTTAAGATTTGGGAAGAGGAAGCAGAGTTTCATAGGAAACCAAGAATGAGTAGCCAGACAAGTGGTGTCAGTGAACGGCAGGGGCCGCGAGGCCAGCAGTGACAGATGCCTTGGACAAGTGAGTCACGCACAGACGGGTTTGGTCACCTGAAGGTGCCTTTAGCAAAAACACTTAGTGCGGCGTTAGGGTAGGTATTGTAGCAGAAGAAGGAAGGATGAGTGTAAAAAATGTTTTCAAGCAGCTGTGTTGCAAAGAGGAATTTGGGGTTGGGAGGTTTTATTTTGTGTTATTTTTTGATATGTGAATGCCTTCAGCATATCTATATAAGGACGTGTGTGATATAAAATAGTACTTTCTTCATTTACCCTTGACTTACATTTTATAACTACAAGGAGTCCAGTCTTGGCTTTGGTTGTTTAGCAGATTATCCTACAAGAAAAATGTTGTTCTTATTAAAACTACCTGCTTCCAGGGTATAGAATGGCGTGAGGTGCTTTATATGTCTATGAAGACGGCCCTGTGAACTTCTGATTTTACCAGCGTTAAATGCAGTTTTGCTATTCTGATATGTAAGCAGCAGTGCCTTCAGAGGGGTAATTCTACATTTTAACAACAGCAAGTTAAGTCAAGCCGTGGCCATGTGGTGATTTATTACCTGCATTTACTCATGCCTTTGTAAGCTGTCCATTTCCTTTTTTATCATTTGCCAGGTGGAATCTGTGTGATGATCTTATCAACCAGCATTCCTTCTGTTTCAGTCTGGGTTTGTGTGCTTTTATTGGTTTTGTGCCATATGCTAATTTTTCCATTTACTTTTTTTGTATTTGTTATGCTATAACTTGATCTAACTTATTGTGTGTGTGTGTGTGTGTGTGTGTGTGTGTGTTAGAACTATCTTGTCTTTGATGTAAAACTTTTTTATTAAGGAAAAAAACTGTATCTCCCTTCTGCAGTGGCTGATAAATAAGCTACTTTTCTTCTGTGGTGACCACAATTTCAAACCCACATTTGCTATGATTTTTCTTTTCTCCCAGTAGTGCAATGGGCAAGAAAGACTTTAAAATTCGACGTGGGATGGAAGCAGCCAGTAGCCAAGCTATGTGATAAATGTAAACCAACGAATTGATTATCTGTCAATTCAACATGTAACTTTTAAGAACCTCGTACGTGTCATGTGAGGTTCAAGGCACTGGGGGTTACAGTGATGCATAAAGCAAAAGTTTCTGCTTTCATGGAGCTCATATCCAAGTGGGGAAACAAACTATAAATAAAATAAAGAAACAAAGCATATGTCTCTATGTGTATTTTAGGGATTAACAAATGCTAAGGGGAAGAAATAAAGTAAGGAAGGGAGCTTGGAGTTTCATCGAGGGATATTTTAGATAGGGTAACCAAGGAAGGCGTCACTGAGAAGCTATCATTTGACTAAAGACCTGAGAGAAGTGAGGAAGGAGCCATGCAATCACCTGGAGAGAGAGCATTCTAGGCACAGAGATCAGCCAGTGCAAAGGCCCTGAGGCAGGAATGTGCCTCACTTGGCATGATTAAGGACTGTTACAGAGACCAGTATGGGAATGAAAGAGAGTGAGAGGAGTAGGAGATGAAATCAGATAAGTCAGGTGGGGGAGGGGAGATTTTACTCTGAGTAAGATGGAAGCCACTGCTGGGTTGAACACAGGAGCAAAGTGAAGTGACTTACATTTTGACAGGATCTCCAGCTACGGCATTCTCAACTGTTTTTGTGCCACGGACCCCTTTGGTAGTCTGGGAAGCCTATGGACCACTTTTCAGAATAGCATTTTTAAATGCAAAGAAAAAAAAGTCACAAGATAAAAAAGAATCCAATTGTATGCAAATATAGTCATCAACATACTAAAACCAACTTATGACTTAGCAATACAGGTATATGTTCTTCTTTATTAACTCATTAAAGATGATCTAGCCATTTCAGATCACTGCAGCTCCTGGCGCACTGCTCTACCTGGTGGCAGCCTCTAATTTTTCAGATGTTCTAGAACAGTGATAACTCCAAAAGGGTTTTTTGTTTGTTTGTTTGTTTTGTTTTTTAATTTTTCTGACTGGTTCCTTGTGACTGAGTAGTTCAGGAGACCTGGGGTGTGGTCCCTTTGTTTCAGCAGATTCTCTGTATGGCCACATGCAATCCATTTCCCTTCCACAGAGACATCTCTCACCTGGGTAACTCCTGGCTCACAAAGGTGTGGACGGTACAGGCAGAATTCTTCATATTCTAAGAAGAAAGAGTCTATTTAAATATGCCCAGGGACTTCCCTGGCAGTCCAGTGGTTAGGACTCTGAGCTTCCACTGTAGGGGGCCTGGGTTTGATCCCTGGTTGGGGAACTAAGATCCCACAAGCCGCACGGCATGGCCAAGAAAAAAAAAAAGGTTAAATAAAATTAAATAAATAATAAATAAATAAATAAATAGCCCAGGTCATAGGGCTATATCTTGGCCAAACTCACCCATTTTCTGCTCTCTGTACCTACCACAAGCTTTTTAGCCTCCATGTTTTTGCACGTGTTCTTTCCTCTGCTTGGAGAACAGCCTTATGCTTACCTGTCTCCTTTACTTGTTCACATCTGACCCAACTCTCGGGGCTCAGCTCTGATACACCTGGTTATGTAGCTGTCCTTCCTTCCCTATCTGAGGAGGACCCTTTACTTCCTCTGAACTGCAGCACCTTTTTGGTACCTCCCCTAGTGTTCATGTTCTGCCTTGGGTTGCAGTTGTTTATTTACCTGTTGACCGTCCTCCTAGCTCTTCTAAGCTGCTGTAAGCTCTGAGGGCAAGAGCCATGTTGTGTTTTGTTCTCCGTAGTTCCCAGGACAGGGCCTGCCCTAAAGCAGACGGGAATGAACAGCAGAAGCTTATGATTCCTACAGATGACGCCACAGCACGTCGGCAGAGGGTTCTCTCTCACTCAGATCTGTAAGTTCACTTAATGTCTACCCCACTCCCTCTCCTCCCTTCCCAAATACTGACCAAGGCTGCTTATGACCTTTTATGTTCTCAAGTAGAAATAACTCTTTTCCTAAGTGGTTTGTAATACTTGTAAAGAAATTTGCACAATGTTGGAGGTATAGAGTAGAAGGAAAAAAATCACCCAAATTCCATCATCCAGAGAGAATGCATTTCACATTTTGGTGCATATTCTTATAGATTTTTTTTTTTCATTTTATAAAGTCAGACATAGTTTATAAAGATCAGAATCATGACACTATTGTATTATAATTATCTTCTTCTTTTCCTTAGCATATTGTGACTATCTATTCATGAATCTATGGGCGGTGGAGCACAGTGGATAAGAGAAGAGCTTTAGAGCATTACTGTTTGAGTTCAAACCATGAAACTATCACTTAAGAGCTGTTGACCCTGGAGAGTTAGTTAACTTCTCTATTTACCAGTTTCTCTGTCTGTAAAATGAATCCAATAAAAATATTACTTGTACCAGTGTTGTGAGATTAAGTGGGTTCAGGCATGCAAACACTTAGAGCGGGGCCTGACTCGGTATGCGGAGCTCTTACTATCAACTATCATGTCAGTGTTTTTAATGGCCACAGAGTATTCCATCGCATGGCTGCCTCCTAATCTACTTAACCATTCCCTTACTGATGGACTTTTAGGTTGTCTTTGACTTTTTACACTTATGAATAATTAATGAGCATTAGTGAACATCCTTGTATCTACATCTTTGGACACGTGTCTGATTTATTTCCTCAGGATACATTCCAAAATGTGAAACTGTGGGATTTTGTGACACACATTACTAGTGTCCTCCAGAAGGTTTCCTTTAACCGACTGACACTGCTACTATCATTGCATGATAGGTTTTTTTCCCTGCACCCCCCCCCCCCCACCCCGGAACTGTTTGCTTTCAGTTGCTTATTCTATCACTGTGTTAGCGTAGATGTTTGATGCATCAGCCATTGAAAATGTGGGGACAGACAAGCTCAAGCACAGAGTCTAAAGCCCCCGGGTGAGCTGATTTGCCTGTTTCCTGGCTGCAGGCTGAGCCCCTGTGCTTGGTCAGCCACAAAGCAGGAGGACTCCTGCAAGGTGGGGGGAACCAGGGTATTCCTTCCTGGGGCCAGTGGAATGGTGGCAGTCCTGGAGGACCATGCAAAGGTCAGTGGCCGTGTGGTTTTGCTTTTTCTTATGCGATGCTCAGCCTTCCACAGGGCTTTCTTTCTGTGGATTGTCTTTGGAGGTGACTCAGCAGCAGCCTGCCGCCTCCCTCTGTTCCCCAGGGGAGGTTGTCTAGGAATAGAACCCGAGAAGAGGACAGCGGTGTTTAGTTACCTGTGCTTCCAGCCCTTGGGATTTCTGGGGATAGTATTGCATTCACTCATTCTGGATGGCCAAGAGAAAAATAATTTATATTAACCTTTCAAATGTCATTTAGAGGCCTTCCTTTAGAAAGCACTTACTGGTTTGCTCTCCGAAGACCAGAACCCCTATCAATTTATTTTTAATTCCTGAGTATGTTAGACCCTGGGAAGTTTTCATTTTCTTCTTGGGACAGAGCAAAATAAAGGGAAAAAAAAAATCATTGTTAATTCAAGGATTTTTTCATATTAACTTAAGGTACTTCTTGAAATTTGATAGTTTGGAAAAACTAAGTCATTTGGAGATATTCTTAGTCATCTACTTTCTGAATCAACTAGACCGTGTTGTATTATTCTGATTGCTTTGGATTATAGGATTTAAATAGAAACATAATTTACTGGCACATTAAATCCCATTATGGTGGCCTGATTGCGATATTTTAATTTTATTTAAGCACAACCCTGGACCACACTTCTCACTAGTGAAGCAAGGTAGAGGTGAGGTCAAATTTCACCTTTTCTTATTATTTGTATTATCTCATGACTCTTTGATTTTATTGAAAATTGGTCTGTGGATGATGAATAGGGGCGAGACTACAAAACTGATAGATATTTGCATCTTTTCCTGGAATATCAATGAGTTTCCGCAAGATTGACAGATGTGATTAGGAGTGGGTGTGGCCAGCAGGGGCACCATGCCCCACAGGAAGAAGGCCACATCTTTGAAACTATATTAGTGCACGGGCCCTGTGTGTTATTCTGGCGCCAAAAACATTGGCAAACATAAGACAGACTCTCAGAGAAAATCACTCACCTTTACTCCTGACTCACGTTGTGTGAAGCATGCTTTGAGTTTCAACAAAAGGTTAACCTTGCTTTTATCTTTCCTCATTTGCAAAGTTTTGCTTGTCTGACACCAGCCATACCAGGACTGAATTCTAAAAGAATAAGTGTTTTGGGGAAATTTCCCCAGCCCCTGTCAGCAGATGAAGTATTAGTACTATCTGTCATTCTGACCTGTCTGAACTTCCAGATCCCAGATAGGTGTCTGAGGTTTTTTCACTCTGCTCGTTGAGCAGTGGTTCACAACTGGGGATGATTTTGTTCTCGAGGGGACATTTGGCAATATCTAGAGACATTGTGGTTGTCACACCAGGGGGGGTTGGGAGGAGGTATACTGCTGTCATCTAGTGGGTAGAGGCCAGGGGTGCTGCTCAACATTGTACAGTGCATAGGACAGCCCCCAGGAAAAATAATTATCTGGCCTCAAAATGTCTATGGCGCTGAGGCCGAGGATCCCTGCTGTAGAAGTTTGCAAGGTCAGGATGTCTCCAGAGGAGCTAGCTGGTTGCCAGGAGCATGCTTCAAGGTGTCATTTACCTGGTAACCTTATCACAGATCGGGGTCAGCTCTCTCTCAGACTTGCAACTTCAGAAACTCACTTTCAGATGTCCCAGAGCTGATTAAACTCTAGGAGGCTGACTTGAATAGAAACCCCCAGGAAGGTGAGTAAATAAACTTCTTTTTGCCTTATTAAATTCCACTAATAAATAGAACTGGTGGACAGCGTGGGTGCTTGTGTTGGCTGCATAGCTTATATGCTGTCTGTTGGCCAGGAGCCTGGGAAATGAAATTGCTAGCAGGTGCCTCAGGGAGCCTGGAATCAGAACAAGGGGAGATTTTGGGGTATCTAGTGATACCTGAAACTCTGAGGTCTTAAACCTCCACTCAAGATGTTTCACATCAGTGTTGGAGATGCTGTGTCTTCAGGATAAGACTCTTCTCCTTTAGGAAGTGCTGGAATGGGTCTTGGCAACCCGTTTTGATATTTTACACTTTTCCTCCTCTGTTTCCATTGCTGACCCACTGCCTTTCATTATCCATATTGATTCTTTTAATTAATTTACTTTTTAGTCTTGTTGGCTTGGGGGAGAGGAATTGGTTCAATACAAACGTGTCAAGCATCATTGGGTAACATCATCTGAAGATTGATATTAAGACTCTGTCCCTAAATGGAGGCTTCTCAGTCTACTGGGTGGCACTGGGGTGACGACATTTCGGAAGAATGTGAGCAGGGCCATGACAGGTGCTCTCAGGATTCTCTGCAAGTACAGAGGACACAGACCTAGGCTGCAGTGTCACTTGGAGTGTCTGCTTTGAGCTCTCCGGCACTGATTTTCGAGTTTAATTTTATCCCTGTGATTCTGAGTTCTGGGAGAGGGATGGAGGGCATTATTATCACTCCTGTGTCTGCTTGTTCGTTTGATTTTCCTCGTTCTGTTCCAGGATCAGATGTCAGGCCTCAGGATGATGAAAGAGTCCGATATGCCACTTAATCTTCACCTTTTCCCTCTCAGTATTGGAGGCAGTCATCTTGTTCATTTTTGAAGGCTGTAGTCAACCCACCAAGAAATACGGCCAGGCTAGAGGGGAGTCCAAGGAGGCCGCAGAGGGTCTCCCTTTGTCCTATGATGAGAGGAATTATGCAGAGGCTAGCAATACTTGAGTGAGCTCGATGTGTTTTGCCAGGATCCTGCTGAATCACGGAGCAAAGTCAGAAACCTGCTTAAGTGCTAAATCACAAATGATCCAGTCTTTTTTTTTGAACAGTTGCACACTGATACGGATGATAGGAACACAGAGAGACAGAACCATTTGGTGGGATTGTTAAGCAGGAAGGAGAGAACGTGTTGGATGTACACATTTTTCTTCCCCCCAAACCTGCTGGTTTGGGCCACGTTCTGCCACCTCTACCAATCCTTTCTTAAGTTTCCCCAACAACTAAAAGAGGACCTTGATTTTCTACACTAATTGAAATCAGGCAGACCTACCTGAATTTGAGTCCTGTCTCTGGCACTCATTAGGTGTGGAACTTTGGGCAGACAGCTTCTCTGAGCCTCAATGTCCCACCTATAAAATGGGAATATCAGCATTTACCCCTTACAGTGGTTGAGGAGGAAGGTGACGTGTGTGAAACACTTGGGAAGGTTCCTGGTGTGTTGTAGGGACTCGGAAAATGCTAGTTACCATTTTAGGTGGCGAGGTCACACCTAGTGTGTGAATGCCCTAAGCAGGGAGTAAATTGACATAAATTCACGTAGAGAGGTACTGACTAATTTTACATGTTTTCCAAAAATCCAGTTTTTTGGACAGAAATCATGGTGATGGGAAATGAGGGAAGGCACAAGAATTCTGAGTTTTGGGGGAAGGAGAGAGAAAAAGATAGCCTGGGATGTTATTCGTGCATCAGACATTCATGCCCACTGGGCATCAGTTTTTGTAAAAAAGATATATTTGGCTAACCTCATAGTCTGTCCCTGGGCCAGCCCCATCCTTCTGGGGGTTGAGCCAGTGCCCAGCAGTGCTGGGGTTTCTTAGAAGTGCTGAATAGCCTAAGGACTTTGTTAATTTTTTTCTTCAGTAATTAATATAGTCATATCAAAGCTGTTTGCAGTTAATTATCTCCTAGCCAGATTAATCTTACCTTTCTTTAAAATGTGCTACATTTGGAAAAGCGTCTGCTAGGGAAAGGAAGCCTATGTATATGTGCTGTATCCTTTAAAAAAGGCACAACATTTCTGCATTTCAAGTGAAACACTAATATCTGAGGCTAACCCTTTGAGGTGCTGCTGGTAGTCTGTGGAGGAGAAGGAAGAGGAGGGGGAGGAGGGGAAGGAGGATGTTAGCTCCTGAATTGATTTTATTTAGCCCTGTTGAGATTTCTCTACCTCTTTTGCCAAGTGTCCCATCTCAGAAGTTCAGTTTGGGTAATGCTGCATTTTTTTCTGGATCCTTCCTCATTATCATCTCTATTAGAGCTGGAAATTCACTGAAGGATTGCTCTGGCCATTGTTGGGACCGGCTTGGAAACCATTCCTGCTTTGCTCCCTCTCACTGCCCTGTGGGCGTTGGTAGGACACCTCCACTTTGTTGTTTGGTTTGGGGTCTGTGGGCTCCCGGGGTGAGGTTGAGGGCAGACACTGCATCTTGTTGTAATCCCAATGCCCTGGATAACGCTGGGCAGAGCTTCAACTATAATGAAAGTTTGTAATGACTGACATAGCTGGAGGCACTGCTTTCACTTCTTTTGGAAGCTCAGAATCAATGTTTTCTTCTTTATCTTCTCCTCCTTCCCTTTCAACCTAGCGTTGATTGGAAAACATGAAAATCAATGGATAGATGCTTAGATACTAGTATAAATCTATGGGAATGTGCCACTGTGAGGCAAGGCTTACCTTGTTGGGAATTGAAGGTTTTTTTTTACTTTCTTTAATTTTTTTCAGAGCGAAAAATTGAAAGTTGTCCTTTTATTTGTTTTGATACAAACTTAACTCTCCCCCATACATCACACACACACATACACACACACACACACACACACACACACACACACACACACACATTAACTAGAGAACTTTGATCTAACACCCGTAGTCATTTCTGATCTGTGAAATATGACAATGGCCAAATGAAGCAAAATGGAATTTGGCCAGCCTTCGAAACCTCTTGATTTCAAATTAGAGCGGCAGTATTCATTCTATTAGCGCAGTCACACTCAGAACTTGGTCTCTAATGTGGATTAAAGGTACTCATTTAGAGGTTTATAAGTATATCCTTGATGAATTAGCTAAGAAAATAATGCTCCTAGAAGAAGCTGTGTGGGAGGTGACTGCGGTCCTAATTCTAGTGCCTCGTTTTATCCTTGGATATTTTCTTGGCCTTGGGGTCAGTGGAGATGTCCCACGTGTCCACTCCAGTCAAGATCTGAGGGTCCTGGGGCCTGAAAGTGGTTGTGAATCACTTGCTGATGTCTCTGTAGCCACGTGTCCAGTGGGAGTGACGGGTCCCTGAGAGTTAGATGGGGCTCTAAGATATGGGTCTAATCAGTAAAACACCCAGAACATTGAGTCTGAGATAAAACTTCTTGTATGTGTTTTCCCCTTGGAGTTACAACTTGACTCATGCTTTCTTCTGCAGGTGAGAGTGATTTCCCAGCGACTGCTTTGGCCAGTACAACCAGAGAACAGGATTCTTCTCTTCCTTTTGGTCACTAAATGCCTCTGTGCACCACACTTTCCAGTGAAGGAGGAAGGGTGGAGCTTCTTGGATGACGATGGACATTCCACTGGGCAGGATGAGGGCAGAGTGTGTGACATCAACACCGCAAGGGTAAGCGCTGCCTCTCTGATGTTTTCTCTGACACCATTACTTATCAAAGCAAGGGGAGAACACACCTTATAGTGCAGTGACAGAAATGAAAGTCAGACGTCAGGGGGACTCTTCCGACTGTAAAACCCACTGGGCAGTTGGGGCAGATGACTAAGGGAGAAAGGGAGAGTGCCAGACTGGACGGATGGGGCTGCGGTTGTCCTGGGGGACATGGCAGGTCAACTGTGGAAGATTCTGTCATCCACGTGGCTCACCCCCTTTTGTTGTTTGCAGTTCAGACTTGAGGGAGTGACCCTACTGTTATTGTGACAAGGTTCCATTTGTGTCCATTTGAGTCAGTCTGGCTTGAAATCGGTGCGTAGAGCTGGGGTTGGTAAGAATCTCACTCAGGTCACAGATGGAGGGCTTATGGGCAGTGCCTGGCCCGGGGGTACATTTTTGTTTGAGCCACATAATGTTAAAAACTTTTTGGATCAATTCTAATGACAGTTGAGATATACCACGTAAAAAGCAGGATTTCTGGGTTTTCCGGGCACACTGTAAGATACACCTAGACTGGCCCTCTGTTCCCACAAAGGACTCTGGTGCTGAGTCGCCTTTGCCACTTAGACAAGCATGGGTGGTTCACCACAGTCCCCAACCTGAGCACTTCGTTTGTGTAACTTACTTGTTTGGCCACTGGAAGCATTTCATTTCACCATGCCTGATCTAGATCCTTCTGCTGGCTCTTTCACAAAAACAGTGATAGTTTTTGTTAATTCTTCCAGATAGAAGTGTCTTTCACTAGACGGTGGACAGAAATTAGCATAAAGGGCTGTGGAGATGACGAGACATGGTCCCCTCTGCAGAAGAGCTTGGAGTCTAGTGACAGCAATGGTCAGACTTGTGGAGGAGAAAGAGATCTGTAAAAACACTCTAATCCCTCGTGGTAGGGGCTCAAATAGAAATGCACCTGCAGGGCTGTGGGAAAAGGTGAGCAGAGCCGGCAAGTAGGGGCAGGGGCGAACTATTAATTTGGCGTAGGTGCGTTCAAATGCTCCAGAACTCCCTCTTCTCGACACCAGAATGTCACTCTGACAGCTCTTTGTATGTGCATCCCTCCATGTCACATGACTCAGGTGGAGCTGTGACTCAGATGGAGCTACTGCAGAGTTAAGGCTCCCCTCTTGGGGCAAAGTCCACATTTTTCCTGTTTCTGGTTGAAAATCTTTCACCTGTGGTTCTTTGCTTTTTACAAACAGGAGAGATTTCTGGCTTTTTGTCTCACTGAATCAGCCCTCTGAGCAGCCCTCCTGCTTGGAGAGGAGCTGCGTGGATTACAGGGATCCCTGGAGTTTTCAGAGGGGGTCGGCCACACTAAATAGAGTCCAGAGGGAATAAGTACCACCCTACTATGACTGGTCCAGGTGGAGGGGGTAAGAGAGGGAAGGGAGTAAGTAGGGGCAGGAAAGGGGAGGTAGGGATACTGTTACCTTAATGTCTTATTTTTGGAATAAGGTTTTGCATGTATCTTATGCTTTGTGTTTTCAAAAGACTTTTGCATTTGTTATTGTATCATCAAGGTGTGTACATCATCTTTTGTAGATCAAGAATCTCCCACCCAAGGTCATGTAGCTGGGGAGTGGTAACTCAAGCACAAGTTTTTGGAGTCTTAACATTTTTCTCTATTCTTTAGTTGCTTCTGATAGTTCAGCACAGGTAAGGGGACCTGGTGGGTTCATTTCTTTCAGTTCAACATTTAAAAGTTGGGTTTAGGTGATGAATGTTCTGAATTAGGGCGACCTGGGGCCTATGCCATTGGTGTGTCGTCAGCTGCACTTACTGCTGTTGGAACATGTCAGATGTGGAATAGACCAGGAGGGAGTTTCTTTGCTGTTTATCTGGCCAGTGGGAATCACACTTTATATCCAGGCTTCCTCGCTGGGCTGGGAAGAACCGTTTGGAAGGCTACTGGGGGGATTGGCTCCATGTAGAAGGCTCTGGATGCCCAGGAAATGCTGATCCCTGGAAACAAAGACTCAAATACAGCAAGCTCTTTGAAGTTTTGTGTGTCCTGTACTCTGGCTCTGGACATGTCCTCCTAAATGTCTCATAAACAGCTGTTTCTTTCTCAGGATTGTGCTATTTTAGCTGCTGTAAAAACACTCTGGTTCACAAAGGTCTGAATCAAGGACCACTAGCATTTCCATTTCCAAATTCACAGTCAGGGTGGACCGTGCAATGCCATTGACGTTTCATTATACCCTCTGCTCCTCTGTAGCCCGACATGGACTTCTGATTTTCTTTTCCTTACCCGTTACCCACCCCAGTGCACGGGGAGCTTGCTGTAGGAGAAGATCATCACCAGGGAAGGTTCCTGGTGAGAGGATGCTCAGTACTTGGGTGTGGATTGAATTTAGGTTTTCAAGTCTGTTTACATTTGTTTAGTTTTACTTGGAATATTCTCATATGGCATGGCCAGAAATACAATTTAGTATGCCCCCCACCTTTTTTTTTTTGATTTCATGTTAGGACTAATGTAGATTTTGGACAAGTGGGAAGGAAAAAAGAATCAAGGTTTTTCGTTTACTTTTATGGAATTGATTTTAAAAAGTGGTTCTGCCCAATAAAGCAAGTACAAGTGGCTTGTATTTGTTTTGCTTTTGTTACTTTTCTGAGCAAATCAAGTGCATTATCAAAGCTACTCATGCACATGTGTGCATGTATATGTCTCACCCTTGAAAAGACACAGTTTTGAGAGTATTTTTAAAGTGATTTTGAAAGCATGAAGCAAAGAGAGCGGTAAGAGGTTAATGGCTTTGGAAAGGCTTTATGGGTGCCACTTGGAGAGAAGTGGATCAATGTGGTTTTTCTTTTAAGCTGCCAGAGAATACCTTGGATTTTTGGCATCTGTTCTTTCTTTTCAATCTTACAAATACCAAGAGGAACAAGGGGGCCGCATACAGTATATGGTGTTCTCACCATGAGTGATTTGGGTTGATAGTAGGCAGGAGGATTGATACAATGAACCGAAGCTCTTCTTGAGGAAGAGAATGAAAATGGCATTTGATTTTTCTACCTTGTGGCCAGATGCCTTTGGTACCCACAGATGTGCCTGATTTGAGACCACATGTGTCCTTGGCATGCTAGTACCAAATCTCCTACCAAAGAATATAGCATTCATTCATGAGGATGACTGATAAAAGATGCAAAATTGAAGATCAACCAGTCCCTCCTTCCTCCCACTTAAAAAAAAAAATTAAATACTCATATTTGAGGCATAGTGGAAAGAGTTTGCCCTATAAAAGCTGTATAATGTTGGCTAAACTATGAGCCTCAGATTTCCCTGTTTGCAACACCAGGTATAAGATCTACCCCTGTAGGACTGCGGGAGAATTAAATGAAATGATTCAGTCATTCAGGGGTACTTACACTGAGGTACTGCTTGAGATCCTGGGAGTTAAAAGGTGCACAATAGTGTATATGAAAGCATTTACCACAGTGCATGGCTCAAAAAGGTGCTTAGTAAATTTTTCTTAAAACATTGTTGATGGAGAATTTTAACATGTACAAAAATAGAATAATGCATTAGCCTCCTCTGTACCCATCACTCAGCTGCAACGATTGTCGTAATTATTAATTCATGGCCATCTTGTATGTCAGTGCTTCCATCTGTCCTCCCAACCCCACATCAATGGATTATTTTGAAATGAATCCTAAACGTAGTATAATTTTATCCGTAAGATCTTAGTATATATTTCCAAAAGATAAAGATTCTTTTTGAGAGCATAATTACAATACCATTAACACATTGAAAAACTGACAGTTATCATTTTATGTCATCAAGTGTCTAGTTTAGCGTTCACATGTCCCTGGTTTTCATATGGATTTTAAAAAGCATTTGGCTAGCTCAAGTCAGCATCCATACAAGGCCACACGCTGGATCTATTTGATATGTGATGTATTTGATCCACGTCATGTGTCCTGTATAATTTCCCACAGTCTGGTTTTTGCTGATTGCTTCCCTAGAGTGTCTTTGAACATATTCCTCTGAAATCTCTATTTTACTTCAACTGATAGATCTAGAGGCTAGATCAAATTCAGGTCTGACGTTTAGGGGGCCGGTATAGTTCCGAATTGTGTATATATTTCCATCAGGAGGCACATTCTATCTTGGTGTCTCTTTTTGTTACACCAGGCTTGATCAATGGGTTCAGGCGTTGCTCCTCTGATCTACCAGTTACGAAGCTCCCCATCAGCTTTTTATCTGGGTTTTAGCAGCCATTTATGATCATTGCCCAGATCCGTTATTTCATTATGAGTTGCAAAATGGTGAGATTTTAATTCTATCATTCTTTCACTGTTTTCCAAAATGGCTACCCATAATGCTTGAGGGTTCCAATTTCTCCACATCCTCACGAACAGTTACTGTATTGTGACACAATCCAATATCGTATTATTATTACTTTTTGATTATAGCCATCCTAGTAGTGTGAAGTGGTAATTCATTGTGATTTTGATTTGTATTTTCCTAATGACTACTGATACTGAGCATCTTTTCATGTACTTTTTGGTCCTTTCTATATCTTTGGAGAAATGTCTATAAAATCCTTTGCCCATTTGCCTTTTTGCTATTGAGTTGTAAGAGTTTTTTTTTTTTTTTTTTTTTTAAATCCTATTCTGGATACTAGACCCTTATCAGATATATGATTTGCAAATATTTTCTCCTATTTTGCGGGCAGTTTTGCTAGATATGTCCAAATTCCCCTTCAGAAGGTTCCCTTTCATTTTGTATTCCCGGTCTGTAAAAGTGTTTGCTTCCCCATATACCTGATAATAGAGTGTGTAGCCCGATTTTTGGATTTGTTTTTTCCATTTTGGTATTGTATACAATACTGCACCATAAGTTTAATGTGCATTTATCTTACTATGAGCAAAAAGTAGAACATTTTTTTGTCCTGTTTTAAGACCCATTTGCATTTCGTCTGTGAACTATCTGTTCACATCTGGTCCGTTTTTCTGTATTGTTGTTCTCGTTTTTCTTCTCTGTCGAAAGCTTTTTACATGCTAGGTATATTAACCACTTGTCTGTGATGTAAGTGGCAAATATTTTTTCCCGTATTCTCTTTTTTAACATTGCTTATGGCATGGTTTTCCATACCAAAAATTTTACTTTTATGTAATCAAAAACGTTTTGGTTATTTTTTTCTATATCTTTAGTCACAATTAGAGAAGTTTTTCTCACTTATAGAGGAATTGACCCATGTTTTTATTTAGTGTGTGCATAGTTAAATATATGTATATATTTATATATATATATATATATATATATATATATATATATATATATATATATGGTTCACACTAAGTGTGAGTATATGTGTATATAATATACATCCCTTTATAGGTACATTCACATATAACTTCATATATAAAATATATATTATATATAAATATATATTAAATATATACAGATATACCTTTGATGCAGCAAGTATTTTCTGAATGGGAGTAAATGATGGCTGTTAAATAAATGCTGGCCTGAATATAGGAATCTTGTAAATAATGATGTTCAGCATCTGCTTTTCTTATGCCACTTTGGATGTGTGAGCCAGCGCGCTGTAGAGCAGAGGGGTTGGCCTAAGGAGCCCTGGCTTGGGTTTTGCTCTGACCCTTAATAGCTGCATGATGCCCATTCATCTATTCGGATCCTGCTTCCTCATCTGCAAAATCCCGAGGTAATAGTGAGGAGCAAATGATATAAGGACTGTTTGTAATTGGCCAGGGACTAGCTGTATGTAAGGGAACCTTGCTACAGTCTGTAAAGGTGGGCGTCTTCTTTTTCCCTGCCCTCCATAGGCTGCTATGGGCCAGGCACAGCCAAAGAAATCAACACTGTACTCTGGCCGCCGTGACGTAGAGAATCTCATCTTGCCCTCTGAGCTGAAGCATTTGATCTGATCCGGAGATGCTTTCCTTTTTCTTTCTTCTGAAAGACCCGCAACAAGAGACCCCTGGTTTTATGACGTGTGTTGCTTTTGTGATTAGACTCTGAGGAATGAGTGGACCTCAGAATGGGCTCTCTTTTACTGGCATGGAGTCAATACAAAGCAAGGAGAACAGAGCAAGAAGACGGATAGTATGGTTGATAACATTGTTCTTTGGAGAAGTGACTGTGAAACAGTTAGGACGTGATGGCACACTCTCTGATTGAGACTGAGTTGAGCAGGTAGTATCATGAAGGCAGACAGTGCCTTTCTACCATTGTGGGTTTCCAGGAGAGCCAAGGAAATAAAAAATAATCCACCAGGAGATAATGCCCATTAAAGCCTTAACGCTAGCTTAGCTAAAACTAGTTCCTTGGAACATTTTACTACTCTACTTGCCATGAGCATAAGCCTGCTTTCAGAGGCTTATGAAAGCCTCTGAAAGCTTTCTGAGGTTCCATAAATATTTGGACCAAGCCGTAAGCTCTGATTTAGGCCCTTCAGAGAAGATCTCTAACTCAAAATAGAAAGCAGAGGCAGAAAAAAATCAAGTCTTTTAAAGAGGTCAGCAAATCCATGAAGCGTTTTTGCCATGCCAGGCTGAGGTCTCTGGTTTCATGGGAACACATTCAGTGCTGGTGAGTCCAGAGCAAAGGGCCATGTATTCCTTATGACGCTAGGCTTCCTCCTAGGGTGGATGGCAGAGGGCTGTGTTTTCAGGCTGCGTCCTCTGGAGTGTCATTTTCAGAGAAGGAATCTCTTGTCTCGCCGACAGATTTGGCTTTCCATAAACATAAGGGCAAGAAATTCCTACTTGATCTTTATGTTTCCTCTCATGATGTCACCCACTAATGCAGAGTAGAAAACACATCCTCCTTTTGACTTTCCACTTCCTTATCTTTTCCTTCCAATCAGTCACCAAGTCCTGTCAATTCCACTTTATAAACTTTCGAATTTGTCACTTTATATACACCACTGCTGTATGAGTTTGGGTCCTCTCACCTATTCTATCGAAGCCCTACCTCCTTGGCTCCAGCCATTCCCACCAGCAATCTTCCCTCCTGCTGTCAGTGGGGTCTTTCCAAGTTACAGTCACAAGTATAGCCATGCCCACTTATTGATTAAGATGATTTAGTGGTCTTACCTACAGGATCAAGTCCAGACTCTTTAGATTGATACACAAGTCTCTTTACAGTCTGGCTTGTCCCCACCTTTTGATACCCTCGGTTGGGAATGTCCTTTTCCCTCTTTGCTCAGCTCTGCTTACACCTTTAACATTTGACCTGAATAGAACCACTGCCATGAAGCTTCTCCAGACAGAGGTCATTGTTCTTCTCTCAATAAACCCAAAGATGCTTGACTCAGTTCTGTTATAACACTTCCCACATTGGGTTATTAGATTATAATAAGGAAAGAAAATAGGAAGCAATTGGGGGGGGGGGGATGTGTGTAGTGGAAATAGCATGGGCTTGGGGGTTAATCCAACCTGGGTTTAAATTGTGGCTCTACTCAACTTCTCTGAGTATCTATTTTCCTATACGCCTACCTTATAGTACTGGAGGGATTAAAAGACGTAATAAAAACAAAACATCTACTAGTACTCGGTTGGAAGTCAGTATATGACAGTTTCCTACCTTTCTTTTATTTGCATCATTGGCTCTGAGGAAGCGTCATTCTACTGGATGATGGTCAAAATCTATTATTTTCTCTCTGAGAAATGGTTCTGGTACATCTCGGTTAGTGTCAAGAATAAAATAGCCTGTATGTGTGCTGGGCCGGTATAGACTTGGGTGTCACAGATTGGGAGTGCGTGGGAGACTGTGAAGGGAGGGAGGAGGTGGCAGAGGAGCCTGGTCGTGGCAGGAAACTGATAGTGCAGGTTAACTTGGAAAGGTTCCCTAAGTCAGTTTCTTCCCTTGTGGATGTACCTGAAACCCCATCCCATGAAGTGTAACTGTATCTTTTAAGATACTTACGGACAGGGAGATAATTATATCCTCTTGATTGTCCACATCCAAACGTGGGGACTAGGGCCTTTTCTAAACGGAGTGAAACATTGGCGTGTAAGAGGAAACCTACATCTT
Organism: Eschrichtius robustus; assembly: GCF_028021215.1. NCBI lineage: Eukaryota > Metazoa > Chordata > Mammalia > Artiodactyla > Eschrichtiidae > Eschrichtius > Eschrichtius robustus. The sequence goes on from NC_090838.1 coordinate 13,391,557, forward strand.
TTGTAAGAGCTGAGCTGAGCCCCCAGGGATGTGTGGGTTGCGGACGAGGTGCAGAGCAGAGGAGGGAGCTCTTCCCGAGGGTGCACGACCAAGCCCTAGGGGCCAGGAGAGATGAGCTACAAGCCGGGCAGCAAATAGCCTGTCATGTCTGAATTGAGCATTTCCAAATGAGGAAGGCTCGTAGTTGAGACTGGAGACGCTTGTATTGTGTAAGTGATCCCAAATGCATTGCTTTTGGGGGAGTGGGAGGTAATTTTGGATGGCTAAAAAATAGAGAAATAGCAATTGGGGTTCATACAAATTATATGGCAGTCTTTTCCCAAAAACTGGATATATAAACCCATTTTTTTAAAAAACGAAAACCAAAAACCTGTTTTGTGTCGATTCTCTTCTAATCAAAAAGGGGATAGCGTATTCTTTTTCTTCCCCCCCATTTTCTGTTTTGCTTTTAATGTAGCCCATCATCCTGGAAAGGGCAGATTAAAAATAAGCTTGGCACGGCTGGCTGCATGGGACCGGGCTAAATGCCGTCTTATGTTCCTTCCAGGTCCAGCGTGAACTCCGTCTCCCTTCCCAGCCAGCTCTCCGCCACCTGTATCCACCATGGTGTTTGGTGAGATTTTCCATCGCCCTGGACAAGACAAGGAACTTGTCAACTTGAACGTGGGGGGCTTTAAACAGTCCATCGACCAGAGCACCCTCCTGCGCTTTCCTCACACCAGGCTCGGGAAGTTGCTCAGCTGCCACTCGGAAGAGGCCATCCTGGAGCTGTGTGATGACTACAGCGTGGCCGATAAAGAGTACTATTTCGATCGGAACCCCTCCCTGTTCAGATACGTTCTGAACTTTTATTACACGGGGAAGCTGCACGTCATGGAGAAGCTGTGCGCGTTCTCGTTCTGCCAGGAGATCGAGTACTGGGGCATCGACGAGCTCTTCCTCGATTCCTGCTGCAGGGACCGCTACCAGGAGCGCAAGGGGGAAAACCACGACAAGGGCTGGGACCAGAAAAGCAACGACGTGAGTGCCGACTCCTCGTTCGAAGAGTCGTCTCTGTTCGAGAAGGAGCTGGAGAAGTTTGACAAGCTGCGATTCGGTCAGCTCCGGAAGAAGATCTGGATTCGCATGGAAAACCCAGCCTACTGCCTGTCGGCCAAGCTCATCGCCATCTCCTCCCTGAGCGTGGTGCTGGCCTCCATCGTGGCCATGTGCGTCCACAGCATGTCGGAGTTCCAGAACGAGGACGGGGAGGTGGACGACCCCGTGCTGGAAGGCGTCGAGATCGCGTGCATCGCTTGGTTCACCGTCGAGCTGGCCATCCGGGTAGTTGCTGCTCCCTGTCAGAAGAAATTCTGGAAAAACCCTCTGAACATAATCGACTTCGTCTCCATTATTCCCTTTTATGCCACGTTGGCTGTAGACACCAAGAAGGAAGAGAGTGAGGACATCGAAAACATGGGCAAGGTGGTCCAGATTCTCAGGCTTATGAGGATTTTCCGCATCCTCAAGCTTGCCCGGCACTCGGTAGGACTTCGGTCTCTCGGTGCCACACTGAGGCATAGCTACCACGAAGTTGGGCTGCTGCTTCTCTTCCTATCGGTGGGCATTTCCATCTTTTCTGTGCTTATCTACTCTGTGGAGAAAGATGACCACACGTCCAGCCTCACCAGCATCCCTGTCTGCTGGTGGTGGGCCACCATCAGCATGACAACCGTGGGCTACGGAGACACCCACCCAGTCACCTTGGCTGGGAAGCTTATCGCCAGCGCGTGCATCATCTGTGGCATCTTGGTGGTGGCCCTTCCCATCACCATTATCTTCAACAAGTTTTCCAAGTACTACCAGAAGCAAAAGGACATCGATGTGGACAAGTGTAGTGAGGGCCCACCAGAGAAGTGTCATGAGCTCCCTTACTTTAACATTAGGGACATTTATGCCCAGCGGATGCATGCCTTCATCACCAGTCTCTCTTCTGTGGGCATCGTGGTGAGTGACCCCGACGCCACAGACGCTTCAAGCATCGAAGACAACGAGGATGTTTATAACATGGCATCCTTGGAGAACTGCACGGCAAAATGAGCCGGGACGTTCGTGCCTGTACCTCGTGTCCCTTACCGATGTTAGGTTAACACAGCTCTATAAACCTCAGTGGGTTCGTTAAAATCATTTAATTCTCAGGGTGTACTTTCCAGCCATAGTTGGACATTTCATTGCTCTGAAATGATAGAAACGTCTTTATTTTTTTCAGTGAGGCGAATTAAATGCCTTGCTCTGAAATTTATTCTTTACAAGAGAGAGTTGTGATACGATTTTTGAAAAACAAAAGGTAGATGGTATTGGGTGGGATTTCTTGCTACGGCTTACGTATCATTCTGTGTTTATCATTTACTCACATTGAGCTAACTGTCAATTACTGACAAGTAGAATCAAAGGCCCAGCTGACTGAAGACTACATGCATGTAAGATCCACAAAATGAGACGACGCATGTCAATCCATGTTCACGTTCTAAACATGGACATTAGGAGCCTAATAAACTGCCTAATTCAGTATGGAGAATGTCTTGGTCGTATGTTTTTATGTCAAGTGAGTATATTTCAGTATATTCACAATTGGCTTGGGAGGGAAAAGCTCTTTTTGGCACACATTAAGAGCCCTTTCTGTGTGTTTTTGAATTTTGGATACACATCAACAGTGGGCTAGTTCTTTTGTTCAGTAGACTTGGTAGTGGTTGGCAAGTGGGAGGATCACGTTCATGATTAAAACACACTGTCCGGTGTAAGCTGATTATGCATGTACATGTTTAGGACATGCTCAAATTGGCATATGTGCATGAAACATGTGCCCTTACAGATATGTTTCCAGTCTACATTTTCTAATTTCTACTGCTCAGATAAAACCTCATCACCTGAAAATTATGCAGAGCAGAGCAAACTTACACACTCACAGGCAGACATACATTCAGTGAATGGAAGAAAGGAGAAATGCTGTGCAAACACAGACGTGATTCACTGTGGCCAGAGGAGTGAGACTTAAATCACTGAACAAAGCTATGCCAGCAGCTGTGAAATGAGCCAACATTTAAAAATAGCCTGAGAGGCAGTCATGTCCGCCTCTTATGTTTCTACCCCACATAACGAAAGACATACATACTCATATCCAGAGCAGTGACAGCAATTCTATCCCAGGCAGAGAGAATTTAGCTAAAATCTTAATTTTGGAGATGTATGGCGACTCTAACTCATGCTGTCAGACTGGGTTCTTTCCGTGAGATCTTCTGAATGGAAGAGCCACGTGGATTTATGGTCCAAATCTTTATGTTTGCAGATGGGTTTTGTGGAAAGAAGGACATTCTCTGTAGGTTATCTGATGAAGGTAACCTTTTGACTCATCACCCCTTCTAATGTTTTCTTGACTTCTGAGATGGATACACCTGAACAGGGTTTATAGTTATTTTTAAATCTGGAGGTTTATTACATGCATGTGTGTCATCCCCTGCCCATTTAAAAAAAAGTTTCTTTTTCCCCAAGTGCCTTTGATGTTGGCATAAATATAGTTTTGAAGCATGGCAGTAGAACTTGGAGCCCAGTTTTATTTAAGATTTCCCAAATAGTCATAAAGTAATTGAAGACTGCTTATATAGTAATAGTAATAGCAATAGTAATAACAATAGTAGTGGTAATAACAGCAACAGCAATAATAATAATAAGCTACTATGTAAGGGCTTTACCTATATAATCTCATTTATTCCTTACAACATCCCTAGCAGCAAGGCTTTATTACTGTCTCCATTTAAAAATGAGGACACAGGACTTCCCTGGTAGCACAGTGGTTAAGAATCTGCCTGCCAATGCAGGGGACACGGGTTCAAACCCTGGTCCGGGAAGATCCCACATGCCGTGGAGCAACTAAGCCCGTGCGCCACAACTACTGAGCCTGCGCTCTAGAGCCCACGAGACACAACTACTGATCCTGCGAGTCACAACTACTGAAGCCCGAGCGCCTAGAACCTGTGCTTCACAGCAAGAGAAGCCACCCAATGAGATGCCTGCGCACCGCAACGAAGAGTAGCCCCCGCTCGCCACAGCTAGAGAAAGCCTGCGCGCAGCAACGAAGACCCAACGCAGCCAAAACTAAATAAATAAAATAAATAAATTAAAAGAAAAAAAATGAGGACACAAGATCACAGGAAAAATGGCTTAAGTTCACACAGGGAGTAAGAGTTGGGCTTAGAACCCCGGGAGCCGGATTCTAGAGCTTGCGCCTTGAACACGGCACTGCCTCCTGCTCTCCTGGGTTCAGGAGTGGATTTAAGGATGCGTCAGGGCCACGTTCATCTGAAGAGATAAAAAGCAATAAACTCTGGCCGACGTTGATTTTTCTGGGAAGTGAGTGGAAAGGGGAAATGCTGGCTTATGTACCTTCCCTCTCCTGACTCACAAAGCAGACACATTTGTTGACAGGGCAGGGTTTTCTAGAAGCTGGAACAGGCTCTGAGGGTCCTTCCCTGCCCCCGAGTGGCAGAAACAGCGGGAAACCTGTGGTTCTACAAGAATCCAGGAATGTCTCTCAGCTTGTGGGTCCTTACGAAGAGCTTCCAAACCTGGATCCTTGTACTCTGAGCTCTTGCAAGGTCGCAGCTGTACGGGACTTGTGTTTCTGCCGGTATTGCGTGCTAATTCGCGGAGGCAGCTCGCCGGACCACCTGAGAGCGTGCGGAGTGAGTGGCGCGAGTGGCTTCCCTCTGGGCTTGGCCAGCTGGAACTCTTTCCCCCAGGACCTCACCTCAGTCCCTGCCATGCTCTTCAGTCAAAACTCATGCCACTTCATTAGGCCTCTGTAGCAATAGAGCTGCAGTGTCTTCCGTGTCTATGCCTCTCGGCTTTCCCGCGATGCACGCAGGTCGCCTGTTGGTCATTCCCGCATGGTGAGATGGCGGGGTCCTACTTGTGAGGGGGGCTGAGTCAGCGGCTGAACACCTGCTACCCAGGGATGTTGGCGATGGAGTGGGTGCTGAGGGCAGAGAAAGCCAGGCAAGCTGACCTAATGGGCGCTGCCTCTACATGAGTTGCTCAGTCCCAGGCACCGGGGTGCATTCGTTCCAGTGGGACCAGGCCACTTCGCAGAGTTTTGTCTTTGAATTCTTTCAAGCTCCCTGTCCCTACCCTGTGACCTACATGTGCCTACTCTTCAGGATCCACGGTTATCATTTCATAAGAAACTTATTTTATCTCTTCGTCGACTCACTTCCTCTCCTCCCCAGGTTATTTTGAAGCAACTGTCAGTCGTATCATTGGATCCATAAGTATTTCAGTATCTTTAAAAGAATAAACTTTCTCTAAACACAATTGCAAAGCCATCAGTAAAACTAAAAATTAACAGTAATTTCTCAATACTATCAACGATCCAGTCTTAGAAGGTATGGCAGAGCCATGACTTACCAGTTACCTGGCATCTCTAAACACCTGGTTCAGGTAAGAATTTCTACAAATCATGAATTAAAGAGTCACAGGAAAGCAGGGAAGCTCAAGGAGTAATTGAAATGATTTCTGCTTAGACCTTCAAATTACCTGAGACACATAACTTGTTTTCTCCAGATTTAAAAATCTCTAGAGGCTCAGAGAACACACCTTACAGCTTACGTTGAACCTAAATGTTGTCAACAGCAGTTTAAAATTCATTTGTCATTGTTTCACACTCCCTGAGGGTGGAACCAACTACCACTGTCCTTGAATAAGGAATGTTTGTGTCCTTTCAGCTGTTCAGTTTCTGTTCTGAGCTCTCTTCTCCTGTTACAAAGAATCCCCGTTTTGAAAACTTTACTAAGTTTTTTTCCAGGAAGGTAAGAGAAGAAGATAAAATATTTATTGTTACTCAATTTAACCAACATCCAAATGAAGGTAGGTATTTTAGTAGCGAGCTTAAACAACTTTCCCAAGAGTAATAGCTTCCTGTGGCCGTTGTGATAACTTACCACAAACTTGGTGGCTTAAAACAACAGAAGTTCATTCTCACAGTGCTGGAGGCCACAAGTCTGAACTGAGTCTGAGGGGCTAAAATTGTTGGCAGGGCTGGTTCCTTCTGGAGGTTCCGGGCATGGTTCCGTTCTGTGCATCCTCCAGCTTCTGATGGCTGCCTGCGTTCCTTAGCTTGTGGATGCATCACTCCAGTCTCTGCCAACGTGGTCACATCGCCTTCTCTTCTGTGTCGCACTTCTCCATGCCTCCCTCTTATAAGGACACTTGTGATTACATTTAGGATCCACTCAGATAATTCAGGGTAATCTCCCCATGTCAAGATCTTCAATTTAATCAAAGCTGGAAAGTACCTTTGCCCTGTAAGGTAACAGTTCCAGGTTCCAGGCGTGAGGACCTGGATATCTTGGATATCTTTAGAGGCCAATATTCAGCCAAGTACACCAAAGTTACACTGTTACTAAGAAGCCTTAATTTTAATGCTATGTGAATATAATGCATCTTACTGGTTGGGAGAAAGGAACATTGGATAAGAACATGGGGTTTGGTGTCAGACAAGCTTGAGTTCTAATCCTAGCTTGGTCCGTAATCATAGACAAGCTCTTTAACCCCTCTGAGTCTCGGTCTTCTCATCTGTGCATGGGGTTGGTACCAACCTTCTCATAGAGATAGTGTAAGGATTAAACTGGCTAATCAATATAAACTATCTGGTGCAGTGCCTGACATATAATATGCACTCCATAAATGGTCTTCCATGTTATTTTAGTGCAAGACTTCTTTTGATTTATCTCAAGTGGTACCCAGGCAGGACCTGGTATTTTCTGTCTGATTGCAGTACATTAATGAAATCAAACACAATTTGCCTGTAAGACATTTACAGGTGTCAGTAGAAAAATTATAAAGTATTATAGTGTGAAAAGACACCAAAGCTAATTTAAAATTAAGAAATATAAATCTAAGACAGAAGAATCACATTTAATGTTGGGTCAACTTTTAAGCGGATCGTAAGGGTTTTTGGAAAACAGAAAATGTCACTGAGATGCAACGGCTTTGAAGATGGAAAACAGCATCGGACCTGGAGTCGGAATACCTTTTGTTTGCATTCAGATCTGCTTATTTCTTTCTGAATGGGCTTGGAGAAGCCATTTCACCTCTCTAAGCCTCAGTGTCTTAATGTATGAAAAGGGAACAACAAGATCGTGGTTGTGAGGATGTAAAAATGCTCCATGCATGTTCTACAAACACTGCATAGTAAGAAGCTATCGTGAGGACCTTTTCTCTTATAAGGAAGACAGAGAAGCAACTACATGTGTATCAATGATAGACTTTACTGCATCATTAAAAAAAAAAAATCAATGAACATGGTTCCTGAAGCTTTGTGCAGCTTTATTTGAACACAGCTTTCTTTCCAAATGAATCCTGCCAGATACCAACATGAGTATACATTTTATTGAGAAGTTCCATGGTGCTGCAAGCCCAGATGTATGAAGCACACGAAGCGCTCTTTTTCCAGTAGCAATTATCTGATGAAATTGCGCCTTGTCTGCAGCAGGCGAGCCGGATCTGTTCCCATTGGAGTAGGGAGCACGTGCTATGGTATTTATAAACCGTAAAAGATGTTTTTCAGCTCGCACATACATTCAAGCCTGAGTGCTGGCAAGAAATAGGCTCATTGTTTCTGAAGAGCTAATGATGGATTCATAAATTCTGTCAGCAAAGCTATTCCTGCAAGGGATTCTCTCCATGGATGGTGATGACTCCAGCATGTGCAGTTCCGATTGTGGATTGAATTGAGTGCAAGGCCCCCCGGGTCAGACGCTCGGCTCATTCTTCCCTGGGTCAATCCCAACAGATTCCAGAAGTAAAGGAAGAGTCATGGCGTACAGTCCTTGACGTCACAGGCCCTGATGGATCGTGGGAGGTCAGCACACTCACAATCCTCATCTTCATCCTTCCCATTGCCCAGCAAGAGAAAGCTTTCAGAGCCATCTCAGATATAATTCACTGCCATGCTGAGGGGGTGGGACCTGCAAAGGCCAGGACATCTGAATCCTTTCCAGGTTCTCAAGGGGGTTGGCTATGTTAGGATGGGGGCAAGAGTGGTTCACATTTGCCATACCTTTTGCCGCCAGGCTAACCTGACTGCTTAGCCCACGGAAGTGAGCTGTCAGTTCACGGCCATCGACCCAGGCCCTCTTGTTCACAGCAATAGACTCAAGCCCGCTTCACTGGCCCCTTCCAGCTTCTAATGGATCTGGGTGTGATCTGGCTCCTGACTCTCAGCTTTGACTTTTGTTCATCATCTGCCCTTGGATCTTGGCAAATGATTTCTCTGTTCCTCACTTCGGTTTGCCCTCATCCCCTCAGTCGATTTGTCTCCTCATTTTCAGACCATTTTCAATGTGAACCTACCCCAGCCGGCCTCTCAGGAAAACCCTAAGGCCCAGCCAGCCAGGGATCAGCCCAACCTGCTGAAAGCCCTGCAGGGAGAAACCTGGACATTTCCGGCTGTTGGAATCCATGAGCTCAGCTGACTGATGTAGGCCTGGTCAGACTTCACTCCAGGCTTCATAGCAAGGGTTATCCACTAACATCAGGGTCAAATCTAAGATAACGCATGATGTATAATAGGATTTTAAATGGGCCATCCTTCCCTTGCATATTCCTGGGACCTCCAGTCTAACTGTCCCCTCTTCTAACCAGCCTGCCCCAGCTGCTCCTGGTGGTCAAGAGACATTGTAGAGTTGAGTCGTTATTTGCGGCAGCTTCCCAAGTTGATAGAAGAGGACCCTAGAGCTCTTATTCTGGGTGATTGCCTTCAAGAACCCAGATTATTTACTATGATTTTGCCAGATGTCCAATTTCATTTTTTCAATAAAAGTTTATTAAGGGCTCTACTCATAAATATATATATTTATATTTAATATTATAGTTAATATATATACATATATATGCATATATATATTCTGATATACTGGTGCAAAGGCCACAGCTCCTGCTTACAGGAAGCTCATGGTGTGGTGGTATGGGCATCTGGGGCTGAGGTGTCTGAGGCAGAGCAGGAAGAGAGCACAAGACTTGGAGTACAGACCTTGTTCAGGGACTGGCTTCATCACTTACTTCTCTGTGATCGTGGTCAGGTTATTTAACCTCTCTGAAGCCTCTGTTTTCTCAACTAGTCAAAGGGGGCTAATTCAACCTATTTCACAAAGTTGAGATAATGCACATTAAAGACACATAGTAGGTGCTCAATAAACATTACTTTCCTCTTCTTTCCATTAACCAATATTGCACTCTTGGCTAAGCTTTCATTACATAAGAGGAATTGAAGCCTTGACATGTACTTAGTGAATCTGAATGGTGAAGACTGTGAGCCAGATGATTCAGACTTACCACGTCTCCTTGCTCTTCACCTCGTCCTTTGCCTGATAAACTTGTGTTGGTTCATTAGAATGATATTATATGCCCTTGTTGCTCTGAGGTCAAGAGCAGCCTCTTCCACCCCTGTCTGATTGCTGGTACCGACCTTTTCATCTTCCCCTGATGATCGTATGCATCCTGAGTCAGGAGACCCCTGAACTGTGGGAGCTTCCTTGAGCGGTTACGGACTTGCTGACATTTGTGAATCCAGTATTGCCTTGTCAATGAGGGATTCTAAAAACAACATGGGCCCAAAATAACTGCCTCGTGAACGTGGTATTTGAGTGATGACAATCATCACCGTGGTCCACAAACATTTTGGCAAAGGTTTCCATCCTTCACTGAGTACCAGACTTCTACAATGGAGCTGCATAGGGTTAATCCTGGGACAGGCATCCTTCATTTCTGATGGTTAAATGTTTCAGTCCATGTCAGGAAATCATCTGCAATCAGCAGATCTAATAAAGCTGGTGTTTTAAAAGTAATTTTGGTGCCATTGGAAAGTGCTGCTGCCTTTGAAATGGCAGCTGTACAGTAATAATATTACATGTATACTTGGCATTTGTTTAAGTGCTTGATATAAATTCACTCATTTAATCCTTACAAGAGCCCCATGAAGTAAGGTACTGCTGTTACCCTCATTTTACCACTAAGAAAACTAAAGAACAATGGGGTTATAAAACCTGCCCAAAGTCACCCAGCTGGTAATTTGGAAGCTAGAATTTGAACCAAGGCAGCTGGTTTGACCTCAGAATTCATGCTCTCAACCACTACAATATACCGGCTCAATACTAATTTAAGTCACATGACTACATGTTATTTAGAAATTTGATTGATGAGATTTTGACTATCTCAAAAGGCCGAGTGCATGCTGAAAATGTGTTGTTCCTTATCTTGTTATGGCTGTTTTTGTTAAGGCCCTGCTATGTGATGAGGGCTCTCTTGGTTTTGGGAGAGAAGACTGGAGGATCGTTAGATACAATCCTATTGAGAACTGTGTAGAATCTGGAATTTTATCCTGCTTGCATGGTAATGAGTTGGTGTGCCATAGATTCACAGATGCTGGCAGAGGACACACAATTCCAGGGTCAGAGACAAAGGGCAGTTCGTTAGTCACAGCAATGGCAGTCACCAGAGTATCAGCATCTCCACCTGTTCCTGAGCCCATTTCCATAGGGTGATGCAAAGTGGCCCTGAGGAGGACACGTGAACTGAGGCAACTCAGATGTTTCCTAATGGGAAGTGAGCATGTCTATCCTTTGCCCCAGAAGGTGACATTACCTTTATTATCCTGCACAGTAAGCAGACCTGCCCTTTGTTCTGGAAGACACTACCTGGAGACACTCTCTCCATCTGCTCTGTAAACATCCTTGAAAAAATAGATCAGAATGAAGGCAATTCATGGGTCTCTTGTGTTTCTTCTCATCTTATGAGCATGAATTGTCTCCTAATAGGTCCCTGGACTCCTAAGACTCTAGAATTTCAGTGTGTGGGTATGAATAACAGACATGAAACCATATCTGAGTAATATAGGGGGATTGCATAATTTTGACTGCAAATATAAAGGGCCTCTTGGAGGGGAAAGTCATTGTGAGCTGGGGGAGGGGTATAGAAGTCTTCATGAAAGAGGAGAGATTTCACTAAGTAGAAGCAATTGGAGAGTGAAAAGAGGGTGAACATTTTATGTTGTGTCATAGCTGAGGCTAGGTGCTCAATCATATAGGGCTTTGGACTTGGGGTCAGACCTGGGTTCCAATCATGGCTCAGTGGTTTACTAGTTATGTGTCCTACACAACCTCTCTGAACCTTCTGGTTGTTGTTTATTGACTCTTTCTTTCCTTTACCATTGGGTATGAATACTTATTACCTGCAGATGTAGAGGTCAGAATTTTGGTCAATATCATAGTGAAAAATGGCAAGACCTTTGCTTTTCTACACCCACAATGGAGAGTAAAGAAAAATGAGTTGGATTTTCTTTGTATTGAGGAAAATTGGTGATACGGCCACAGGTTACTCAGATTCTTTGAGTGATTGTTAATCCCTGTTGTCTTTACCAGCAAGACACAGGCACAAGATCTCCCTTCTCCAGGAAGTTTTCTTTAATTACCCGAATCCACCCCCTGACTTCTCTCTCTCTGATCATGCCACTATTGCTCTCAATCCCTCAGTCGTACTCATTGTCCAAGGGTGAAGTTCTGACTCCATAGCTCGGCTCACATGACCTCTATGAACTGACCCAAGTCTGCCACTTCTGCTTCATACTTTGCCCCTTATACTTTACTAAACAGCTAGACTGAAAGTGGTATTGTTCTTACACACACACACACACACACTACTGGTTTTTCAGTTTTTCATGTTTTTGCTTACACTGCTCTGTCTCTCTGGAAAGCTTTCTTTCATACCCTCTCACTAGCCCACTCTTGTCATGCTTTATGAATCAGCTCAAGAATTACCTCCTCTACCCCCCTTAAAAATAAAACAACTAAACTTAATGTTCCTCAATTAATTCCTTCCCCTCTCCCTCCTACCCATCTGTCCGTCCATCCATCCATCCATCATCTATCTATATCTTGCTGTATTTACTCCCATTGTAATATAAAATGTGTATATAAGTGTCTCTCCATTAGACTGTGGGTCTTTAAAGGTGGATAATAGGTCCTCAGTGGATATTTGTCTAATGAGTGAACGAAAACTATTAAATGATCTTGTGAACAAATGACTGCTTTGGGGCCAACAAGCATACGTCTGAGTCGAGACCCTCATGGCGAGTACACAATGTATCACGGCCTCATAGCCTTTACTGCAGGTGGGTGTGCATAGGAAGGTTGGCCGGGGGGCTGGCTCTGGGCACAGCCTGTTTTCCTTTCCAGCTCTTTCTTACCTTCCCACCTCTCTCACTCCCCATCCCCATCACTTAGCCCCTTCTCATAGGGGATTAGTCAAAGCTAAAAGCCAGGATTAGAGGAGTTTGGGGGAATGAAACCTCGTGTAGTATAATCTCCTCTCCTTCCAAGAGCACTTTGGTTTTCAGAGAGGCCCCATGAAGATCCAAGAGCCTTTAGCTTTCTTCCCCTGCAAGAATCCTGAACAGTGAACCCCAGGCCAGAGAGGAACACGGTCTCTTCGTGGTGCTGCTCCAGCCCCCTCTGGTGTGTCCGCAGGAATGAAAGTGGATTTTGCTCTTTGTTATTCCCATACGGCTTCCAGGGCCATAGTGAGGAAAATAATCCATCTACGTAAGCCGATAGCCAACTTTGAGAAAACAAGCATTACCAGGGAAGGCAGTAGACGAGCTCAGTTTCTCATGGCATTTCAGTGGCAGTCTGGGACCCTGCTTCTAGGAAGCTGAAGCCAGGGAAGTTTTGAGATGTGACCACCACCCCTTTCTAAGGCATGAAGCGTGTGTGAGGGCTCTATGGGCATTTATCACTTGTGTCTGCAAATTCTCAAGATGTGCAATTCAGCGAATTGGTGGGTATGAGTTGGCGATGACCTTGAGATGGACCACAAATCCACGGAAAGCCATTTTTCCTATGCTTGAGTTCCGGGAGGGAGACTTTGACCTTGGGGACATTGCTGGAGAAGTCAAGGTAACTGGTTGAATCTGGTGGCACATTCTAGCCCTTTCCACTATTTGGTGGTCTGTGGGGTGTCTGTGTACACCCATGCACACATTTGTGTATGTGTGTGCGTGTTAGCGGAAAGAGCCAGGATGCGCGTGTCTGGTACCCTTGGATTCAGAGCTCTTACTAGCTGGGCAACCTGTGTAACTACTTCCATCTTCAGTTTCCCCATCAGTAAAGTGGGGAAACCACCCAATTTAGTTACTGTGAAGGTTACGTGAAACAAAGTATGAAGAGCCCTTGGCACGGTGCTCACCGAATAGCAGGTGCTCAGTAAATGGTATCTATTGTCATTCTAGAAACAGGCTGCATTTATTTGTTTGTTTACTTACTAACACTCCACCTCATTCCTCACCAAAACTGGGGTCGCTTACAAAGAATGAAAAGGGATTAGTTCCCCAAACATGTTCCAACCCTAGCTACCAACTTCAATCAGGACTCTGGAATAGAGATGAGAGAAACAAGAAGATAAGAATAGATTACTTGAGGAAGAGGTGGCCAAGTAAAATACATTGGAAATTATGCATAGCTATACACTTCAAAAGTATGTATTATTTAATTATTTGTACCCGGACTCATTAGGGAAGGGTTTTAAAGTAGTTTACGAAGATATATCCATCTAACATGACAGAATTAAAAGAACTGCAATATATGCATTCACGCCCTGACTGCTGCCCCAAAGGACTTTAACTTATACATTCAAAACAAACAAATGCCAGAAAATTAATAATCATAAAAAATAACAAAGACAAGTTAACAGAAGAAAAATTGAATAGGGTCAAGATGCGAAGTGTGTGGGTTCCGTGCACAGTGAGTGACACCTGGTACCCATCCTGAGTCTTGATGTCAAGTGATGAACGCTAACAAGGGCAAATTTGAAACCTTGAGCGATCATGGTTTTCTGCAACCATCTGGCTTCCCTTGCTTTGCTTCCAACCATCTCCTCTTCTGCCTCCGCCTTGACTCTCCACTTTGATTCCTCTTGCAGGTCTGCTCCTACCCAAACCCTGTTCAGTTCTGCGTAGGCACCAAACCCTGTTCTCCTCGCTTGACTTCAGCAAAGCCTCTCTTGGGACTTGGGCTCAGGACCCCTCTAGCACTCTATTCCTGGCTGCACCATCTTGGGTTCATGGAATCCAAATCCCTACATGGATGGTGCTGTCTGGGAGGATGGGATGCACTGCGTCAACTGGTGACCCTACATCCACGCTGACTGACTACCTTGTCTGGTTGTTTCATTTGCATACGTGTCTGTTTCACCTGCTCATCTGCCTTTGCTGTGGAGCCTGGGCTTGGGGCCCTTCACTTCTTTTGACTGTGTACCAGGCATTGGACTACTTTATGTACCATTGGTGGTTTCCGTAAGTCACCGGCTGGCTTGTCAACTTGCTGATGGGACACCGTGCAAGCATACCCAGGGCAGTCACTTTATAAAGGTTTCTCAGGTGTCTGCTAAATACAATATTTAGACGCAGGAGGGTTTGCTTCTTGGCTGCAAAACAATAACATCAACAACCCAAGCACCAATAACAGCATCTTCAATTTTTGAGCACTTCTGTGGCAGGCACGGAGCTAGACATGTTACACTCATTCTCACAAAAGCCCATGACTAAAGGATAATTTTTAGCACCATTCCACAGGGAACAAACTCAGGTAGAGACAGGTTAGATTTTTCCAAGGTCAAACGAGTACGAAGTTTTAAATAGGATTAAAAACTATATCTTCCTGACTCCAGGCCAGCTTTCCCCACGCCACTGCATCTTCTGGTTCACTCAGCCTCATCCATGGCAGCCAAGGGACAGCTGCCTGGAAAAATGGCAGGGGGGTCTCATTTGGGGTCCCTGTGAGACAAGTGTCTCAACCTCTCAACACTCTCTCTCTCTAAATAGCTCCCGAGATAAGTGTTCATTCAAAACGAAAATTTTGCTGCAATACTAGTTATAACCCATAGCAGTTTATTTATATCTGCACCCACTCTGGCTTCTTTCCAGTCTAGGAAGGTCTTTCTCAAAGCCATTCTCTTCACCTTTGTCTGTCCATTTGTTTATTTGTTCATCATTCATTCATTCACTCATTCAATACTTACTGATCACCTGCTGGGTGCCAGACACCGTGCCCGGCAGTGGGAATAACAGTCGTTCGTCCTTCAATGCCAGTCTTTCAGGGCTTCCACCTATCTGTCACCCCCTTTCTGTCACTGATGCTCCCTCTTTGTCTTGCTGGTTTGTTCCAACTCAGCCTATAAAAATGCCCAAATCTTTTTTATCCTCTTCTGCCGCTTTCTTTTTGTCACTTTAGTTTCCCTCTTCTGAGCCAAGCTTCTAAAGAATTGCCCTACAGTTCCAGCCTTCTCTTCGTTTCTCCACAGTTCCTGCAATCTGGGTCCTTCCCCCATCACTCTCCTGGCACTGCCCCTGCCAAAGTCATTCCCGTGCGTACTCTACATTGTGCTGGGCCTCTCAGACACACTGGACAGCTTCGGTCCCTCCCTGCTGGAAACGGCCCTTGTGTCTCTGACCCTACTCTCTGGATTTTTGTAAACTTCTGAATGTTCTTTCTCTGTCTTCTTTAGGGCTTGCTCACTCTCTGCCTAGTACTTAAAGATGGGTTCTGTGCAAGCTTCCTCTGGCCCAGTGCTCTCCTTTTCATGTGCATTCTTCCTCATGCGACCCCATCCACTCACAAGGCAAAGGCAGACATTTATCTTTTAGCACTTACTCATTCCCCTGAGCTTCAGACTGACAGAGAAATGACCACTGGGCTCTCCCACCAAGTCCCCAACTGAACTCATCATCGTCCTAAGGTGATGATCTTCTGTCCTGTCTGTTTCAGGGAATGACAGCACCATCCACCCAGTGACCCCAGCCAGAGGCCTGGAGGTCACCTCCTGGAGCTGCCCACGTGAGGTCCTCCCTCCCCCCCCCCCCTTCCTCCCTTCCTTCTTTCCTTCCTTCCTTCAAGTCCCATATTTCAAGTCTTAATGCTAATTAGCGGAAAAACAAAAGTAAACGTAAAACAAAGTCCCAGCCTCCACTTTCATGAACTTATATTTTAATCAAAATAAAACTTATATTTTAATCAAAGAACTATAAAAACAAAAGGAACACTGCGTTTGTGATAAATATTGGTTTGGAAACATAAAGTAAGAAGCTTCCCCATAAGAAGTGAGATTTAAGTTGATATTGATGGAAGAATATATACTAACTAGTTCAAGGGCAGAGGACAGGTTCTCAGCAGCGGCAATAGAATGTGCAAAGGCCCTGGTGAGAGGAAGCCAGGGCCTTGAAGGAACAGAAACAAGTCTGGAGTGGCTGCCACAGGGAACAGGGGAGCATGAGTGAGGCTGGGCGGGGGCAGGGCTGACCACGCAGGGCCTGTGGGGTCACCAGAGCGGTTCCGGTCTTCGTCCTACAGGTACATGAGAAGTTGCTTAAGGGTTAAAGCAGAGCAGTGATATGATCCTTTTTAAATTTTGTCTTAAAGTGTGGAGAATGGAGACGAGAGGAGAGAGCATGGGAGGGAGATGCTAGTTAAGAGGCGTGAGACGATGGTGGCTTGTTAGTATCACCCCCCAAACAGAGAGCTGTAGGTCACTTTACACAAAGTCTGTCAATTTGGTTTGAAATAACTCAGTGCACCTCTCTGAAGGGAGCAAACCGACTGTTCAATTATGTGAGCCCCGTGTCTTCCTCAGATCAAGGGGCTTTACGGAATGATTTAACTTGAATCCTCCTGAAGAAGCTGCTTTGCTGCCACACGAGACCGGTTTCCAGCGATTCCTCCATGGGCGCTGAAGCCCCGTCAGTCGGACGCGAGCCAGGAGGCTGAGGTCACCCTGTCAGCAGTGGCCTCAGATCTCTGTCCAGAGCGATCAGCAGTGCCTACCCCCCGGCGGACACAGAAGGCCCCCCAGACAGCACCAGTGCCTCGGGGAGTGGCGGCGGCCTCCCCACTCCTGGGCCTTGGGTGGCCTCTGTGTGAGGCACTGCCCCCTTGTGCTGAGGCTTTGATATCAGTGGCCCAGTGGGACGTCACATGCAGCCTGGGTTAAATGAGGCCGCTTTTAACTGCCAGCTGGACTAGGGTTTTTAAATGAATTAATTTTTTATCATTAAACTTTATTTTTTTTAAAAATTTATTTTATTTATTTATTTATTTATTTTTGGCTGCATTGGGTCTTTGTTGCTGCGTGTGGGCTTTCTCTAGTTGCGGCGAGCGGGGGCTACTCTTTGTTGCGGTGCGTAGACTTCTCACTGCGGTGGCTTCTCTCGTTGTGGAGCACGGGCTCTAGGCTCACAGGCTTCAGTAGTTGTGGTGCACGGGCTCTAGAGCGCAGGCTCAGTAGTTGTGGCACACGGGCTTAGTTGCTCCGCGGCATGTGGGATCTTCCCCGACCAGGGCTCGAACCCGCGTCCCCTGCATTGGCAGGGGGATTCTCAACCACTGCGCCACCAGGGAAGCCCTATCATTAAACTTTAGAACTGAAAGATGGGATGGAACTGGCATCGGAGCATGAAATGCAGCTTGAATTTTCCCTTAGGGACCCCTTCCTCCCAGTCATATGGGTGTTTACTGAATGAAGTTGCAATCTATCTGCCAAAGTTTTAGGAAGCCTCATTTTGCAAGAACGTCAGGACAACAAGTCAGGATTTGGAGGGGCCACTGGAGTGTATGGGTGATGGGGGGCATCTCACAGGAGGGGGGACACTGGGGGTGCTCTGTGGACAGAAAGAGGTGCAGTAGCCGCCCTGTATTATCAAATTTGAGGGAAGAGGAATATGCTCAAAAAAGATTTTAAAGAAATTCTGCTGCGTGTTTTATGGGAGCAAGTCTTCTGAGCTCCTTCAAAAGCCTTCACTAAAATTCTATGTTATGCTTCAAGGTCTTTGCAGTTAGATTTGTGTCTTATTTCATGGGTCAAGAGGCAGAGGCACACCTCCAGGGAGCCCAGACATTTTGGTTTACAAATAAACAAAGGAGCATGTCTGGACTACTTCACTCCGCCGTGTTTCTGGCAGGATCTCGGTGTTGGCACTAAGCTTTACCAGTGCCACAGGCTATTGGTGGAAGCATCAGTACAGGGACTTTAAACAAATATGTACATTGGCTCATCCTGGGCTCTCAAAAATTCATAGGCTGTCAGAATTCACAACTGGAAGATTGTAAATCGTTTAGCATTTTACAGATGGGGACGCTGAGGCCCACAAAAGGATATTGCATGATATTAGGTAACTTCTCAAGAACTGGAACATTCCTGGGACAGGAGCTTCTTTCTTGCTTGCTTCTTTTCTCCAGTTCTCTCACGTCCTTAGGCTTAGTAGCCAAAGTGGACGTGAATTAGAAACTCCCTGTGTCCGTGAAGACTCTTTTGGTTGCAAACAACAAAAAAAGTCTCTAGATAACTTAAGCGTAAGGGGGGATTCATTAGAAAACTCGAGGGAGACTCATTGATCCACAGGAAGAACAGAACACCAAGCCATGGGAGGACAGGACCAGGGCAGTTGCAGGGTCACCAAGGACGCCTCCCTGGGCCCCTCACCGACTGACTCCAGCTGCTGGGTTTTTGGACTCAGAATAATCATGTGGTTCTTTAAAAATGTTTTTTTTTTTCCCTCTTCTTTAACCATCTCAACTGAAATCATTTGAAAGAATCAAAATTGCTCAACTGATTCTTGTTTGTTCAAAATACTCAGAACTTTTGTTGATGACAGAGATAGTTTTTGTCACTTTCTGTTAAAGTCTTTGGATAAATGCCTGGGCAAGATAGGTGTTAGCAAGTATGGGGGCAGCTGGAGGAACCTAAGCCAGCTTGGCAGTAGAGGCTGCACTTAACGCTAAATGCGCGGATGGGTGTGTGATAATTAGGCTGGATGGATGGGCGTTGGTAAAGACGGGAGAGTGTTCTAGGCTGAGAAAACGTGGGTCAAAGGTGACCCTGGAGCCAAGGGAGCGTGCTGGGTTGAGACGAGAATTGTGGGCACCGAGGCAAGTGCAGGGGAGCAGCACCAGGTCACAAATGACCTAGGCTGAAGAGCTTGGATTTGATCCTGTGTCTCGTGGGGCGTCTTCGAGGTGGCATTAAGGAGGGAATAATCTTGGGGAGTTTGTATTCTAGAAAACTTTCTTTGGCAGCCCTGTGGAGGATGGGCTGAGTGATAGCGAGGGCGGTAAGAAGAGGTGAAAAACAGGAAGTGAGGACTTAGAAATGGGATGTGCAACAGTCTTACTCAACATTTCTGCAATAGGCTAGTGATATTAGGAACAAAAAGAATACGCTGACAGTTTTCAGCTGTACAGCGGGGTCTCCTTATGACCAAGTCTCATCTATTAGACTGACTCACAGCCCAGACTTGCAGTGGCCTTAGAGAGGCCCTGCGTACACCTGCCCTCGTGTAAGCGGCCCTCAGTTAACTGTGGAGGTGACATGGGATCTGGCGTAGCTTATTGTTCAGACTGGTTTTCTTTTATGTTTTTATTCGAGTCTTTTTCTTTGGGAATTGGCCATGTGGAAGGACTACTCTCTGGTCACATGACTGGTTAGAGCTCAATCCCAAGAGAATTGAGGAGCTGCAGCACGTGGGCCCTTGTCTGTGACTGTGTTACAGTCACGTGCTGCGTGGCTCTCTAGGCAGGGCCATGGTTCACAGGTAGGGGCTGTGCTGATTTTCTGCTGTGGTTCTGGGGTCAGCAGGGCCAGCATGTGTGACCCAGGGTGCAGCCATATCAGCCCCCTAGAAGAGCAGAGACTTCTCCATGGCTGGGCAGGCATGTGGGGAGGCGGCACAGGGCTGAGACCCTTCCTCTGACCCTTTGGGGACCGTGCCTTGGCTGCTATTCCCCTGCGCTTTTACATCAGCCTCATCCTTTGTCTATCTACCTCCAGTTTCTGCTCAGCCAATGCATATTCTTTATACCATCATATTCTTTCGGTCTTTCCAACCATGTCATTTTATTTTTAATTAAATTAAAAGTTGTTTAATTGTGGTAAAACACACTTTTTACCACATAAATAAAACTTACCATCTTACCCATTTCTAAGCGTACATCAGGAGTATTCAGTATTTTTCATATAGTGGTGCACCGATCTCCAGAACTCTTTGCATCTTGCAAAATTGATGCTCTGTACCCCTTAAACAATACCTCTCCATTGTCCCCTCCCCCAGCCCTCGGCTGCCATCATTCTACTTTCGGTTTCTATGAATCTGACCACTCTACGGACTTCACTTAAATGGATTCCTACAGCATTGTTGCTTTTGTGATTGGGTTATTTCATTTAACATATCTTCAAGGTCCATTCACGTCGTAGCATGTAACAGGATTTCCTTCCTTTTTAAGGCTGAATAATATTCCATTATTTGTATATACCACATTTTGTTTGTTCCTTCATCTGCTGATGGACACTTGGGTTGCTTCCACGTTTTGGCTATGAGAATAATACTGCTAAATCCATGGATGTACAAATCTTATCCTTCTTTGTGTAAAGTCCCATCTCCTGAGCCCACCCTTGCATTACTTCCATCTGGAGAACAATGACATGGCAGGTTTTTCTGCTGTCTGCCAAGCCATTATCCATCCAGGTGGCCCAAAGGAGTTTCTGTTCTACAAGGACATTCCATATTGTTTCATTTGGGCTATTTAACCCTTGTCCCTCAACTACCACATTTTTTAAGGCGTATCTTTGTAAATTTTTTGGGGGAAGTTTCGCCTCCCAATCTCTTTTCCGTTGTTTGCTTCTGAGGGGACAGAACAGGAGTGTCCGTGTGTGAGGGTAAGATGCTCCCTAAGGGTGTCTCCCAAGGAAAACAGTCTGAGCAAGAGGAGAGTGCACTACAGATGGGGGAGAGGCAGATCCTTCCCTTGGCGGGATCATTAGTTACAAGGATGACGTGAGCTGGAAGTCCTGGTGCCCATTGTTGCCACCACGTGGGGAGAACTTGACAAACTGTTGTGCCCTGCAGGCCCAGGAACGAGCATGGGTCCTACCAGGATGACATGTCACTTGGATGTGAAAGAAGAAGGGAGAGGAGAGGGGTGCATGTGGTGTGGGACCCACATGCATGAGACGGGGGAGAGGAATCAATGCCTGAAGGGATTTCTGGGAAGCTAATTGGGTGCTGAGATGTGTAAAAACCCCTGCCTTGGTGCCCCCTTTTAAGGAACTACATTTTCAAAAATGCTCTTAAGATCTGATTTATGCTTCCTTTGCATGTGACTCCATGCGGAGACTGCGTTGCATGGGGCTCCCCAGGATTTAGTCAAGTTAAATGTTGGTCTTTGGTCAATACTTCCTTAGTTTGTGTTTTGCTGAGCTTTTTTCCCCCCATTTTACTCTTAGATTTAGAGAGAAGGTAGTTTAGGATTTCAGACCTAAATTGTCATCTTGCTCTAGGACCCAGGAAAAGTAAAACAGGTTCTTTCGAAAAACACAAAAAAGAGGAAGGCAATTGTGTTCTTTATACAGGAATTCAAGCTTTAAATGGGAAAAAGTTTCCTTGGATAATGCTTTCCTGAAGTCATTGGAAATATGATTTCGCCCAATTTTTCCTGTATTACACTTAATAAGCACACTAATATTTTTAAATGATAAAATATAGTATTTCCTATGTTATATTTTTATTAGCAGTTGGCTTGAGGAACATTTCCTTACTCTTGGCCTGGTATTTGAGATCACATGCATCAAATGTCATTAAAGAAAAACTGTTTTAATTGGCAGAGATGCCATGGAAGATTTGGAAGGATTTAGGATGCAGCCCAGGGATGAACCTGAGAGTTCTCGCCTTTTGCTGCATCCTTGCCTGCTGCCCCCTGCACCATGCTTCCTCTCTCTGTGCGATGCTCCCATCAGAAGAGTCACAGTCATTTTTCTTACTCCTTTGAAAGAGGTATCTGTGGGTCACACTTTAGTATTCACTTATCTGGATCCTACCATGAATTCCAATTAATATTTCCTTTGAGATCTAAGACAATCCCTTTACTAGCTTCCTGGCCCCCATTTCTAACCATCATTTTAAGCTATTGGTTTAATTTCAGGGCTGACTGGTCACCAGCAATGTTGTTTCCACTAAAGCAAGTAATTTCAAACTTACGACATTTAAGAATGATCGAATTCTTCCATTCAGAAAAATCTCTCTAGGTCACGACTATGAGATTAGGAGAAGACAACTTTAGAAAAGTTGACTTTATAAAGCTATGTGTTTGCAGGAGTGAGGCCATCCTGTGGAGGATTTTAGGCAGGAATGTGAATGCTTTCTCACCTGGTGTTGTAAATCTGACGTCATCCCCTCCTTTCGTATGACAGCAATACATTTTCAGTTCCAGTTAGTATCTTTGGTGGAACCCTGAGATCTATTAGTGCCTAATAATTGATGGAGATTTTTCCCATGTGGATTTCATCCCTATATCAGGTAGAGTGATAAAGGGTGGTAAACTTTCATCACTTCATTATTCTCCCTGGCCTCATACTAGTACTACTGGTTTCTCTAGACTATTGTAGGCAACTCGTCAGTCATCTGTCATACCTCTGCTTTGATTCCTCCCTCTTGCAAATGCAAGAATCTTTGGGTATTAGAGATTTTCCTGATTAACAAACTTTTATTGAGCGGTACAGTTTTTGCACATTTCTTTCTCCTATTCCTTTGGTGGCAAAGATTGTCTTTCTTCTGGGGAAAACCATTCCCGTGCTCTCTGAAGAGGCTAATGTTTCCACTTTGCAGCCACGGGAGTGGGCAACGCCCCAGGCCTTTCAGGTACAAATGGGAGAGAGGGGGAGCTCCTCTCCTTCGCAGGATCGTTATTTGTAAGGATGATGTGAGCTGAAACTGTTGGTTCCCATCATTGCCACCACATGGGGAAATTGCATGAGAAGTCAGAACAGAAACGCAAAGCTGAGGGATGGAAAAACAGAGATGCTCTTGACGACATTCTCGATCCTCTTCCTTTTGACACACCTCAGTCAGCTCTATCCCTTCCACCTACCTGGGGCTACAGCCCTTCTTGTGTGTACACCAGCTTAAGTTGGGTTTTTGTCATTTGCAATCAAAGTATCCTAAGTGATACAACTGCCAGCCACTTCATCCTATTTATTAGGTTTCACGACTTATTTCTTTTACTTCTCTGGCATCCTCGGGCACCAGCTGGTCCAGTGATCTGCACAGAGTGGACGATGGATGGACACCCACTTTTCATGAAGGGCAGTAGGCAGGTGGTTTTCAGCGAGATGGAAGGTCTCCTACTAAGGTTGCCAGATAAAATAGAGGATGCCCAGTTAAATGTGAATTTCAGATAACGAATCCTTTCAGTGTAATTATGTCCCATGTGACACTTGAATTTCAGGCCAAAACCAAATAATTTTAGTATAAGTAGGTTGCATACAATGTGTGGGACACACTTATGCCAAAAAATTTCATTGCTTATCTGAAATTCAAATTTGAGTATCCTGTATTTTACCTGGCAATACTAGTCTCACCAAATAACCATACTTTAAGAACGTGCTTAAAATAATATTATGAGGTTTCTAAATTTAGGATAGCATCCTACATGTATACCATTCATACCTACAATGTGGAATTTAAACTTAACTGGGCATCCTGTATTTTTATTTGCTGAGTATGTTCCGTACTTCAATTACCTTCCTGATTTGATGATACAGCACCTAAATTCTAGCATCCAAGAGCCATCTTGTTTTTCTACTCCACAGTCAAAGAAGCAACGTTTGGGTTCAAACCGCTTCAATGGGCACCCATCTCTCTCAGGTATCTGAAGGCAAGGGTTGTTACTGTTTTTTTTTTTTTTTTTTTAATTAATTTTATTGAAATATAGTTGGTTTACAATGTTGTATTAATTTCTGCTGTACAGCAAAGTGGTTCAGTTATACATATATACACATTCTTTTCCATATTCTTTTCCATTATGTTTTATCACAGGATATTGAATATAGTTCCCTGTGCTATACAGTAGGAACTTGTTGTTTATCAATTCTACATATAATCGTTTGCATCTGCCAATCCCAACCTCCCAATCCATCCCTCTCCCATATCCCCTCCCCCTTGGCAACCACAAGGGGTGTTACTGTTAATGAAGCACTCTTCCATGGCCCGTGTGGGGAGGGGAGAGAAGTCAGGAGAACTAACATTTACCAAGGTTATCTTACTTGTTAAACTTTGGGGAAAAGCTTTGTACCCCTTGACTCATTTCATCTTTGTGACAGCCATGTGAAATAGAGAGAGTCTCTCTATCCCCATTTTAAAAATAAGGAAACTGAGACTCAGGCAGGTGAAGTAATTTGCCCCAAAACTCATAGCTTGAAAGTAGTACCAGGTTCAACGGACCCCAAGCCCATGCTCTTTCTGTAGGTTCAGTTTCTTGGGAAAAGAACAGCTCCTGGTATCTTTTAGCAGAGTAGGACATCCCCAGGGCTGGGGCTGTCATTGTCCCTCTGCTGGCATTGAGACCAGAGCCAGCAGAGGGGAAATGACTGCTAAAGTCCAACTTTGGACCAGAGAATCTGAGACCTTTACTCTCTGCCCACACCCAGCTTGAATGGGTGCATAGTTCTGTGCTTTTCCTTCATATAACAACAAAAGCAAAGCAGATGGACCTCAAACATCTGAAAAATGTTCCAACATACTCATAATTAGAAAAATAAAAATTAAAACATCTCAAGACACCATTTCTTACCTCTCAGGTTTGCAGAGATTAAAAAACGTTAATCAACTGGTTGGCAAATCTGTAGGGAAACAGTTACTATTACACATTGTTGGGGGGAATGCAAACTGGTACAAATCATCTGGAGGGGAATTTGGCAACACTTGACAGAACTATAAATGCACTTACCTTTGGACACAGCATTCCGGCTTCTACGAATCTGCCCTGAAGACATATCTCAACAATATGAAAATACATGTGCACCAATTTCTTCATGGCAGCATTGTCTGCAACTGTTAAATATCGGTCTGTAGTTTAGTTAATAACATTGCACCAGTGTTAATTTCCTGGGTTTATAATTCTATAATTTTGCCCTGGTTATGTAAGATGTTAACATTAGGGCAAGCTGGGTGAAGGGTACTTTTCTGTACTACTTTTACAAGTCTAAAATTACAGCAAAGTAAAAAGTTAGAACTACAACAAGGAAGCAGATTTCTCATCACTTTATGTGGGGCATGAGGTCAGGACTGGACCAGAGGAGAAGGGTCATAGCTGCCCAACTGTCTCATCCTCAGGTCCATTACATCCTGGAGAAGCGGGTCGGGCTGACCTTGCAGGCAGGAGGTCATGAGAAAGAGAGTGGAGGGGTGCAGACGGCCATCAACCATATCCTTGCTGAGACTCTGAAGATCAGCACACTCCGGTGGGAGAAAAATAGAGGACAGCATACCTGCCCGGACCGCTGCTATCTAATGTTCAGCTTAAGTCTCTGAAGGATGTCCTTGGAAACAGTTGCATTATTTTAAAGTCTCATCTCACCTGTGTGAGAGATTTACTGTCCTTTCCCAGTCACTGGTTATTTGTACCCTGTATTCAAATACCTTGAACTATTAAGACGATATATAGCCTTCTCTTTATGTGGCATTTTCAGTCCTACAAAGAGAAAAGCTATGAATTGCTTAAGATGGGAAATCAGTTCTCTCTCCTGAATGACTTGCTCAGAAATGCAGTGCTCGGGCTTCCCTGGTGGCTCAGTGGTTAAGAATCCGCCTGCCAATGCGGGGAAGACAGGTTCAAGCCACGTGCCGCGGAGCAGCTAAGCCCGTGCGCCACAGCTGCTGAGCCTGTGCTCTAGAGTCCGCGAGCCACAACTACTGAAGCCCCCGCGCCACAACTACTGAAGCCTGTGCGCCTAGAGCCCATGCTCTGCAGCAAGAGAAGCCACCACCATGAGAAGCCCGCGCACCACAACGAAGAGTAGCCCCGCTCGCCACAACTAGAGAAAGCCCGCGCGCAGCAACGAAGACCCAAAGCAGCCAAAAATAAATAAATTAATTTTAAAAAAAGTTTAAAAAAAAATTCAGCACTCATTTTTAAAAGATGGTAAAGTTGACAGATGAATCAGTGTCCTTTAGATGACTTGGGTGTCTCCTAACATTTTTTTATTATTTCTAATTTATGCTTCATAGTAAAATAGAGATTAGCTGCTTTTTATTTGCTCTTCTAAATTATTTTGCCAGAGTTGGGCTTTGGACTTCAGCGATACTTCACCAAAATATTAAACCCTGAATCCTGTGGAGATAGGGTGAATTAATAGGTGTATGGGGAATGTTTTAACTGTGCAGCTTCCCTAAATCCGTGTTTCCTCTGCTGCCAGCTTCCTGGGGTCAATACCGAGGCAGGGCAAGCCCAGCCCAGTTGTGAGTCCTTACTTTCAGGGTGGGGTACATGTCCACGGGGCATCCTACCTTAAGCACCTGCCTAAACCAGGTACCATGCTGAGGCTTATACAGCATCTAATCACCCCAGTAACCCTGTTAAGGCTCAGAGAGGTTAAGTGCTTTCCCAAAGGTCACAAGGCTAACACGTAGTGGAACTGGGGTTTGAATCTGTCTGACCCCAAGAGCTCTTTTTAGTAAGCACACTACCCAGTAGAGGGAGACCAATGTGGCTGATTCGGCCACCTACCCGAGGCCTGGCTCTGCCCATGTTTATGGGGAAAAATAATGGGGTGCCCTCTGTCAGCACAAGCACCTCATCTAGACGTTGGAGCATCGGTCCATTGTTCCCACTCAAGGTTCATAATATTTTCCCAGCACCAAAGTCATTTTGAAAGAAGCCTCATTTGCCAGTTAAGATTGGCCTACATAGGAGGTCTCAGACCCAGCCTTACCACCTTCTGACACTAGAGCCTCAGGACCCTGGCACACCAGAGTGGGTGATGCCAAGGACCCTCTCCCTTCTTTTCAAGGGAAGGTTCCATCTGTGTTTCGAAAAGAGCATAGGCTTGGAGTCACACCAGAGTGTGACTACTGTCTCACCACTGTGTTTTCTTGGATAAATGAAATCTCCAGATTTGTCTTCTTTTCTATAAAGCAGGGACAGCAATACTTTTCACAGAATTACCGTCCGAATTTAAGGACACAAGAGAGAAAGCAGCTACTACATTGCAGGCATTGAGTAAATATTCATTATTTTGACAAGCACTACAAATTCTCAATATAGCATTTCTCCCATATATTCCCTCCCCAGTGCTTGGTCTATTTCCAATGAAGAAGAATAAAGTTGCAAAGCATGCTGCCTCTCAGAATTACTTTATTTCTAGAGGACGGAAACTCTGCCAAGGAGGAAAATGAGAGTTATTCCAGGCTTTTGGGCAGGTTTTATTTGTACGCACAAGCAAGCAAGTCAACTTCTTTGTTCTGAAGATGAATTTCATTGTAATGGTGCCAATGAATCTTTCAAAAATTTCATAATTGCCATTCCAGCATGTTCCAAACTGAAAGATAACAAAAGAATTAGGTGGCCGGTTCAGATTGGACTTGGAGATGGCTGCATCTGCATATGCATTTGAAAATGCTTCAGCTGCTCCCTGAGTCATCTCGGTCCACGGAGACGTGCAGCTGAGCTAGGTCCTGGAGTCAGCAACATCAGCCCAGTCCTGGCCGGCCTGCCAGCGGTACTGAGGAAGGCTATCGCATGGGGTATAAATTGGGACATAAGAAGAAAAGACGATCCAGAGGCTACAGTGGGATAAGTTCATGAGAGATAGAGTTTATGAGCATATGCAAACAAAGATCTAGTAAATGTTTTGGCACTTATTCAAACAGAGAAAAATGGTGGGAGAATTTAATTATTATATGGCACCAGGTGGTAATTGCATCCTATGACCTTCAAGGCATATATGTTCCAGAGTTACCCAGATAAGGTATGATTGATGATGGAGGTGAAATGGTCCACTTAAAAATACCTGGTTTTACTGCCTATAGTGACAGAATGATCTGCTCCACCTTCTTCTGGCTAACTCCTATTCATCCTTCAAAACCCAGCTCGGGTGTCAACAACTGCAGGGAATTTTTCCTAGCCATCCTTTGACTCCCCAGAATGCATTAGGTATCCCTCCACTGTGTCCCCATTTCACTCCATGAGACCTCTGTTATGGCCCTGATCTGCCTATCCAATGAGTAAGGATTCCTCATGTGACCTAAAGTCTTGAATCACTTCTCTCCAGCGCATTTGGGAGTAATGTCTATTTCTAAGTTTGTTCACATTCAGCTGCTTCTTTGTGGTCACTGTCTTCTACAGCCACTTTCTGCTTCACCCTTTGGACCTCTTGGATCTCTTTTCTCTTTCCATACCTTGCTGTCACCAGAATGTTGGTCCCAATGTGTAAGATGTTCTTCTCTTTATTACCCTGTCCTTTTATTTCTCCCAACACCATCAATATAAAGCTTCAGTGTAGTAGACTTTACTAAACATTTGAGGTAATAAGAACATGACAAGAAATATTAAATAAAGCTGGATGTTAAATATCACTGTTTCCATCACCTAAGAGCAAAAGGAAAAGGTTGATTCCTTTGTAAAGATCCCCTTATGACGTACCCCAGGTTTTGCCTCACTTTTTCTGTTGTTTTTTTCCTAGTCAGAGAGAAAGCACTTCTTCAACCCTTTACAGTAAAATTCTCTTCTTATTTGAAGTAAATCACAGTCCCCTGCTCACAGAAGTTGGCTTCCTCCAAGACTCTATCCTATAGATCTCTTCTGGCTTAGTTCAGGCTGCTACAACAAAATGCTACACTAGGTGGCTTAAACGTCAAACATTTATTTCTCATCATTATGGAGGCTGAGAAGTCCAAGATCAAGGTGCCTGCAGACCCAGTGTCCAGTTAGAGCCCTCTTCCTGGTTTGCTGGCAGCCATCTTTTTGCTGTGTCTTCCCAAGGCAAAGGATGCAAACTCTGGTCTTTTTCCAAGGACACTAATCCCAACATGGGGGTTCCACCCTCATGACCTCATCTAAACTTAATTAGCTCCCAAGCCCTCACCTCCTAATACCATTGGGGTTTAGGGCTTCAACATATAATTTTTTGAAGGCTGCAAACATGCAGTCCGTAACTTTCTCTTATGCAGGGCACCCGTGGGGCAAAATGATTTGTAGCTGTTCATTTCCCGGATTTGGCTGTGTGAGAAAGGAAAGGTCTTGGCAAACCAGGTCTGCTTTGAGGTCACCATTAGTGTGAAATGAAGATGTGGGTTTGCTCTTCCTGTGGCCTCATGGACACAAATCCATATTTGGGTGCACACTCACACCTCCCCCAAGGACACCTGTAAATGCTTGCAGGCAGTTCAAACTAATTCCAGGTTTAGGATGAGAAGAGTTTTCCTGAAGGCGATATAATTTGTAATCCTTTCCCTTACCCACAATGCAGGCAGCTCTCTCCCTTTTTCTTCCCATCCTCTTGCTTTCAAGTTCATGTACAGGAAACCTTCTGTGCATAAGAAGTGGAAATCCATTACAGGGTCTTTCTGAACAGCAGAGACATCTGCTTCTTACTCAGCCTCTGGCTACAATATAAACTCTCTACCTCTGTGTCACTCCTTTGCCTCTGTTAATCCATTATTGACTGATGCCTGAAGAATGAGTCTTCCTTAGAATCACAGTATTTATTCTCTTTCCTCAACTCTCCCTGCCCCTTAACTTCTCCTTTCTCCACTCCAGCATCTTTTTCTGCCAGTGAGCTACTGGAGTCCTTGCTCTTCCGAGCCCAGATTTGATGGGTCCCGGGTATCACCAGGTGAGTGGCCAGGTAGGTGAGACCATTGGTTGCAGGGACACTTTTGCCCATGGAGATGGGGTTGCATTGAGATACAGTAACTTTGGTTCCAAGTAGGCTCTAAGTATATCTGATCCTTTAGGCAAAGAAGATTTATATTTGAGTGATTAACGCTGAGAAGTCTCAGGTATGTATTGTGTGACCAGGTAATTGAAAAATGACTTCCTGTTCTCAGCTGGCTGCTGCTCACCACAGACAAATGACGATGCATTTGACAAACTTCTTGCGAGTTTTGTGTCTCAGCTCAGCTCTAAATATTTAAAGCAGTCTGTTCTCTATTCAGCATGCCCTGAAGTGAGCTTCTGAATGCAGCATATTTTGTTCCCTGTTAAAACTACCCAAGCTTTTTAAAGTGTTGAATAAAAGAATAGACAGTAGTAGGTCTCGGCTGTATCTGGCTGTTGGAACCAGTAGGCTTATTTACCTGTAAATCCTCTGAGGAGTAGCCAGTAGGAACATTGCTCATTTTTCCGTTTCTCCCAGGAATTCTTTTATAAAGTTTGAGCAAGGCTGCAAAGTCTCCTCTTCCTATTATTCATAGGAAAACTTACATTTGCAAAGGTCCTTGGTGCCATTGTGACAGAGGCCAAAAGGATGCTTAAAAGGATGACAGTGGATAAATGTCAGAAGCCCAGTTTCCTGATGGGTGGTCCTACTCTCTTTATGGGAAGAGCGTCCACTGAAAGTCCTCTGCTGTTGCTGATGCCATATGGTTGGAACTTAATGAATGCTTTTCTAGTGTGTGATCGAGGCTAGGTGAATGGCACCTAGGAAGCTACATTATAAAGTTCTCTGAGTCCACAGAGCTTCCAGTCTGCCATAAGAAGACCTAGGTTGCTATCCCAATGCTGTCACTTTTCTAGTCCAATGACCTTAACTCAGGACCTCAATTCCTTTATCTGCAAATGACAATGGTTCTAGTTACCATTTGTGAGTAGTAAGTAAAATGATGCTTGACAAAAATTGATATAAATATATTTTTATTTAGTCTTAATATAAGTGGTAAATGAAGAGAATTTTTTGCTCTGTTATTAAGACAATTTGATATATTTTTTTTTTAACTTTTTGGGTTATTTATTTATTTATTTATTTATTTATTTATTTATTTATTTATTTATTTATTTATTTATTTATTTATTTATTTATTTATTTATTTATTTATTTATTTATTTATTTATTTATGGCTGTGTTGGGTCTTCGTTTCTGCGCGAGGGCTTTCTCCAGTTGCGGCAAGCGGGGGCCACTCTTCATCGCGGTGCGCGGGCCTCTCACTATCGCGGCCTCTCTTGTTGCGGAGCACCGGCTCCAGACGCGCAGGCTCAGTAATTGTGGCTCGCGGGCCTAGTTGCTCCGCAGCATGTGGGATCTTCCCAGACCAGGGCTCGAACCCGTGTCCCCTGCATTGGCAGGCAGACTCTCAACCACTGTGCCACCAGGGAAGCCCCGACAATTTGATATGTTTATGTTTATGTTTTATGTTTATGTTTAAGAAATAAGGAATTATTTGATATTTGAGCAAGCCTAGCAGAAATAAAGTGACTATATTCTGGGTATGTAATAGGAACACACAGTGTTTCTAGCCGGCGGGGGTGGGGATGAGGGGAAGAGCTTTGATTAAAATATAAATAAGTACAAGTCTTTAAAACATTGTTTTATTATTTATTATTGAAAAAAAATTTTATTGGAGTAGAGTTGATTTACAATGTTGTGTTAGTTTCTGCTGTACAGCGAAGTGAATCAGTTATGCATATACATATCTCCACTCTTTTTTAGATTCTTTTTCCATATAGGTCATCACAGAGTATTGAGGAGAGTTCCCAGTAGGTCCTTATTAGTTATCCATTTTACATACAGTAGCGTGGCTACAAGTCTTAAGCAGTTTAAGTTACATTGATATCTTCGATATCTTCTCTTCAGAATTCCTACAGTACTTGCTTTTTCTGCTATTCAGTGAGCACTTAGTCAAGTCAGGACATGTGATTGAAGGCAAATTATTAACTTGAGAGAGTTCACGCTTTTCCCCTGCCAAGGAGAATTTGTAATTGGCAGCCACGTGCACCATTTATCTCCTAGTCCATTCCCAAAAAGTTATTCTTCACACTAAACATTTATTGTAGAAAACAGAGAGGGAAGGCAGGAAGAGGAGAAAGAGAGCAAAAGGGGATGGAGAGGAAGATTTTTCTAGGGGCTATTTGCACATGACAAGTTCTTGAGACAGATGACTGTAAAAATGTTGTGGAGAAGAGAAAGAAGTATGTTAGTTGTAAGACAAGTAAAGAGTGGAATTACTTTAAGAATCCTTTTTGCAGGTTGACCTCCACATGGCACTTCTTACAGACTGGCCCCTGTGGTTCACAGCTTTAATAGGGTTACAGCTGAAAAGCACCATGAGATATTTCATGTGAAGATTTTTCTCCATCCAACCAAATAGTCTCATCTTTTTTATCACCTCCCAATCGACTCTCGCCTAGTTTATCCTCCACTACCATCCACCAGAATAATTTCTGTGAAACACAAACGTGATTATATCAATCCTTTGTTTCAAACCCTCCCTAACGATATGGACAAGCCGTCCCCTGTTAGTCAAGTGTGACTCGCAGGCACATCCATCCGTCCATAAGGTTTTTGCCCACGTGACTGCTCTGGACGGTGTTTCCAACTTCCTCACGTAGGTGGTCTTCCGTAACCCAGTAAACAACACAGATTCTCCCTCAAGGGGTTAAGAGGGAGATTTCTCAGCAGGAGACGAGAGCAGGGATGACCTCTTGGATGACCTGATAATCTCCGCCCAAGCCCACAAGTGATGCCAGCCAAAACAGCAAAGGCAGCAGGCACATCCCTTGTGAAATCCAGCCATCAGCTGGAAGCGCCAGTGACCTAGCGCGGAGCAGGGGTGAGATGGGAGTGTCTGCCCTGATCCAGAGCCCTGCTGCATTGCTGCCATTGTTTGAAATTTCCAGCGTAGGATAGTACTTGGTTTTATTATTGTTTTGAAATTCTCTACAACAGAGCACCCACTGATTGCCTTTGCAGACTGCTCCCCCAAGGCAAACCGCCCCCTCTCCCCACTTCCTTTCCACCGCAGGACAGCACCCCCCCCTCCCTTTTCTTTTGCTAGAGATTGAAGGGCAAGTGCATCACAGGCTTGAGTTGACTGGTGCGGAAGTGCCTGGTGACCATTGGAATGGCAGCCTCTCAGGACTGCAGAAATCACAATTTGAAGGTCAGACACTATAGGTTCATGCAGAGTAAGACCAGGGGAGCAATTCCATCTCTTGGACTTTGGAGATGGGGTGGTGGCCCCAGAAAGACGAGACATCATGACAGAAAAAGAAGCACTGAGGCTGTTTGTGCAGGTGTAGTTTGGACATTAACTTTGGCTGGCATATCTACATTCACTTTCTGAGCTGCCGATTGTTTTCTAAGTACTTACAGCTATTAAATACTATTCCTTTCAAGGGGGCTGTGTTGAATTGATTTGCTCCTGAATTTGTTATACTTTAAAGGTGCTTTATAAAGTGGGTTTTTTTCAAGTGTCGCTGTTTTAGTTACTCTAAACCCTGATGAATTTTGGTTTAAATTAAAAACTCTCAGCTTGTTTAAAAAGGGCAGGTATTTGCTATTGTGACTTGTTGCCAGCAAAGCCTTAAAGAATAAGCATTGAATCGTATGGTACAGAGAGGCGGGAACGGGTCAAATACTAAAACTAATGTTATCAGCAGTCGGACAGAAATGAGAAAGGGAGGGCCTGGCTTGGAGGGGAGGCCAGAACTTTTGATAGAGATCCTTCCTGGGCCGCATAACAGGCATAGCTTCCCATCACCTGCAAGATAAGCCCGTGCTCCTAAATGTGGCAGATACAGGCTTGGAACCCTGCCTACCTCTTCCACGCCATCTTTCTACGTTGTCCGTTGCATGTTTTCTATCTCTGTGCTCCAGGCACCCAAAGCAGCCAGTCCCGGACTGTGACATACTCTTTCATGCCTCTGTGCCTTTATAGGTACTGTTTCTCCTCCCTGGAAAGCCCAGTTTTCTTCTTTCTCCATCTTCCTATACTCATCTTCAAGAATTAGCAAATTATCTCCCCTGGACAGCTCTCTGATTCCATTCCCAGTTCCCAAGCAGAAGTAATTGTTTCCTCATCTGTGATGTTGTTCTGGCGTGGGAATGTCAAGTTTGGCTCATGTCTCCACCACTTAATGCTGTGTGACCTTGGACAAGTTACTTAATCTCTCTGTGCTTCAAATTCCTCAACTGTATCATGGGGATAATAACAATAATAATACTATGCCTTATAAAATTAAAATGAGGATAAAGCTCTTAGAAAGTTTCCTAGAATCACATAATAACTTAACGTCTTCATTATCTTTATTGTAATTTATTACTACCACTACCATTATCATCATGTATATACCTCCTTTGTGCTTTTATTCACACCAGTTTTATTCACATGATTATTATTTTTGATGTCAGTCTGCCTCAATCTCATCTATCTTTACTCCTCAGGGTTTAACACAATACTTGGCATTAACAGGTGTCCAGGAAATAGTTTTGAATTTTACAGTACTTATTGGCATCTATGTCTTCTTCTCCTTATCAGATTATAAGCTCCTTAAAGTGTCTTTTCTGCTTTATCACAATCTTCAGGGATGCTAGTCCAACACCCTACACATAATCAGCACTCAAAATCTACTGAAGAAACCAGTGAATTAATGAAGAGTGTGTACAAATGACAGATATTGGCTTCTAGCTAGCAGGCAGACCAGTGGCGTCATGGGACACTGACTCCCAGCTTGTCATGTGGGATCAGCTAGAGAACTGAAAGCAAATAGTTTGGTCCACCTGGTTTTTTGTTTCATAAACTTCTGTTGAATTTAAAAGGCAGTCAAGATGTAGTTAAAGATGAGGGTCTGCCTTCTAAACCTGAAACCAGTGTATGGAAGTGGTATGGGGTAGATTAGAGATTTGTAGATAGACTAACTTAAATCAAATATCCTTTGTAAATCTGACAGAAAGCTTCTCTACCCTTAGTTTTAAAAGTCTGCATTTCCACAAAATTGGATCTTATAATCAAACTTTCTGTGTTTCTTCAAACTATCTAATGGAGGTGTTTTGATTGGATGTTCCATTATGTTACATTGTCAGGTTACAAATAAAGTCATAATTTTCTTCAACTAGGGACCAGACTGAGTGGAACACTTGCATCCAAATTATAACTAAGAACAAGACATCAGTATGTCCACGGAAGTGTTTAAAATGGGTTGTTTCTTATCCCAAGAATGTGATGTGTTTTTGATCCATCTCACATCATCTTCTATTAATAACTTTCTGAACTTTGGATTGATTATTTAATAGCTCTTACTATTAAATACTATTCCTTTAAAGGGACACTTGTTAGGCTGTTTGAGGCCTGAATTTATGTTTTGTTTAAAGAGTGCCATTTAAGGTTAAGATGAAGAGATTTTGGGGGAATGGTTTAAGTTAAGAAATGAGAAAGTTACTTGAGTCTAAACGTAACCTTTTAAGATTTTCCCAGGGAACTGAAACACATAGGAAAAAATGTGGAGCCATTATAAATGGAATGTAAGACTCTTTACTTTTCTTCTTTAAGCCTCTGGAAATGAAAAATGTAAATAGAAAGATAAATGAGGGAAGGATTTTGAAAGTTCTTCATCAAGCAGTCGAGTTGTTGCCTGAAATGGCAAGGGAAGTAGAGCGGATGCCCCTTGAAGAAGCCTCAACCAGGCCCATCTGCCCAAGAACCCCAAGCATGACTTCCAGAACCCATCCCTAAGATAGTTCATTTGCCATCTCTGCTTTTGTGCCTGCCACTGCCTCTAGTATAGCTTCCATTCTTCCAAGCTGTAGGCAGCACGCCTCTACTAGTTCAATCTATCAATCTCCATCTTCCATCCTATTGCTGGTATGTCATGGAATAAAGACTTGCCTAGAAATAGAAGAAAGTCACATACCCTGCAGCCCTCACCCCAAATTTTGCCTTTAAAAACTCTTCCTCAAAAACCTTCCGGGGGGCTTCCCTGGTGGCGCAGTGGTTGAGAATCTGCCTGCCAATGCAGGGGATGCGGGTTCGAGCCCTGGTGCTGGGAAGATCCCACATGCCGCGGAGCAACTAGGCCCGTGAGCCACAACTACTGAGCCTGCGCGTCTGGAGCCTGTGCTCCGCAATAAGAGAGGCCGCGATAGTGAGAGGCCCGCGCACCGCGATGAAGAGTGGCCCCCGCTCACCGCAGCTGGAGAAAACCCTCGCGCAGAAACGAAGACCCAACACAGCCATAGATAAATAAATAAAACAAACAAACAAACAAAAAAAACCTTCTGGGAGTTTGGGGTTTTTGAGCATGAGTCACACATTCTCACTGCTTGGCCCTGCAATAAACCATTCTCTGCTCAAAAAAAAAAAAAAAAACTTGCCTAAAAGTGAGAACACAGTCGTTTACTTACTAAGAAACTTTTTTTTTTTTTTTTTTTGAGAACCCACAATGTTATGCCTAGCACTGTGATAAATGCTGAAAGCTCAGGGATGGTGTGGCTTGGGTGCTCATAGACCAGTTTCCTTTTCCTCCTGGGCCCACAGGTATTTTTTAGTTCACTTGCAGTCATGTGAGACCACGTGACTAGATTCTGGTTAATGGATTTCAGCAAAAGTAATGGAAGCAACTTCCAGGCCTGGCTCCTAAAATATCTTGCATGATATTATTCTCTCTCCCTCTTATATCGTCTCTAGCTGAATGCAGAAGATCCAGGAAAGGACCCCAAGGCCCACAGAGTCAGCTCCATTGCTAGACCACAAAGTCTGGGTACCTGAATCACCAAGTGGAGGAGAGCAACCTGGGATAACTCTCTGCCTAGAAATATCCTGCTTCGGACTTTGTGTGATCAAGAAATGAACATTAATGTTGTTAAGCTACTGAGATTTCAGAGTTCAGTTAATGTAGTAATACAATATAATAATTATATGGTAGTATAATACAATAATATATTATACTCTCTGACTAATAGAGATGACTAAGATACAGATCTTGTCTTCAAGGAGTTAACATTTTGGTTGGGAGAAGCATATAAATTATTATAAAACAATGTGATCAGTATAGCAAATGAGATGCATAACGTACAATGGAAGTAGCACGAGGAGAAAGATGGGGATGATGATGGTGATAGAAAGACTTTCGGAAGGAAACCCATCATTGCGTATTTCTTGCAAGTGTAGGCACGGTTGGGGAGGGTGGCTGTAGGCTGAGAGAAGGGGAGAATGAGAGGCAAGTCAGTGTTTCAGGAGGAGAAAAGATGAGCTTGAGTGTAGTGACACACGGGGCTGGAGAGAGAAGCAGATGTCAGAACTTAAAGGGTCTTACATGTCACACTGGTCACCTGGACTTTCTGAGATCAGTACTATTCAACGTGCTGATCTGTGATGATGTAAGACGCCTGTGGCAGAATGTGTATCAGCACTCTGCTTCTTTCATGGAAAATGTCTTGCTATGAAAAAAAAAAAAAAGTCAGCTGAACTAAATACCAAGATTAGTGATGTGATTGATGTGCATTCTGGCACAAGCTTCTTATTTTGTCATGTCCAGAAAACTGTTCCCGTGTCTGAGGACCACACTTGGAGTGGCCCTGTATTAGACAAATTATTCTGTTTGCTGTGGACAATTGATGTGAAGGGTGTATATTCGTGGCAGGGAGACCACTTAGGGGGAATGGGGAAATAATTCCAGAGGGAAATGACAAAGACCTAAATTAGAGCAGTGGAGGTATTGATGGACAAAAGAGAATGGATTTCAGAAATATTTAGTGCAAGATCAGGGTGTGTTATGGACTGTGAAAGAATTTTTAAAAAATGAGTCAAGTTTTTGTTTTTTTTTACATCTTTATTGGAGTATAATTGTTTTACAATGTTGTGTTAGTTTCTGCTGTATAACAAAGTGAATCAGCTATATGTATACATATATCCCCATATCTCCTCCCTCTTGAGCCTCCCTCCCACCCTCCCTATCTCACCACTCTAGGTGGTCACAAAGCACCGAGCTGATCTCCCTGTGCTATGCGGCTGCTTCCCACTAGCTATCTATTTTACATTTGGTAGTGTATATATGTCCATGCCATTCTCTCACTTCGTCCCAGCTTACCCTTCCCTCTCCCCGTGTCCTCAATTCCATTCTCTACGTCTGTGTCTTTATTCCTGTCCCGCCCCTAGGTTCATCAGAACCATTTTTTTTTTCTGGATTCCATATATAGGTGTTAGCATGTGGTATTTGTTTTTCTCTTTCTCACTTACTTCACTCTGTATGACTGACTCTAGGTCCATCCATCTCACTACAAATAAAAAACTAAAAATAGAACTACCATATGACTCAGCAATCCCACTACTGGGCATATACCCTGAGAAAACCATAATTCAAAAAGAGTCATGTACCACAATGTTCATTGCAGCACTATTTACAATGGCCAGGACATGGAAGCAACCTAATGTCCATCGACAGAGGATAAAGAAGATGTGGCACATATATACAATGGAATATTACTCAGCCATAAAAAGTCCTAAGTTTTTTGATCAGGTGTCTGGGCGGATGCTAGAGCCATCAGCTGAAGAAGAGTCCATACATGGACTTAGTGGGGTCCATTAACATCCAGTGCTGTAGAAGGTGAAGTGGATAGGGAACACCCGGGTAGATATGTTGAAAGGCCAGTTGGAGACGATTGTCTAGAGCTTAGGGGAAGAGCTCTGGGGTGAAGGTTCAAATTTGGAAGTCACTATCATAGGAAGTGTAGAAAATGGGAGTGTAACTCTCCAGAGTGAGAAAGTCAGTGGCCCAGAATGAAACCCTGGGGAACACCAAAATTAAGGAGACAAAGATCTCCTGAGACAGACCTGACCTTCCAGAGGAGTGAGAGGTGCTGGGAGCCCAGAGGGCACGGTGTTTTTCAATGTTCTGAGCCAACAAAAGCAGCAGGGAGGACCAGTGAAATATCAATGCAAATGTCTCCACTGGAACTGAAACAGGATGTCTTTGGTGAAATCTGGGCTACAGCAGTGCCCACCAGTAGCAGACACAGTAGCAGAATTATAAGGGATTCTAAAACCATCAAGAGATCTAGGCAAGCTCCTTTTCCTCTCAAGTCCTGTTTCCACCTCTGTAAGATGAGAAGTCAGACTAAGTGAGATGCTTTCAGTTCTAACATTCTTAATAATAGATACCATTTTGAACACCAAATATATGGTAGTCACATAATTTTGATAAAATCGTGCAAGATGCTGGCATGCCACTTCTCCTGAGGCTCAGAGAGCTTAAGGATCACGCTGAGGTTCACTTACTCAATGAATTTCATTCATTCATTCATTCATTCATTCACGCTGAGAATTAAAAATTAGGTTTGTCTGACAACGAAACCTGTGTTCTTTTCAGTATCCTGCACTGTACAATGATTGTAAGGAGAGATAAGGCACCAGGCAGAATGTGAATTGAATTTTGGTAGTGGATCATGTATGAGCCATCCTTGCTATATTTTCACAGACAATATTCTTTAATAAAAGGCAGAATGTTCCTTTTGAGGAACATAAACAAAATTCACTGCAAGGACTTTGCCTTAAGCTGATGTTAGGTATATAAAAAAGACCAGGTTGATCAGCAAGTGACAGGGAAATTGGGGAACTTTTATATAGACAGAAAAAAATCAATACTAGCATAATAGCTTACAGACGCAATGCATTTTTCAGTTAAAAATCTCTGAAGACAAGCTTAGTAGTGGATCGGTATAGAAACCCTTGAGGGCATGATTCTCATTCAGTGCAGGTAGGTATTATCTGAAGCCAATTATCTGATATAATAAGAGAATAGCTCATGCCTTCTCAAGGTGTCTTTCTTTGAGTATGTTTTAGGAATGATTGCTTTTAAAGTTAGCTAGCATACCAAGGGGAATTTCTATATCTATCCAACGAGAAAAAGGAGGAGAATATTTTGAACATGACACATTTAAGGAAACAATGGTGTTATTGGGCTTTAAAAAACTGAGCAAAGAGGCATGGCCAAGGTTTTCAGAAGCTTTCTGATTTAACTATTCAGACTTTTCTATATACTCTTTCTGGTGCAAACACTCTCTGTCCAGGAGGCTTGCAATTTCTTCTTATGCCCTCAAGTAGTCCTTCAGAGACAGTTTATGTAATAAAGTGTTTTAGATATTATTAAGTCTGAATATTCCATTTTAAAGTCAAAGAAATGGAACACAGATAGGGGAGGGGTCTTGCCCAAGGTCACAGTTAGAGTAAAGCTGTGACTAAAGCACAGGCACCCTAGCCTTTGGTGCAGGGCAATTTCTGCCACACTGAGTCTGGGGTGTAAGCTCAGTGCAAAACAGGGCTCTATCTTAGTTGTTGTTATATCCACCATAGGACCTCGAAAGGTACCTGGCACACAGAGTGTTGGCTGTGTAACTATGGTAAAGGACAAAGTGCTTATGTTTTAACTTCCTAGCAACACAGAAAAGATTCTTTTGTGGGTTTCCCCATCTGTTGTGTTCTAATTCCACCGGGCTACCTGTCGTATAGACTACTTAGCCCCATCCCCAGCTCATACTTGTCTGAGGGTCTGGGAGTAGCCAAGCCCCAAGGCGGCAGTAAGGTGAAGAGACTGGAGGCTCTGTACTCAGGCAAGCTGGTTTGAGTCCAGCTCTGACCTGGCTTGGCTTATTGCTGGGTTCTTACTCTACCTTGATTCAGTAATTGAAGTTATTTGTAACAACCCGAGGTCTCAGTCTATGCCTTGATTTCTTGCTCATTATCTCTTAGACTAATCTAGGCTTTAGTGTCGTAACAAACAAGCCCCCAGATCTCAGTGGTTCAATACATAAAGGTTCATTTCTCACTCATGAGTCTGGTAGCTCTCTGGGACAATTCCTTTTTAAACCATGATTTAAGGACCTCAGTTTCTTGTATCTGGCAGCTGTACCATGTGGAAAACATGGCATCCAGGTCAGCTGGTGGAGGAAGAGTGAGCTGGAGGGCTGTGTACTATCTCTTAAATGCTTTAGCTTGGAAATGACACACATCACTTCTGCTCAATGCTGATTGGTCAGAACTAGTTACTTGGCCTTCTCCAACTGCAGGGGCTTTGGAAATTTAGGAAAGCACATAGGCTTTGGTAAGTAACAAAGATCCCCGTCAGAATCAGGCAAATGAGAGATCACCGAGGTTTTCATCTTTCTCTTTTTTTCCTTCCTTAAAAAAAACACAAAAAAACCAAACTTGCAATAAGCTGACTTTGTGCAATGGAATGTTCTTTGTGGCTTAGCAAGACATAAACAGCACTATTGGTAGGTCTAGGAAACATATACGGTGGGGCCTTAGGCTCTTGAGAACTTTGCCAGCCCCAGCGACTGCTCTGAGTTTAGGTCACATGAGTTGTCTCACTGAGTAATAAAATGTGAGGTGGACGTGGCTGGGCTGACCCCCAGTTGGCTGATTACTCAGTTCAGACAGAACTAAAGAAAAACAGTTGCCCAGTGGCCTTTCAGCTCTGCTCCTTTCCTGTTATTTCTTCAGCCATTTAGAGTCTAAGGTCTGGATAGAGCTGGGCCAAAGTTTGGCAGGATTCGAGGCAGATAAATCATTTGCAGACCAGAGAGGGCCTCACGGTTTTACTAGGAAAGGGAAAATTGGAAGCTTGGATTGGGGTGTATCTATGTGTCCTTTTAGTGGCCGAGATTGCTTTCGTTTTAACTTGCACTGAGGCTAAGCACAACTGTAGAATCACACATTCTTTTTTTTTTTAACATCTTTATTGGCGTATAAGTGCTTTACAATGGTGTCTTACTTTCTGCTTTATAAAAAAGTGAATCTGCTATACATATACATATATCCCCATATCCCCTCCCTCTTGCGTCTCCCTCCCACCTTCCCTATCCCACCCCTCTAGGTGGTCACAAAGCACCGAGCTGATCTCCCTGTGCTATGCGGCTGCTTCCCACTAGTTATCTATTTTACATTTGGTAGTGTATATATGTCCAGGCCACTCTCTCACTTCGCCCCAGCTTACCCATCCCCCTCCCCAAGTCCTCAAGTCCATTCTCTACATCTGCATCTTTATTCCTGTCCTGCCCCTAAGTTCTTCAGAACCTTTTTTATTTTTTTTTTTAGATTCCACATATATGTGTTAGCATATGGTATTTGTTTTTCTCTTTCTGACTTACTTCACTCTGTATGACAGACTCTAGGTCCATCCATCTCACTACAAATAACTCAATTTCGTTTCTTTTTATGGATGAGTAATATTCCATTGTATATATGTGTCACATCTTCTTTATCCATTCATCTGTCGATGGACACTTAGGTTGCTTCCATGTCCTGGCTATTGTAAATAGAGCTGCTATGAACATGGTGGTACATGACTCTTCTTGAATTATG
Organism: Eschrichtius robustus; assembly: GCF_028021215.1. Lineage (NCBI taxonomy): Eukaryota > Metazoa > Chordata > Mammalia > Artiodactyla > Eschrichtiidae > Eschrichtius > Eschrichtius robustus. The sequence goes on from NC_090838.1 coordinate 13,433,747, forward strand.
GTTTTCTCAGGGTATATGCCCAGTAGTGGGATTGCTGGGTCATATGGTAGTTCTCTTTTTAGTTTTTTAAGGCGCCTCCATACTGTTCTCCACAGTGGCTGTATCAATTTACATTCCCACCAACAGTGAAAGAGGGTTCCCTTTTCTCCACACCCTTTCCAGCATTTATTGTTTGTAGATTTTTTGATGATGGCCATTCTGACCACTGTGAGGTGATACCTCATTGTAGCTTTGATTTGCATTTCTCTAATGATTAGTGACGTTGAGCATCCTTTCATGTGTTTGTTGGCAATCTGTATATCGTTTTTTGGAGAAATTTAGGTTTTCTGCCCATTTTTGGATTGGGTTGTTTGGTTTTTTTGATATTGAGCTGCACGAGCTGCTTGTAAATTTTGGAGATTAATCCTTTGTCAGTTGCTTCGTTTGCAAATATTTTTCTCCCATTCTGAGGTTTGTCTTTTCATCTTGTTTATGGTTTCCTTTGCTGTGCAAAAGCTTTTAAGTTTCATTAGGTCCCATTTGTTTATTTTTGTTTTTATTTCCATTTCTCTAGGAGTGGGTCAAAAAGGATCTTTCTGTGATTTATGTCATAGAGTGTTCTGCCTATGTTTTCCTCTAAAAGTTTTATAGTGTCTGGCCTTACATTTAGGTCTTTAATCCATTTTGAGTTTATTTTTTAGAATCACACATTCTTTACCTTCAGTGACTAAATGCTCTCCTAGTCGTTTGGTGGGAAGAACCTAAGGATTCCCAGCAGACAAAACACATATCAGCTGGAAGCGTTATGGGACATTGTGATGGGATTTGCATGTCATGATGCCTTTCCTTAATGTTTCCTACCAGTTTCTGCTCTTGTTAGGATCATCTATTGAAAGAGGGCTTTGATTTTTACTTTTTTTTTTTTTAATTTATTTAATTTATTTATTTTTGGCTGCGTTGGGTCCCCATTGCGGTGCACGGGCTTCTCACTGAGGTGGCCTCTCCCGCTGCGGAGCACAGGCTCTAGGCACGCGGGCTTCAGTAGTTGTGGCGCATGGGCCCAGCTGCCCCGCGGCATGTGGGATCCTCCTGGACCAGAGATCGAACCCCTGTCCCCTGCATCGGCAGGCAGATTCCCAACCACTGCGCCACTAGGGAAGCCCTTCCTTGATATTTTGATTGGGATTGTATTTAATCTATAGGTCAATATGGGGAGCACTGACATCTTAATGACAGTATTGAATCTTCTGACCCAGAAATGTGTTATATCTCTCCATTTATTTAGGCTATTTTTCATTCTTTCAGTAATATTTTGTAGTTAACAGTGCACAGGTCTTACACATCTTTTGTTACTTAAAAAAAACCCTGACAGGCAAAAACTCAAATTTAGGAAATGTAAATTGGGAGGGAATTCTTTGCTTTCCAGATGGAGTCAACAGAAGTCTTCTTAAATACCCGCAAACCCTGCATTGGAAAAAATACATCACAGAGTAGGTGCTCAAAAACACTGCTGATAACTGAATGTTTGTTCGTTTTAGAGAATTTGCATTCATAAGCAAACCCAAAGTCTACAGGGAGTAAAGGATGCCAGTATTCCATTTACCTTACTCCTCAATGGTGCTTGCTTGGGTTACTTGCAGGTAAAAATCTTGCATTCCTTAAACCCAGGAGTCTGTGTCAGGCAGACTCAGCATCTGGGAGAGCAAGGATATATTTGGTCACAGTGATAAGGGCCTGGGTTTTCCTGGGCCTGTGAGTTCCCATCAGCCTGACGGTTCTTAGAAAAGATGCATCCCTCCCACACAGAGCCAGACTGTGTGCATGTGGGATGAGGGCTGGCTCCACGAGTCAGGCATAATTTATGGGCAACTACAGAAAGCAGAAAGTCTTAAGGCTAGACTGAAAGTGCAGATGGGGAAGCATCCTCCTCAGGGCTATGCCAATACCCACCAGACTGTGGGAAGTTCACAGTCACGTTCCTGTTCATCTTGCGTCTGCTCAGAATTGAACCTTGCTGAAGTTCAGTTATGCCTGATGCCCATTCCAGCTCTGAAGCCTCTCATGGCTCCCTCTTACCCACTGAATAGTTCAAATTTCTTTTTATGACATTTAACTCGCTTCATAATCCACCTCCAAATACCTAGAAGGCCTTATATCCTATGTATTCCGTGCATTTTTCCTGATCTCTAGTCGTAACGGAGTATATGCAATTCTCTACAAATGGCAAAATCGGTTCTTACTTTTGCTACTGTAGTTTCACTGTACAGTAGGACCTCACTCTCCTAGTTTATATATTATTTTACTTTCTGAGAGATTTCTGCAATTTCACCTCCCAATCATTTTCTTGAAATTTTCATTTCTACTGTTCACCCAAGCCATTCAGCCCAGGTTGCTGGAATAATGTTCCCAAAATTACAGCTTTGCTCATAAGCCTGAAGAAAAAGTTCAGTGCTTTTCTAAAACCAAAAGATAAGGCAGAACTTATTAGCTTGGCATCAAGACTCTTTAAAATCTAAACAACACCTCCCAAACTCCCTTCCCAAACCCCCAAACAACCAAAGAAACAAAAAGACTCTTTAAAATCCACTCTCCCCTGCCTTAACTTACCTTAGTTACTGGGTTTCTTACTCTGAGTGCCCAAGTTTGGGATTGATACCCTTCAGTCTTTCTCTTGTACTTATGCATTTGTTGTTCTCATCTGTACATCAGATTTTGTTGCTGATTGTGTGTGTGTGTGACTGTGTCTATATCCCTATTAGACTGTGAGTTCCCTACGGCCAGTTCCTCTTTGGCTCATCCTATAGCCGCTTTAGGACCCAATATCACTTCTTCCAACAGTAGATGCCCAATTAATATTTGCTGGTAATGAAGAAGAAAGAAATGGAGCAGAGCAGAGGATGTTCCATGTGGGGGTTGGATCAGAAAAATACATAGACCTCTCCAGAAGCTGACAACCTGGCTGGTGGTGATAAGAATAAATGAGGGCTCTTTCACTTCCATTTAACAGATATATGTGGATCACCTCAAGGTTAGATATTAAAATATACTATTAAATACTAATCCCAGAGGAAGAAATGCAAATGCGTGCTCAACTAATGTCTGCGTGTAGGATATGAAACTTGGGCCATCTTTCCATGATTTAATGAGCTCTAAAAGAGGACATCACATTCTTCTACCTGCTGCCCTGGGCTTGTCGTCACAACTATGAAACAGCCAGACTTCATCAGCAGTTAAAATGAAGACTTGCACGTGCCCAGTCAGCAGAGCAAAGATCACTGAAGGTCAAGAATAGAATAAAAGGGAAAAGCATCACTTTATGCCCATTGAAGAAATTTTCAACTAACGGGCTTCCCTGAGTGAGACTTCCCGTGTTCAAAGGGCTTTCACTGCTTTTATACACACCTGCTTTATGCTGTATGTCATGCAGAAGCCATGGGCACACAGATGAAACAGACACAAGGAGCTACAGGACACATGGACAGCCATTTAAAAAGGTCCCTCACATTTAGGTACAACTTTACAATTTTCCTTTAAATAAATTTGTGTCTATTGTTATAAAGTTATATCACAAAATGTTAATTAAAAGAAATAAAGGGGGGAAAGTGGCGGGGGGCTGGGGGTGGTGGTGGGATGAATTGGGAGATTGGGATTGACATGTATACACGGATGTGTATAAAATAGATAACTAATAAGAACCTGCTGTATAAAAAAATAAATAAAATAAAATTCAAAAATTCAAAAAAAAAAGAAATAAAAACATACCCGTATTCCTACACACAAAGATAATTGTTCAAATTGTGCTAAATTTTTCATCCTTTTATCTATGCCTGAGTACTTTTCAGTAGTTGACAACATACCCTATGTTCTCTTCTTCCATTTACTTTGTAACACAAGCATTTCCCCATGTTAATACATAGCTGCTTTATAGTTTTCATTCAATTTTTTAAAATTAACGTATATCTTACACACAGTTATATCCACTCTTTTGTGAGCTTGATGAATGTGTACATTTGTGTAACCACCATCATGATAAGATATAGAACAATTTCATCATCTCCCCAGATTTTCCTGTGACTTTGGAGTCAGTCACCCCAACCCCCAGATCCTGGCAACTACTGATCTGTTTTCTGTTCCTATAGTTTTGTTAGATAGAATTATACAGTATGTAGGTTTTTGCGTCTGGCTTCTTATACTCAGCATAATGCATTCGAGATTCATACATGTTGTTCTGTGTATAACTAGTTTGTTCATTTTTATTGCTGAGTATTATTTCATTGTATGGCTGGACCATACTTTATCAATTCCCTAGTTGTTTATTTTTATAAGACTTCTAGTTTTTTAATTGTTGAGGTTGGATAGTTTTTTATATATTTTAGATGAAATGTCTTTTTATCAGAATTGTAACTTGCAAGTGTTTCCTCAATCTTTGTGTGAGTTTTTTCATTCTCTTAAAAGTGTCTTTTGAAGAACATAAATTCTTAATTTTTACGAAGTCCAATTAATCAATTTTTCTTTCATGCATTGTGCTTCCGACGGTGTATTGTTGGAGGAAGCCACTGAGAGAACGTGACTGCTGATTGGCCCTAAAGAAAGCTGGACCTGAGTAACAGGAGCCCCCACACCCCCTCCCCTGTCCTTGGAGTGTACTTTCCACCCACCATTCCCACACTAGGAGCTGTTTCAAGGATGCAGCCTTGAGAGGCCAATGTGTCGTTGAGTCCATCTGGATGGTATATGTGACTGAACCTTGTTACGGCAACTCTATAAACTTTTAAGATTCTGGTGGGTGGGTGCAGGGATCTACTCGTCTTGTAGCTGCCAAAGACAAGCCTGGTATGTAAGCTCCCTTGCTCACTAAACCTACCGCTGACCAGTCTGGAATTGGGGCTTTCCTTGTCCTTCATGTACAAAGGCCAGTTTGTGAACCACCGTGTATCTAATAACTCTTTACTTAATCCAAAGTCACAAATATTTTCCCCAGAAGTTTTAAAATTTTATGGCTTTTAGGTTTATGCTCCATTTTAAGTTAATTTTTTGTGTATGTTGTGAGGTAGGAATCGTGGGTACATTTTTTTTTTTTTTTTTGCCTGCAGATAGCCAATTGTTCCAAGTAGCATTTTGTGAAAAGACGATTCTTTTTTTCATTGAATAGCCTTTATGTCTTTGTTGAAAATAAATTGATCATATATGTTGTCTTCATGTTGGACCACTTATTTTGTTTCATTTATCTGTATATCTATCTTTATACCAATACCTCACTGTCTTGATTACTGTAGCTTTATGGTAAGTCTGGAAATCATCTATTGTGAGAAATGCAACTCTGTTTTTTAAAAAAAAATGTTTGATTATTTTGTTTCCCTTTTCTTTCCACATGCATTTTAGAATCAGCATGTTGATTTCTACAAAAAAAAATCCTGTTGGACTTTGATTGGAATTGCATTGAATATATATATCAATTTTGGAGAGATTGACATCTTAACAATACTGACTTTCAATCTATGTGCATGGCATATCTCTCCATTTAATTTTATCCTCTTGGTTTTGTTTGTGTTTTGTAGCTTTCAGCATACAGATCTGCAACGTATTGTTAGATTTATAACTAAATTTTTCATGATTTTGATGTTAATATAAACGGTAGTTTAAAAACAATTTCTTATTGTTCATTGCTGGTATAAAGAAATACAACTGATTTTGTATTTTGACTTTATATCCTGTGACCTGACTAGTTCCAGTAGTTTCTTTTTGGATATGTTGGGGTCTTCTATGGAGATAATCATGTTGTCTGTGATTAGAAACATTTTTATTTCTTCTTTTCTGAACTTTTCTTCTTTTCTTGCCTTATTTCACTAATTAGGACCTCAAGTATGGTGATGAATAGGATTAATGAGAGCATTATATCCTTGTCTTGTTCCTAATCTTAGGGGGAAAGGATATAGCTTTTTAATGTTGTGTGATGTTATTTCTAAGGTTTTTGTGGATGCCTTTGTCAGATTGAGGAATTTCTGTTCTATTCCTACTTTCCTGAGAATTTTTATCATGAATAGATATTGAATTTAATCAAGGCTTTTCTACATCTACTGAAATGATGATATACTGATTCCTCTTTAGTCTATTCCTATGGTGAATACTGATTGATTTTTGAAAGTTAAGCCAGGTTGAATACCTTGATTATGATGTATCATTCTTTTTAGGTATTTTAAGATTATATTTGCTGGAAGTTTGTTGAGGATATTTATGTTCATATTCATGAGGGATATTTGTCTGTAGTCTTATTTTCTTGTAATATGTTTGTCTGGTATTGGTATCAGGTTAATGCTTGGTGAATAAAATGTGTTGGGTATTGTCCCCTTTAATAATTTTAGAAGAGTTTGTATAGAATTGGTATTATTTCTTCCTTAAATATTTAGTAGAATTCACACGTGAAACCACCTAGGCCGGGAGGGTTTTTTTTCCTTTCCTTTTTAAAAAAATCATGAATTCAATTTCTTTAAGAAGCATAGTACTAATTAGGTTTTCTTGCTCTCCTTTTTCTTTTTGAGAGAGCTTTGGCAATTTGCATCTTTCAAAGAATTTGTCCAAAACATCAAAATTGTTGAGATTATGGGCATAGAGTTATTTGTAGTATTCTCTTATTATGTTGTAATTGCTAATGTTTGTAAAGTTTGTAATGATGTTTCCTCTTTCATTTCTAAATGAAATCTTTGTCTTCTTTTTCTCACTCAGTCTGGCTAGAGGTCCATCAATTTTTTTGGTTTCATCAAACCACTGGCTATGTGTTTCATAGTTTTTGTCTATTTATCTGTTCTCAATGTCACTAATTTCTGTTCTTATTTCCTTTCTTCTGCTTGCTTGGATTTTTTTGCTTTCTTTTCTAGATCCTTTAGGTAAAATCTTAGATCACAGATTTGGGATTTTTCCTTTTCTAACACACACCTTTAATGCCATAAATTTCCCTGAAAGCACTGCTTTTAATACGTTCCCCAAATTTTGATACATTCTGTCTCCATTTTTACTCTCAAAATATTCATCTGAGTGCCTCTAGTCAAACATCAGAATCACCTGCGGCATTTTGAAAAATGCCAAGGTCTACCTCGACCCAAGACCATGTGAGTCAGAAAATCTAAGGGTGGGACCTGGGCATTGCTTTGTTTTAATAGCTCCCCCGGTGATTTTAATGTTTACCTAAGATTGAGAATCCCTGCTCTAACCTTATTGAAAGTGATTCCCAAACTCTCGTGTGTAAATGCTCAACTGGATGCTCGTTGAAAAATGCATATTCTTGTACTCACTCCTAGAGATTTTGGTTCAGCCATTATACACAATGGTCAGTGGAAACGAAATTTTTAAAAAAGTAGCCGGTGTGGGTGCTGACGCATGTGAGGCTCAGACTACACCTTGAGAAAGTCTGCATTAAAGAATCCATAAAATAAGAAATGAGTCCCTGCTGTGGTAGCAGCCGTATGCATTTTCAAGGGGTAAAAACATAACTTGAATACTGTTGGCACCTTTGGAGAGGGTGCCCTCCTCCTACGCCCTGCTGTCACAGAGCAAGTCTATGATGGCAACAGAATCTCCCTTGCTGGGAATACCTGGTATGGCTTCATTACTGAAACAGTTGCCCTTATCATCACTTGCCAAGGCCAAATAGAATTATCTTCATAGATTTCAGGTCTCTGCTCATACAGTTTGCTCTGTCTAAATGCTTCCCTTTTCAACTAGCTGGCTCCTACTCATCCCTGCCACTTCATCTGGGAAGACTTCTCTGACCTCCCACACTAGAAGGCTCTAGAATCCAGACTTCTCCAGTCTAGCTCAGGTGCCTCTCCTCAGGGTCCTCATAGCCTTTCTGCATATCAGTCTCAAAGGTTAACCGTCTACTTCTCATCTGTATCCCCCACTAAACTCTTGAGGAAAAGTCTAGTTTCCAGGGTTTAACCTGGGGTGTGGCCCATAATAGATCCTCAGGAATATGTGCTGAGCTGATCTAAACTGAACATGCTTCAACTAGAGGGCATCCCACCATTCTGCCCTCCTATTGGTTTCAGTCTGGGATGCGGTCAGGGCAGTGACTTCCCACGTGTTCTAGATGGATAATCCCTGCATCTGGAACTGAATCAGTGTATGTGTGAGTGGAGGGGGGTGGAGGAAACTCAGCTGGTTCTGCAAGTCTCTAGCCCAGGGTCTGGCAAATAATAGCTGCTAAGAAATAGTTTGATTGAATGAAATAAGGGAACAAAGAAGGAGAAAGCCAAAGGATAGACATAATGAGGATGCAGAGGTCCTACAAAGCCCTGAATCATGAAAGAAAAACCTCATGTAACTTATTGTTTATTAGATTCTAATCACTGAAAAATCCAAACCCACTTCCAGGCTTTCTAAGTAGAAGAGACCTATAGTTAGAGAAGGACTTACTTTGGTTTCCCCAGAAAATAGGATAAATGAGAATATTTTTCTAAATATTCCAGTTAATGGGTTAATGTAATGAGTGTTGATAGGTCAAATAATGTAGTTTCGTAAACAAGTGTTTAAACTGCTGCCAGCAAAGATGTTTAATCTCCCTGAAGGAAACTTAGTTTTTAGGCCCTTTAGGAACATCTATTTACAAGTAATCAAGATGATAAGCGTATTATTTCTCAGTGTACAATCCCAACCCAGGGCACTTATTTATCACAGCATGTAGTATTTTGCTATAGGCACTTGTAAATAATAAAATTGCTTTCCTTTGAAAAATAATGGAAATCCTTGCCCATTCCCCATGGTTATTCAGAGTAGAGATAGTTTTTCTAATATAGAAATAAGTGCATGAGTTATTTTTTAATTTGAAGAATGAAATGATGTTCTTTTCAGTGTGGCATCAATTAAAGAGTAAGTATTATGATTTTCTCTTTGTGAGCTGCAAGGAGGAGGAACCAGTTGAGCTCTGAAGGCAATGGAAAGAGGAAAGTTGAGGACGGTTGAGGTAGTTGGCTGGAGAGTACTAAGTGGAACTAGTTGACGAGGACTTCATTCATTCAATCGGGAAATATTTATTAAGTATCTCCTATGTGTCAGCCACTGTTTTAGAAGCTGAATGATGATGCAGGAAGATATCACAAAACAGATTATGGTGAGATAGAAAGGGCTCTGAACAAGGAAATCCGGTTTTAGTTCTGTGAATGCCCAGGGAAATTTATTTTGCTCTCTCTGGGCTCTCTTTCCTATGTATATAAAATGGGAGGGGGGGGATGAGATGGGACCACATGATCCCCAAGGTTCCATCCATCTCTGTCATTAAGATACTACCAGGAGGCTGAAAAATGAAAAATGTGTCAGCAATTTCAATGTGGGAGTTCAATATGTTAAGGTTCAATATGAGAATAGGCTGAGGAAACTGCTTACGTGGCTGGCATAGTGGATAGAGAGCATTCATAATTCTTTTTGATGAGGGTGTGGGAAATTGGGTAGAAGGAGAGTGGAAGGAGTATGAGAAAATTACAGGCAAGGACTGGACTTATTTCTCCATGTCTTTATACTACCATAGGGATGGGCTGCTGTCAAATGACCACGAAGACTATAAAGCGAGGCTTAATGTTGTCCTTATGGTGTAAGAAAAAGAAGTTTTGTGATAGCCCTGGGTTTGTTGCTTTTATACCTCATTCAGTTCTTAGCTCCTTGAAGTCTCCGTCTGTCATTTCCTATCTTTGTGACGTTGGGCAGTTTCTAACAGATTCAGATTGAGGTTGAGGTGCACATTATACAAGATAAAACATACAAGATGCTGAAAGTAATGCTTAATACTGAGTAAGTTCTAGAATGTCAGTTTGTTTTCTTTCTAGTATAAAAGCACAATGATCTGGGGTCTTCTATTGTAGAGCCAAACTGTGAACATATATTCCTTTAGAGTTATTCTTTCATAAAGATAATGATGACTTTTATGTTCACCTCCCTGGCCTGAAGTATGTGTTCTCTTTCACAATTATTTCCAATTATAGGCTTGTAAGTATTTTCTCCCTACACCCAATTACTCCTTTTGTCACTGTATCATCCACCTGCTGTAAAATTTTTCTTTCTAAAGCAGTTTTGATCATATCATTCCCCTGATCAGAATTCTACAATGGCTCCCCATTGCCTATAGAATAAAATCCCAACCCCTGAGCTTGTGTTCTAAACTCACCATGATCCAGACCCAGCACTCCTTTTCATCCTCGTCTCTCGTCATGTCACTCCATGCACAGTATCCTCGATCCCAGTGGTTCTCAAACCTTAGTGTGTTTCAGAATCACCTGGAGGTCTTGTTAAAACGCATGTTTCTGGGCCTCATGCCGAGTGTTTCTGATTCGGTGAGTCTGGGATGGAGTCTTGAAATTCTGCCTTTCTAACAAATTCCCAGGTGATTCTGATGCTGCTTGTCTGGGGACCACACTTTAAGAACAATTGTTCTGACCACACCAAGTGCTGGTCCTTTTGGTATACATCAGGTAAGTACTTTTGAAACAGAGCAGGACCCTATGGTCCTTCCCCCCAATCCATGTCCTCAGCCTGCCTTTTGTCTGTAGAAAAACTTTAGCCAAAGAATAAGTTTAATCAGAGAAGTGAGAAAATGCAGAAGCAAAGGAAGGAAGTCAAATAGGACAAAATAATAATAGTTTAGTCATTAAACAAAGTCAAGGATATTTTGTTTCTCTTCAAGGGCTATAGATAATATTCTGAGCCATATCTCTGGAGCTATTTTGTAGATACTGAAACCCCGACCAGGTGGAAGACGTTAATTACATGATAACCAGACCGAAGCCATGACATAAGCTGCCACAATTCTGAGAACTGGCCTCAAAGAAATGGGAAGAAATCGACCCTGGAACAGAAGACTAGCTGTACTTAAAACAATCAAGATGATGGTGATCAGACCATGGCATGACCACTTTCAAGATGCCTGTCAGAGCTGACTGTGCTTCTTCTGCATGTAGCCCCCCTCCCTCTGCCTATAAAAGCTCTTGCCCCCTGATTGTCAGTGGGGGGAGTCGGCCTTTGGACATGAGTCTGCCCTCTCCCCCTTGGCTGCCGGCCTCCGGAATAAAGCAAACTTTCCTTTTCACCTACCTTGCATCTCGGGTGTCGGCTTTAGAGCGGCAAGCAGCTGGACACCGCTTTTGGTAACACTTTTACATCTTGGCGTTCTTTCCTCAGGCTCCTGCTATTGGCAGAGTTCCACTCATTTTTCAAGTTAATTTTACTTTTTTAAGGAAGCTTGTCTTGTTACTCAGAATTAGGGAGGGAGACACTCTCTCATGGGTACTTCTTCAACATGCTGCTTATACTTCTATTTCAGTATTTATTGCATTCTACATTGTACTAGAGCTACTTGTGTGTTTGCCCTCTCTTTCATTCAGTTGTCAGTCCCTTGAGGCAAGGGACCAGATTTCATTAATCTTTGAATTCTCAAAAGGCTTAAGTTTTATCATGGTGCTGAGGAGGAAACCCCAGGAAATTATACCTGCTCTTTTTCCCTTCCTCTTGTTGTTGCAGCCTTCAAGGAAGATAGCAATCTCAAGGGTAGCAGCCACTCCTCCCTTTGAGGTTGAAGAATTTGCAGCATTTAAGTGTCTGAACTAATGGATTCCATCAGCAATGTTATAGAGAGATTCACCCAGGTTAGAAGGGAACCAGCCTAAAATATTGGTCTAGGATAGGTTTCAGAGCTAGCTGTGTCATAAAGATGCTAAACCGCATTATAGTTAAGTCAAGTTGTTGTGGTGAACACTATCTAAAGTCAACTCTGATCCCAGAAGCAATTTCTTCTCTGTGGATAGCACTTTCCCATACTGAACATGAAAAAAAGAAAAGAAAAGAAAAAAAAAAGCAGGGGAATAAGTAAAAAAGGTAGAGTAAGTACACAGTCCGGAAAAAGTTTTGCTCAAAGTAAATTTCAGGAAATGTAAAATAATCCATCTCCTTAAATACCCTGTCAGTTTCCAAAGCGCACAGAGAGAACCCAGTTCTCTCATATGACGCCCTGCTAGCTGTTAGTGAGGAAGGTACTTCTTAGCTTCCCCTTCTCCTCTTTGTCCCCTGCCTTCCCCTGAGTACCAGGTCCTGTTCCTGGTTCTCCTGGTTTGTCTGCCTCACTCCATCTTTGGGGGATTCCAGCTGACTCTGTGACTCCTTCTGTCACCTTTAAGTGATGACTACATCCAACTGAGATCTTTCTCCTGAGTCTCACACCCTTGGAGCCAACAGTTACTCTTAACTCCCCTTGACTGTTCCACAGCGATCTCAGATTCAATATGCCTCTAAATTAATTCATAAGTTTCCTGGTACCTGGCCATTTGCAGGGCATTGATTGCAGAGCACAGGATTGGTCTAACCACTTTGGAGACTGTTCACTCATTTCTATAAAAACTGAACAAGTGCATAGTGTGTGATCCAAAATTTCCACTCCTAGGTAGATTGCTAACAGAAATGCTTATATATGTTCACCAAGAGATCTATACAAGTGTGTTTGTAGCAGCAGTCTTTGCAATACCTCCAAACTGGAAACCAGCCAAGTGGTCCACTGACTACAGAATGAATATGTAAATTTGGCTTAATCATATGATGAAATGCTATAAAACAATAATAATGAACAAACTGTAGAATAAACAAGCTACGTGGAACACTATGGATGTCTCATACAAACATATTGTTGAATAGAAGAAGCCCGAGACAGAAGAATACATCCTGAATGCTTCATTGTATTGTATTGTATGGCCACGCCACGTGGCATGTGGGATCTTAGTTACCTGACCAGGGATCGAACCCAGGCCCTTGGCAGTGAGAGTGCGGAGTCCTAACCACAGGACCGCTAGGGAATTCCCATGCTACCATTTAATATATAAAGCTCAGAAGCAGGCAAAATAAAGTTATGCTGTGAGAAGTCAGGACAGTGAATACCCCTGGAAGAATGAGATGGGAAGGAAGCATGAAGGGGCTTTAGGTGCGCCGGCAAAGTTCTTCTCCTTGACCTCGATGCTGATTTACATAGTGGGGTCCAGTTTGTGAAAATTCCTTGAGCGGTACACTTAAGAGCTGTGCTTCAATGTATATTATACTTTAATAAAAGTTATGAAAGAAAAGAAAAAGAAAGGGATAAGAGCCATTACGCTCAGTCTCCTTTCAGCTGAGCGTTCAGGTCTCAGTTATGGTTTCTGTCTTATCTCTAATTCTGGCATTTTGCAGCTTATATTTCCCTTTTGTTAGCCGAACACAGAGCAAATAACCCCAATAAAATGAGAAAATACACTATAAGAGGGCAGACTGTGTGCAAGGTCTAGTCAAAGTGATGTTTCTAAACATCCAGTTGGCTGTCCTGACCTCCACAGTTGCCCCTTCTCATTGCATATAGCATGAGATACAGATGGAAGGTAATTTTTTTTCAGTATATGCAAAACCAATGTTTGTAGCACCATTTGTTGAAAAGTCTACCCTTTCCTCACTCAGTTGCCTTTGTCGAAATCAGTTGTCTATATATGTATGGGTTAATTTCTCTACTCTCTATGTTGTTTTACTGATCTGTCTGTTTATTCTTAAACCAATACCATATTGTTCTGATAATTATAAGACCTCTTTGGAGGTCTGCCTTGTGATCTCCAGCTACATAGGACTCTCCAGACTTCCAGCTCTGTATTTTTTTCTCAAAGAAATAGTTTAGCTCCTCCAGAGATCACCCTCCTTCACAGCAGCCTAGAAATTTTCTCCAGATCTTAAACCGAGCCGTTGTAGGGTTTTATTTGTTTCTTTCCTCTATCTCAAGGTTATCACTCTCCTGCATTGCCTGCAACTTGTCTGAAAATTGTTGTTTCCTATACTTTGTCCATTTAAAAAAATTTCTTCAAATGGGAAGGGAAATCCTATCTCATTATTCTTTTGGCCAGAAGCGCAGGTTTGTTTTGATTTTTTAGGTGCACATCTTTTTGTTCTTTTTCACTGGTTGCTTTAGATATTACAACATAAATCTTTAAGTTATCAAGTTAAACTTCAAGCAAAATTATACTGTTTAGTAAACATTAAAGAACTTGGAACCCACACTTAGATGCAGGGAAATGCTTCTTCAAAGGTACATTTATCTTGGAACCCAAGCAAAGAAGTTCCATTGCCAAAATGTCAAGAAGTTCTTATTACCTGACAGGAGACCCTGGGGAGAATATATATCTATATCTATCTGTATATAAAAAACACAATGTGAGAAATATCTTGTAGAACTTATTATTGCAAAATATTTTATTTCCACTAAGTTGCTAATCTGCTTTCTCCATCTCCACTATGAAAGCTATATAATTCACCCTGCTTATCTTTGCCTTGACTCCCAGGAAGTTCAGTATCAAATCATACAGAGAGTTTACCAGCCTGCCAAGTACTGTCTCTCTCTGTCTTTCTCTGTCTCTGTCTCTTTCTCACACACACACACACTATACACTGACATATGTATATATATTGTATTATATACATAAACATATATTGAAATATAAATGTGCATATGCATATGTGTATACATATAAAGAGACAGAAAACACCCCATTTAATCAACAGCAACCGATGATTACATATTTGCTCCAATCCTAATTTCCTCATTCTATATTAATGTTTTTGGGCATCTGTGTTACAAGACATCTTCAACCTTTATAGAGAAGGATTGGGATGTAAATAAATATAAAATGTTATAGGCACTGTATGTCAAATAATAATTTAGTAATACTTGAAAAAGTTTAGAAAGATAGAAGAAAATTATATTTATTTATAGGATAAGGGGATGGAGGAGATAGTAGAGAAGGGAGGCTAATGATTCATAAGAGAGAGCATAGTTGATGAAAGCAGGCTCTGGGAAAAAAATATATGGTCCTACTAACAACTATGTGAATTATGGCAAGTAAATTAATTTTTTTGAGTTTTATGTTTACACCTCTGAAAATGGGGCTGATAATACCTATCTCATAGGTTTGTGGTAAGAATCAAAGAGATAATGTAGAGAAAGTGATTCATAATTCTAAAGTACCACTCACATGTAGTTTGCTAGTGTGTCCAGGAAGAGACACAGTGGAAAGGTCAGCAGCTCCTCCGGTTGCCCCATTTCCCCTATGCTGTCCATGATTTCAGCCAGGCACCTCAGCTTGGTGTCATGGTCAGAGCTGGTAGAAGACGGCCTTGATGGGAGGCCGCAAGTCCCCATTCTCCATACAGGGACACTCCAGTGATGGGCTCCCAGAGACTGAGAGTTTTTTCCCTTTTCTGTATCCCTAGAGGGGATACTATCATCTTGCCCCTGCCACCTTGTCCTACTCCCAAGTGCAATTCTTGTTCAGCCAGAGTTTATGCCCCAGAATCCCTGATTGAGTTCCCTATGCTCACAGTGGTTTTCTTTGTAGAGTCAACGCATTGCTAGTCACCTGTCTTCACTTCCAAAGTCCCACCTGTCAGACCTCACTGATCCATCTTTGTGGAGGTGGGGGATGCGGAATCTTGGGTGAACAAGGCGGCCTAAAATAACAGAAATCTGAAGTATTGTCTATTTTTTGAAGAATTCAGTTTCATTTCTTTCAAATATGCAAACTACCTAGGACAAATGGAATAGCATTGTCCTAAAGGACCTTGTTTTGGTGAATAGCCAAATAAGATGCATAATTAGCACACTAATTGTGGTTAGGAAAAGTTAAGTGGCTTAACTGCCTCCTCCCCCTCCCTCAGCTTGTTTACATCATTAATTTAATCAACTGACACTTTCTTCAAAGAATATAAGGTGAACATGAAACCTCTAAGTTAAATTACATTCAGTGGTCATGTAGTAAAATTCCAGATGCGTGGTTCCTTATAACAGTAGCATATGCTTGTTCTTTAGAGGTTACAAAATACTTCATAATAATCTCATTTTGTCTTCCCAACAAACCTGTGAGGTCAACTGGACAGTTTTCTTATCTTTATTTCACAGATGAGGAAATGACATCTACAATGCATTAGGTTACTTATCTATCTAAGGCAGCTAGAGGTCAGTCAGCTCATTCATACTTTTCTGACTCTTCAGAGATTTACTCTATTTCTATTGCTGTGGTAGAGGAACCAAAGCAAAACAAATACTGCTGCGCATGCCAGGTGGGTGATTTCATTTGTTTTTTCATTCACTCATTTTTATTCCCAGAGACGGCTACTATGCCCAGAACATAATAAATATCTAAGTAGAGTGCTCACTGTGTGAATGGAAAGGAGGATGGATGGAAGAATTTACTATATGTGGTGGAGTAAAAATATCTCCCCTCTTTTCACATTGTCACTGACCCCACTGCTGTGCCATACCTGCTTTCTCTCAAGTAGGTCAAGTAACAATGGAAACAACCTCATCATATCAGTTCTTCCTTCTTCGGGCACCCAGGGAGAGCACCAGATGACGGTGTGAGGAACTGATGACTTGTAAGTGATCAGATGGCCATTCCTTTCTCCCTGCCCCCCAGATCCTCACATCTGCCTCACTCTTCTAAGGACTTCTGTTCTTCTATTAACCTGCTGGGCTATCTTTTCTCTCTGTCTCTTTCTCTGTGTATGTGTGTCTCCCTCTAGGATTCTTTCTTTCCTTTCCTCTTCGTCTTTTGCTCTTCCTACTCTTCTTCCTCCTCTTTCTCATTTTCTATTCCCCCTCCCTTTCTCTTTCTGTGTTTCTTTTTTTGTCCAGTGGGAACTTATTCAAAAGTTGAGTGGTATAACTAAGGCTAGGTATTTCCACAAAATGATGACCCAGGATTGGCTCACTTGAGGATTAAGACATGCCATGTGTACTTTAGACAACAATCCACCTTCCATGTGAAATAGTCATATTATTGTTAAAATATTTGGGAGCTGGGTTTTCTAGATGATTGGCTTAATTCTGTACTGTATGGATTATTGAGAATTACTTTCCTTATTGCACTATGCTTCTGTACTAAGGAGACTTCTAAGGAGTATCAGATAACCCAACAATACATCAGTGTTTCTCTTTTGCTGAAATTGAATGAGATTTCTGAGAAATACCTTAATTAAAGTTATTAGGAGGTGGTTCTGTACTCAGTATAAGATTCTGTAACAGTCTCCCTGCTTCTGCTGAGTGTCAGGCCCAGTGTGTTTCACAGACTCTTAACTGGCCTCTACGCTTCTAATTCTTCAGCCTCCCCTTTCCCCTCTCCCCCCGCCACCCCTGCAAACCCCAGCCCCAGGAGTGATTTTCCTAAAAAATCAGATTTTGTGAATCTCCTACTTAAAATGTCAGTTGGTTCTTTGTCAGCAATGAGGTACTGTTCACACTCCTTTGGATGCTGTACAAGGTCCTTTATGACTTAGCATGGTTGATCTCTTTAGACCTGATGAAACACTCCTCCCTCCCTCACCTTCCATAGTTCTGGAACATGCCACGCCTTTCCCAATGCACCTTTTGGTTATTTTTTTTTTTTTTACATGGATGCTCTTCCTTTTTCTGGAATGCTCCACCCTCTCTATATGCTCTTCCTCTACTTCACCTTGCGATGGAGAAGGAGAGGAGGGAATATATTTGGAGGATATTTCCCAGGTTCTAAATTCATCTCCTCCATGAAGCTTTGATATATTTTGTCATTCAAAGCGAATCTCTCCGTCTCCTTGGTGTATTCCCGCATTATGGCCTGGCAAATTCTGTCTTGTATTGCAATTTTTTTTTTTTTTTAGCATGTGTTTATCTCCCTCCTGGCCTGAGTTTATATCTTATTCTCCACCTTTCAGGTGTTGTGTTCAGTGCTGGGCACATACTTGCTGTTCAGGACTAGGCAGCCACTAGGTTGCTGAATTGAACTCTCCTTCTGTGCTTTGAGTTGGAATGGTCTATGAATAATAAGATCTCCTCAGTTCTCAGGAGTCATATCACAGGCCATGAGTTCAGTAAGAAATGAAAACTTAACATTCATGATCTCATAAGTTAAATGTTCTGAGACTTTATTTAGAAACACATCACAGAAACATGGAGAATCAAAGTATTTCTTTTGCATCTATAGAGGATAATGACTCAGCTATTGCACTGCCTTCTGTTCTGGTGGCCCCAGGCTCCCAGGGTGTATGTCCCTATCTCAGATGGAGTCCCGAGGGTGGCTTTGAGAATTTCTGTCCTCTTCCTAGTAAATGAATCATTTTGTTCCCCATGATGGGGAACATTCACTACCTCCTCCACTGCAGGACGTCGAGATTGAGTTTAACTTTTCTGCCATTATAAGTCATGTTTCTGGATTTTGTTGATAATGTTTCATTTCATATTGTATCCAAGGCTGATGACTAACATGGCAAAGTGATACAGCGAGGATTTGGAGTCAGGAGACTTTGGTTTTGGGCATGTGACTTTGGGCAATCCATTTATTCTCTTCAAGGTTCAGAATCACTTAAAGAATCAGGATAGTGATGTACCTACTTTACAGGGCTGTTGGACAGATCTTACAAGGTGGTGTCTACGAATGGGCTTTTCAGCCTGACAGGGAGGCCGTGGAGGAGTTCCTGCTTTGTAGATGAGGAGGTTGGGAGGCTGGGGTAGGATTGAAAAGGGCCTTCCCGGCACTGCTGTTTGAGGAGCTATTGTTTTTATCCCATATTTTCTCTTTGTTTAGATGAAGTTTTATGTGTTTGGTGCATATGCATATGTGTTATTATATCTGGAATTTGATCTTTTTTTGTGCCATGAGTCTCTTAGGTATTGGTGAAAGAGATGAATCTTTTCAGAGAATAATGTTTTTAAGCACATAAAATATTAGGCTGACCAAGAAAAATTATATTGAAATATAATCCTATCTCTAGATCCCTTTGGGACTCATGCACAGCAGCTTAAAAATTCTGAGAGTGTCTCAAAAATTTTAAATCCAAAATGGAGACTTAAGAGTCAGAGGCCCCCTATACTCTCACTTTACTGATGGGGAAAATGTGATCTCAAAGACAGGTCCCCAAAACTGGTCCATAAACACACAGAGAGTTTTGTTCGTGGATATTTACAAGAATATATACTTCTATTTACTCTGCTTCCAGCCACAAATAACCCTTGGAATTATTTGTACCTTGGTTCTTGTTTCTAGCTCATAACACTGTAGACTTGTTGGGTTGAATGCTATTTGGAGTGATTTACTGGCTGATCATTTCAACCCAAAGTGGAGATCACAAATGGAGACTTCCTAAATGTTCAGTATACCCCACCAAAGTACATTTGCTCCATCAAGGTTATCCTAGTATTAATTATTCATGGGCAGAGACTGACAAATGAATTCTAATTGGAAATAAGTGCAATTGCTGTCAATTGTATAATTTATGATTCCATTTGTTAAACTAAGACAATGGGAATTGATGAAAGACATTAAGTGGTCCTAAATTAAAGGTAATTTGGGTTCAGAAGCTTGTATGTATGTGGGTGTAAGTTGAAGTTGCCAGCTTTTCTGAGATCCCCTCCCTTCACTGGTGATAAATATACCAGGTAAGCTGTGTTCCATTGGACCCTGTGTCTGGCTGGAGATGCATCAGTCTGGGCTTTCTGGAGACTTGTGGTCCAGTCCATGATTGTCTCTTGCCCATGGGGGGCTCAGAAGCTGCCGTCTTTCTCTATGGCTTGAGGTCTGTCTTCTGGAACTTGGCTGCATGAGAGCCTCTGTGTCAGCCACTTCCTGGGTGTGAAAGAACCACAGGATCATAGGGGCCATTGGGGTGGAAAAGACCAGAAGCTTTCCAATCAGACAGGTCTCTTTCCAAGTCCTAGTTCGGCCATTTTCCAGCTGAATGACCTTGGGCAGTTTCCTTACCCTCTTTGACCTTTCATTCTTTAACATGGAAAATGTGGCTATAGAAAGACTTTAAGATAGCACACAGAAACCCAAGGAACGTAATGGCTATGACTATTGTTAATGTTATTATCTCAGAGATGGAGGGGGTCACCTAGCCCAAACTCTCCATTTTCACGTGCAAAAATTAAGACCCATGGATATTATGTTCCGTTTCTAAGGTCACAGGTAAGACTCAGAAAGACTGGGGCTTGAGAAAATAAAGTCTATTTTTGTCTCTTTTTCAATTTTTCAGTTGTAAATTCGGCTAATTCTAGTTCTTCTGGTGCAACCGTGGAGAGAAAAAGCCATCACAACCAAGAAATGATTTTCTCTTACAAGTGGAGTCTGCCTAGGACGTTCATAGCCCAGCTCACCAGCTGCAGAGCTCTGTGTGACTGCAGGAGCTGCTATCACACACTTCTCTTTGCCCCCATGAAAACATTTTAATGGGCCAAGAAATCTTTGGAAACTTTAACTGGGAGATATTTAGGGCCTCTCCTGCCACTGCTGGTGACTTTCTCAGGCGCCCAGGATGTCTCGATTGCACCAAGCAGCTCACATGAGTCTGCTTATCTTGAGCGAGATGGCTTTAATCTGCAGATGGCTTTCACACAAGTGGACACTGCCCCACGTCTCACACGGTTCCCACAGTCTTTTTCCTAGCCATTTGGCCCTTTCTGGCCTCACCTTCTCTGGACCTCACTGACCTCCCTGATCTCTCTTCCACCATATTCTCCACCTCTCACGCCTACCCCATTGTTTGTCCCAGGGAGGCATCTCTAATTTGGAGGTGAGTCAGATTGGTGAACACAGAGACCCATGCTCCTTATCACGATGTTTATGCTAGATTATGCCTTGCTCCAAATCCTTTTAGGCTTTTGGAAAGTGACATCTAGAGTCCCTGATGTTCTTCTGGAGGCTCTGTCACCTCCCTTCCTAGATATACTGAGCCCTTCATTATTATCACCAGCACCCCAGAAGCAAAACAATCATTGTTGATAATAATGATGCCATTTAGAGGACGCTCATCGTGTGACCGCTGTAGCTGCTCTTTCTATCACGATCTACTTTAATCATCAGAGTAACCACGTGAGATGAGTATTTCTAACCTCATCTTACAAGATAAGAAGCTGTGCTAAATCATACAGCTAGTGGGTGGCAGAGGTGAGACCGAAACTGTGAATACAAAAGTCTGGCTCTTTCGCTTGCACCAAAATAGCTTTCGATTGAATATGAGAGAGAGATTTATGAAATAGAGGTGACACTAGCTTAACACAAGACCCTCTACATTGCTCTTTCTTTACTGATTGAATCAAAATGGTCTAAGCATGTGCAGGTAGTCTGTGTGCTTAGGAGCCTAATATTGGGTCAATTCACAGAATGTCTAGAACTTAATCCAGCAACATTTTTGTAACATATGAGCAGCCTGGGGTGGCATAGGTGTGAATGTTGTAGTCCTAGTGAACTTGAAAAGATCAGGTCTTTGAAACTGGGAAGCTACTAGGATAAAATATCTAAAGCATCCTTCATGAGTGTATTAAGAGAGATGACATCAAAGGTGCTTTCAGATTCTGGCATTCTGCAATTCTAAATCCTACAGATACTCACTATTGTGCTAAATTTTAATTAAAAGACAATGAGATCTAATGAGTACTGAAGACAATGTGAAGTAGAACTTGGGGTGGAGGTGAAGTGGGAGGGCAGAGAGTACCATGAACAACAAACACTGACTCGGGAATAAAGATATTTTGGAGATTTTGTCCAGAAGGAAGAGGCATGAGTTCATGTACCATGGAAAGAGACCAGAAGTGAACAAGTGGGCTAAAACTAAAATGAGGAGAATTAGTAAGGTTAAGGGCAACTTTTCTGTGGTGCAGGGTTGAGAACAACTTATGGGATCTTAATTTTTTTAGCACATATGGGAAGCACCCTCCCCCTTCTTTTCTGGGGCAACTGACACACTGTCAGAGCAGAAGATAAGAAGTGGAAACCTGACTGTCCCATTGGGAACTAATGAGGGTCAGGAGGGCTCCAGGTATTGAACAGCAGTGGTGTCAGTGGGGGTGGGTGGGCTAGAACAATGCCCTCCTGCTGCAGAAGCACTGCACTCCCCAGACCCCACCAGGGCCACCCCTCATGGGTCCAGTTTGGGGATGCTCTGGGCACTCTTCTTTAAGACTTTGCCTCTTACCGAAACTCAGGGCTTTATCTTCCAAGCAGATTCCTACAGAACATTCACACTGCCCAACAAAAGATTTTAAAATGTAATGTAAAAGAGTGATGGTGGCAGGGATGTATAGTGCTGCAGAGGAGGTATAAAATCTCCACTCCTAACAGGTGAGGCAAAATAAAATCCTATGAGGTGAGAACATAGCAGCCCTGGAAGAATCAAAGAAATTCCATCTTTCATTAGAAGGAGAGCCAGCTTCAACTCTGCCTCCTATATGGCTTTTATTTTAAGCTAAATTATTTTTTTTCTGCTTCCCCCCAATGCCAAGCCCATTGGTAGATCCCAGTACATCCCTTGCTGGTCACAAGACAGAACCATCGAGCACAGGGGACTCCCACTCACAAGCTGGTTGACTTGGCACAGTGACAGAAAAGGAGAGGGTGTGGAAGGCAGAGTAATATCTCCTGAAGATGGTCATACCATAATCCCTGGAACCTGTGAATATGTTACTTTACATGGCAAAAGGGATGCAAATGTGATTAAGGTTAAAGAGCCAGAGAGGGGAAGAGTATCCTGGATTATCCAGATGGGCCTAATCTAATCACATGGGTCATTAAAACTGAAGAACCTTTTCAGATTTCAGAGAACCAGAGAGATGGCAGGATGAGAAGGATTCGACCTACCATTGCTGGCTTGGAAGAGGAAGCCAAGGAGTTCAGGCAGACTTTAGAAGTTGGAAAAGGCAAGGAAATTTCTAGAAAGTTTCCCTGTCAAAACCTTGATTTTAGCCCATTAAGACCATATCAGAATTCTGAAGTACAGAATTATAAGGTACATTTGCATTGCTTAAGCTATCAAGTTGGTAGCAATTTGTTACAACATCATTGAAAATTAATGCAATGTGGAAGCAGAAACTATGTCTAAATAATTCATCTTTTTATTCCCGATTCTCTGTAGAATAAGTACATGTATGCACTCAGTAAATGTTTTCTGAAAGAAACAAAGGAAGGAAGGAAGGAAGGAAGGGAGAAAGAAAGAAAGGGAGAAAGAATTTGAGTTTGACCAAGAGTATTTGTTATAAGACTCAATGGCATTCATTCATTCAAAAAATATTTTTTGAGTGTCCATGCACCCAACACTGTGCCAGATACTAGTGGGGAAGCATGGAGGGGGTACACATTTAGGACACTACCTCAGGGAGCTTCCAATCTAGCACACGTATGAGTCAGAGAACAATCAGGTAGTAAGCTGTGGGTGCCGTAGAGCTCAGAGGAGGAGGAGGAGGATGAGAGGGCCTCAGTGCATGCCTGGCTGTTGGCTGGAGGTTCCTTCCTACGTGGGCTTCTCCAGAAGCTAGCTGATAACAGAGCAGTTGGATTCCCTCAGAGAGAGTAAGACAGAGAGAGAGAGAGCCAAGGAGAGAAGGAGAGAGAAAATGTCGCAGTTTTTTTGTATCCGAATCTTGGGAGTGACATTCCTTTACCTTTGCTGTATTAATTCTTTAGAAGTGAGTCACTAGGTCGAGCCCACACTTCCGGAAATGAATACTAGGAGGAAGCAGAGGTTGCCTACCACAGTTGGGCGGCCACATTGGCATCTCTTTCCTCCATATGGCAGAAGAGAGGACTCTCTGAAGGCCAAAGGCTACAGAAGTAGATGGAGCCCATCTTCATTTGTCTGGGAACCACCACCTCTACCAGAGCCTACACACTCTGTGTCACAGGCCCTGTGGGACATTCAGGAAGGTACTAACTAGTGATGATTTTGCCAAGGCTGATAATCTACATTGGGCAAAATCTCATAGCCTCTTAGTCTGGGAACTGCCTAGGAAGCTGTATTCAAGGCTGGGGGTAGAAGAGGTAGGGCTACACATTTTCTTGGGCTATTGATATTATACAGGAAAGAATATTAGCTAAAGGATAGGAGAACTTGTGCTTGAATTCACATAATTGGTGTGACTTTAAGCAGGTTACTTAACCTCTCTGAGTCTGTTTCCTCATCAGTAAAATTAGCATCTACCTGTAGTGTGGTAACTCAGGCGCTTTGAGCACACTTCCCATGTCTAGGGAATTCCCCGCAATTCCTAATTCCCGAAGAAACTCATTATCCCAGCTTCCCTTGCAGCTCTGGGGCAGGCATGTGACACAGGTTCTGCTAATCAAATGGTCGACGAGAGATGCTGAATTCAAAGTGCACTCATGAGAAAATGGGCAACAAGAGAAATTAATTTTCTGGAGATTGTGGTGGCAGTGGCCTTGGCTCTCAGAGGCCGCTTCGTTCTTGTCCTACCCCAGCATCAGGGGTTCAGGTCATGTGCATTGGGGTGTGTTAGGTGCCTGTTCCCCGGGGAGTCTGCGTGGGGTCACTGCTGGAGCATTCGTGCAGTATGGTTTGGGTGTGGTTCCCAGGTGCCAAGCTCCAGATTAACTTCTGACATGCCTGGTGATTCAGTGAGCTACCTGATATTATAAATTAAGTTCCACTTCTGTTTAAACCACCTAGAATGTACTCTTTTAGCAACTGAGAGCACTGACTGATCTACTACCTCTCAGGGTATCATGTGGGTAAAATGAGATAATATATGTAAAGTACCTCACACAGGACTTTTTATACAGTAGACACTAAGCCATGGTAGCTCTTAATATTTATTTTATTACTATGTTTTTCTGTCAATATCACTTGGGTACCTCATGAGTGAAAGTCGAATCTCAACTACATGCCTATACTGTAGACTAAGGATCTTAACCCTGGGTGGTTTTGCTCCCAAGGGGTGTTGGAAATGCCTGGAGACATTTCTGGTTGCCACACTGGGGATGGAGTGCTACTGGCATTTAGTGGGTAGGGATGTGAAACATCCTATACAAGGACAGCCTTTCTAGCAAAGAATTATCTACTCCATCACCTAGTCAACAGTGCTGGGGTTGAGAAACCGTTTTGTAGACTCAGAAATACAGAAGGATGAAACCTGGCCACCACTCTCCACTCTGTCAATAACAGCCTACAGGCAGACCTCATTTTATTTCGATTTGCTTTACTGTGCTTCGCAGATTATTGCAGTTTTTACAAATTGAAGGTTTTGGCAGCCCTGCTGTCAAACAAGTCTATGGGCGCCATTTTTCCAACAGCCATTGCTCACTTTGTGCCTCTGGGTCACATTTTGGTAATTCTCACAATATTTCAAACTTTTTTATTATTATTATGTTTGCTATGATGATCTGTGATCAGTGATATTTGATGTTACTACTGCCAAAAATTACAACTTGCTGAAGGCTCAGATGATGGTTAGCATTTTTTAGCATTCAGATGCTTCTTAGTTAAGATATGTAAATTGTTTTTTTAGACATAATTCTAATGCACACTTAATAGACTACTGTATAGTGTAAACAATTTTTTATGGACTGGGAAACCAAAAAATTTGTGTGACTCACTTTATCTCAATATTCACTTTATTGTGGTAGTCTGGAACTGAACCCACGATATCTGCAAGATAAGCCTGTACTAAGTTTCGCCAGGACTGGTTCCAGCATGAAAAACCTCCAGATGCAGGAGCATCAGAGTGCAAATTTATTTACACAATTTCACATCCCTGGAAAGCACTACGAATGCTGTGAGAACAGGACATGGATTGGTACAAGTTTTCATAAATATATTCCCAGTGCCTTGGATTAAGAAATTAGAAAAAAAAATTAACAAATATCTCAATTTCTGCTTGGTTGGCCAACAAAGTTGGGAGGATGCTGTTTTAATTTCTGGGGTTTTCTGTGCCAGGGAATCTTGGTATTTTCCTCATAGACTGTGAATCTATACATTATACCCACATACAGCAGAGTCTCTCTGCAGTTATGAGCATTTTTTAGTGTAGAGAAATTTGAAACATACAACATCAAATAGCCTATTTCTTTTAACCACAGATATAAGCTGAATACATTGCTATATTGTTCTTCAACTTCATAATGACTTTAGCTCATTCCAAATGGAAAATGAGTCCAAGAGAAGAAGACAACGGTACTGTGGTTCCAGTTATGGGCTTGTGACCCTGACTAAGTTTTTTTTCCCTCTCTGGGACTCATGTTTCCCCTCTGAAAGGGTGGACTACATGACCTCAAAGGTGCTTCATGATTTCTGGGATTCTTAGGGTTTGCCAAGCTCCCAGCGCCCTCCCTAGAGGGATGTAGTCTTATGAATTCATTGGAGCATTGCATGAGCCAGCCTCAAATTCAGCTTCAAAGGCCATAACATTTTGTCTGGACTAAGCCAAGGCCACGTCCTCCTGGTAGGGTGAAGGTGATGTGGGACAAACTGGTTATTTTTTATTTCAAGTGCTCAACTGTGAAAAGAAGAGCTTCTGGAAAATATCAGTTCAATCTTGCATCCTGATTTTATCTTTCCAATTGAATTCTCATACCCTCAGAAAGGTTTCTGCCTTGTCAGCCTAGATTCTTCTATCTCAGTCTGATTTTTAAGTCCTCTAATAGATCACAATCTCCTTGAGAGGAGTAATGGTGTCTGATTCATCTCTGTGTGTTCCCATGTATAGGACCTTGTATTTATATATATATATTTATATATATATATAAATAAAATTTAAGAAAAATAGTTATATTTTATTATTTATATTTTATTTACATGTTTTTAATAAACATTTTTATTAAAGCATAAATTATATAAAAGTGCACAAATCATAGGAGTACTGTTGGATGAATATTCACAAAGTTCTCTATCCCTAAGCAACTACTAATATACTTTCTGTCACAATATATTTGACAATTATGGACATTTCACATAAATGGAATCATATAATATGTGATCTCGTATGACTAACTTCTTCCACTTAGCATAATGTCTTCAAGGTTCGTCTATATTGTAGCATGTATCATTACTTTATTCCTTTTTATTGCTGAATAATAATTAATTGTATGGCTATACCACATTTTATCCGTTCATCAGTGTGTGGACATTTGGGTTGTTTCTACTTTTTGGCTACTATGAATAAAGCTGCTATTATACATTCATATCGAAGTTTTGTTTGGTCTTATGTTTTGGTTTTTTTTTTTTTAGAGAAACCAGTCTTTTTTTGTTTTAATTAATTAATTAATTTATTTATTTTTGGCGTGTTGGGTCTTCGTTTCTGTGCGAGGGCTTTCTCTAGTTGCTGCAAGCGGGGGCCACTCTTCATCGCGGTGTGCGGGCCTCTCACTGTCGCGGCCTCTCTTGTTGCGGAGCACAGGCTCCAGACGCGCAGGCTCAGTAGTTGTGGCTCACGGGCCTAGCTGCTCCGCGGCATGTGGGATCTTCCCAGACCAGGGCTCGAACCCGTGTCCCCTGCATTGGCAGACAGATTCTCAACCACTGCGCCACCAGGGAAGCCCCTGGTCTTATGTTTTTAAATCTCTTGGGTATATACCTAGGAGTGGAATTGCTGGATTTTATGATAACTCTATGTTTAGCTTTTTGAAGAATGGCCAAACTGTTTTTCAAATTAGCTGTACCATTTTACATTCCCAGATGCAAAGTATAAGAGTTCCAGTTTCTCTACACCTTCACCCCACTTATTTACTGTCTTTTTCATTCCAGCCATCTAGCCTCTAGAATTGTGAGAAAATAAATTTCTGTTGTATAAGCCACCCAGTCTGTGGTACATTGTTATGGTAGACTTAGCCAACTAATATATACCATCCTAATGGATGTGAAGTAGTGTTTCATTGTGGTTTTCATGTGCATTTTCCTTAATGACTGACACCTTTTCCTGAGCTTTTTGGCCATTTATGTATATCTTCTTTGAAGACATGTATATTTGGAACTTTTACTCATTTTTAAATTGGATTGTCTGCCTTTTTAATATTGAGTTTTAATCGTTTATATATTTTAGACACAAGTCCCTTATCAGAGCTTTGATTTGCAAAAATATTCTCCCATTCTGTGGATTTTCTTTTCACTTTCTTGATGGTATAGTTTGCAGGACAGAAGTTTTAAATTTTGATGTAGTTCAAAATACCAAATTTTTTCTCTTTTTATTTATAATTTTGGTTTTGCTTCAAAGAAATCAATGGCCAATTTCACGAAGATTTACTCTTATGTTGTTTTCCAAGAGTTTTATAGTTTTAGCCCTTACATTTAGGTCTATAATCTACTCTGAGTTGTTCCAGAATTATTTGTCAAACTTTGGTTTATTTTTGGCAGTGAAGTCAATTTTGTATTCCTATGATAAGTATAACTGTGTGTGTGTGTGTGTGTGTGTGTTGCTGGATTTGGATTGCTAATATTCTGTTTAGAATTTCCATTTTATGTTTTTAAGTGAGATGTCTATAATTTCCTTATTAGTTTTTGGTATTGAGGATATATCGGCCTCATGAAATAAACTGAAAATTGTTCCCTCTTGCACTAACCTCTGAAGAAATTTGTATAAGATTGTTTTTATTTATTTCCTCTTAAGTGTTTGGAAAAATTCACCAATGGACCAAACTTGTCTGGAAATTTTCCTTTAAGATATTTTTTAGAAATTTTTAAGATTATAGACTCAATTTTAAAATAGTATAGGATCATTGAGATTTTCTATTTCTTCATATATCAGTATGGCAAATTGTATTTTCTAGGAATTTGTCCATTTCTTCTAAATTTTCAAATTTTTTGCATAAAATTATTTAAAATATATTTTTATTTTCCTTTTAATTTCTGCACAAACTATAATGCTTTGCCCTTTTTCATTCCCATATCTGTAATGTGTGCCTTCTCTTTCTTTTTCTTGACCAATCTTGCCAAGGTTTTATCTATTTTATTAGTCATTTTTTTAATTTAAAAAAACATTTTAGTTTTATTTGTTCTATTTTTGCTTTGTTTTAAATTTTATTAATTCTGCTATTATCTTTATTATTTTTTTTCTGTTATCTTTAGATTTACTTTTTTGTCCTTTTTCTAACTTTTGGAGAGGGATGCTTACATCACTGATTTTTAATTTTTTCAATATATATAATTCAGGCTATTCATTTTGGCATTCCCATAAGTTTTTACATTTTGTGGGTTTTATTATCATATAATTCAAAATAATTTTATGATTCTTTTGTGATTTATTCTTTGACTCGTGTATTTAGAAGTATATCACTTAATTTCAAACATTTAGGGGTTTTCTCTATATTTTGTTATTGGTTTACACCTAAATTTTCTAATTGTGCTGAGATAACATACACTAAACGATTTGAATCTTTGAAATTGTTGGTGCTTGCTTTGTGCCCTAGCAAATGGACAATTTTAGTAGATTGTATTAGCATTTGCAACAAATAAGTATATTGCAGATACTGGGGACAGAGTTCTTTCAATTAGGTCATAAATGTTAATTACGTTGTTTAAATCTTCTATATTTTGACTGATTTCTCTGCCTGTTAACCTCCTAAACGTAACAACACTCATTTTTTAATTTCTGTAATTTATTAAAAATATCACCATTTGTGGTTTAAACCACTGTTATTTTGTTTAAAATTCTATTTGTTTTATTTTTTAAACTACTCTTATATTGAGGGTTTTTTGTTTTATTTTGTTTTTTTTTTCCTGTTTTATGTAGTTGTACCTAATCTTAATTGCTGCAAAATTGTAACAAGAAGAGTGTTGAGAAATGTGATACATCTATTAATAAGCACAATTATAAACAATTTTTGCTTATCCCCTGGAGCTATGAGCCTTGGGACCCTTGAATTTGATGAACAGTAGTGATACTAAGATGAGTTCTTACTGGGTTTTGCCTTGTTCTTCTGACCTCCAAGAAACTACCATGGAAACTGAAATATACTTTACTATCACTATTCCTTTGGAAACTTCCATCTTCACAGCATTATCCTCTTCATCAGATTTTTGGAGCACAATTACTAATTTCTAAAGGGAAGGCTTACCTTTAATTTGTAGGTAGAGGAGAAAATAACATCATGTTATATTACTGATCATTTTCCCCAAATCAAAAATTTGAACTCATTGTCTGGCAAAGGATCACTTTCCTGATTTGTGAATTGGTTACCTTGAAAATTATCATGAAGATATCAACTTAAATGCACTTAGAAATCATTTTAAAAAATCATTACTATGGTCAGAAAACAGTTAACATGGAAATAGATATAAAACACAGGGACGTGATGTTTGAATACTGGAGATAAGTTTGTCCCGGAAAATTGAGACCATCTGGCTGTTGTAAGTATGTAAACTGCCCTCTACAAAACATGTTGTCAGAATAAAAATATACCCCAGTTTGCACCACAGCATTTTGATATATAAGCATGTGGTCTGGAACATAATGGCATGCGTAAGTTCACAGAGAAAAAGATAATAAACTAAAGGAGCTATCTGAACAGTATTTATGTCTAGTAGTAACAGAAAACACTATTGCTGTTAAATTACTTGGGACAAAATCCACTTCTGCAGAACTGAATCCTTTATTTCCCTCCAGTGGAATCACATTATAGTAAAAAGAGGATTGAATTAGTGCCTAAGAGGTCAGGGTTCCAATTCAGATTCGACTAGTCACCTGTTCTATGATCTTGAGAAAATCACTTCCCCTCTAGGTATTAGTTCCATCTATAAAATCCAGGAGTTGCTGTAAACAGAAGTTCAGGCCAAGTTAAGTGAGAATCTACACATTAAAGACATAGCACAGATGAGGAAGGGAGTCCGTAGGACTAAAATTGTCGAGTATCTTTGAGAACATTTTCCCAGCAGTATGTTTCATTCCAGTGTTATCAGTTTAGTTGAAAAGGCATGACGTTTTAAACATGGCTTGCTATATTTTAATCAAATTGTTGACCTCCAAAAATAAGCTATGTTTATTCCTGTGACAAAATGAAGGATCTTGGCCTGCTATCAAGTGGTCATTGGTCTGGGCTCCCACTCTCACTCCCATAGCCCCTCCTAATCACATCTCCCATTGTTGCCAACTATTTCTCAGACTGTTTTAGGATAGAGCAGCCCCTCACAACACATTCCCTTGTTCCCATGCTTCTCCTGTTTTGCTCCATGGGTGCTTGGGATACAGGGTTTCAACAGGGTTCTTGAGTCTCACAAGAACACGTCTGTGCTTTCCTGGCAAGGTACGAGAACACGATCTTCCATAGCTGGGTTTGGGGAAGCAGAATTCCAAAGGCTGCAGTAGATGGTAACAGCTTCTATAGGAAGGAAAAGAAGCTGGTGCCTACAACCTCTGCCAAAGGAAGAGTTGAGAACTGGAGAGTCAAACTACAGCAGAAAAGTGCTTTGGAGAACGTATGGTAGGAAATCTATGTGTGGCTCCCAGGCATAAGAGCCGAGGATGGAAGACTTTTGAGACGGGATACTGGAAACCTCTAACTCTCTTTTGTACCCATTCGGAGACCATTACTTGCTCCCTTGTAGGCAGACACTGCTTTTTTAGGTCTAATGTCTGTATCATAGCTTCCTCTCTATTCCATGTCCTGCCATCATCTTCAGTGACTTCACCACGCATGTAAGTGACAACCAATACTCTGGTGTTATGGTCCTTCCACCCCCTCCACTTGGCGGCTGTATCTTCCTCTTTCCTTCAGCACGTATTCCTCAGTGTCTCTTGGGACCACTCCATGTTAGAGACCTGATGACAGTCCTTTCTCCTCCCAGATCTCTGACCCGCTCTTTCTCACAAACACTCTCTTCTGTTTCCCAGAGACCTCCAGTTTCTGATTCTCCTACTTCATCCAGTCTATCAGCTCCCTCTTGTCCTATTCCCTTATCTATAGAAACCCAGCCTTTCCTAAGTTGCTGAACACTTGAGCAACTCTATCATGAGGACGCTCAATTTATAAGTAGGGGTCTTATCATTTTACTGTCTCGTCTGAAGAATCCCCTCACCATCTGCACACTTTCCCTTTGTTTTCATCAGGAAAAGGGAGATGGCCTGTGTGATATCCCTCAACTTTTTATTCCCCATCCATACACTTTATCCATGGTGTCATTTATCTTCACCTTCTTTCATTCCACCTGTTAGTTTAGGCATTCCTTAAAATGAGAAAGAAAGGGAGAAAAGAAAATAATAGGAAAGAAAGGAAAAGAAATTAAGGAAGAAAGAAAGAAAGGAAGACAGAAAAAAGGAAAAGAAACGTTTTTGATTCCAAATTCAATTGCAACCTTTTTCTTCTCACCTAATTCACCCCCAACCAAATTATGCTCACTGATCCCACTTCCACTGTCATTCATTCAATTCATTTATTCACATAGCACTCATGGAGCACTGACAAGTGTCAGGCACTGTGCACGGTGCTGGAAATTCAGAGTTGACTAAGCCGTGGTGCTTCTCCCTAAATATCTTACAGAGTTTCAGTACAGTGACCAGTCAAACACAATTATAATACGATGTGCTTGACGCAATGGCAGAGATCAGCATTGTAGGGTGAGCAAGTCACAACGGTGTGAGAGTAAATGCAAGTGTTGACCTGTAACCGTGAGGACAGCTTGAAAGAAGAGCGGTTTCGTGCTGTCAGACCATCAGTGCAATGTAGGCAGTGTTAACATACAAGGCTGATGAATCAGGGTGACAGTGACAGATCAGGGAAGACATTGGGGACCCAACAACCACATTCACATTTTATATCAGTCCCTGAAAGACAGAGAGGTGAGTAAAAGTTTGCAATACCTTCTGTAGACAGGGAAGAGTACTGGACCCATTAGGGAGTTTTTGGTCCCCTGCTTTTCCATGAGCCTAGTTGACTTTCCCATTGACTCCACAGGCATGAAAACAGCAGGACTGTGTACGTGTGTGGGACTGAGGCAGACAAAGTGGGGGAAGGAACATGGAGCTGGTCAGCTGGGCTCGGACACTGACAGGCAGAGCAGCTGCATCCCATTCAGCCTCTGTTTGGAGACAGATACAACATTGATGTTGGCTTGCTAAGGTCAAGATGAGACATTCCAGGAAAACGGCCAGGGCGGCTGCTTGTAGTTGGACCTGATTCCTATTAATTTTGAGCAAAAATGCTTCCCACTCTACCCTCCCCTCCCCTCCCCTCCCCTCCCCACATCTCCCCTCTCCTCCCCTTCCTTCTCCTCTCCTCCTCTTCTCCTTACCCAGGAGAGATGGGTCAGAGGAGATGGCTGAGCTGATCAGGGGCATGAAGAGAGGAGCCTCTCATCCTGGCAGGGGGCGTACCCTCTGGTCTTAAATGAGACGGCCTGGCGGCCTTATGGACACAAGATTTGCCAAGTGGTTGGGTCTTTGGGTGAATTAAAAAAATACGCCTTTTCTAGGCTTTAGGTGAAGAGCTCCTGGTCTTAATTTCACCCCCTGCCCTCCGGTGGGCATCCTTGTGCAGGGCACAGTCTGAGACATTGTAGCGGACCTGTGGCCTCTGGCTTTGTTTCCAGTTGAGAAATGCCTATCACAGTGGTAGAGCTGGGAAACCCCTCCCTCCAGCCTGAGTCTACTCCCTCTTTGTCATTGCCTGAGCGCTTCCTTTCTGCAAGGCTTGGGCATTCGCAGTCATGCTCTGGTGTACATAAGCCTACGACAAAGGGCTGAGAATTTGGTTGTTAATTCAGTGCATTTTTCTTTTTTTTTCTTTGGTTTTGTTTTGCTTTTGGCTAGGGCAGGAGTGATGACTGACAGTTTTTTCTTCTGCTTAGAGAAGTTTATAAAATTCCATTTGTTATTATCTCACAGGATGAGGGTTGGGAAGAAGGAAAGCATTTGCCAGCCAGTGTGGGGAAAATTTCTACAGACTGTTGTTAGGATTCTGTTCCCTTGGAAGATAATTAAAAGTTATGCTACTTAGGCTTAGGGCTCTAGTCCAGGTCCGTTTTGGTTTAAAATGTACAATAAATTAGAGAGAGTTTTACAGTGGTTCCTAAGATCTGACCAGAGGCATCTTTCCCTTTGTAGTATGACTAGAAGCAAACTGTCTCCTGAAGTAAGAAAAAGCAGTTGAGCCAGTACTGATTAGATCCTACTCTTTTGACTGAGAAGTACAAGAAAATAATCTAGCGAGAGACAAGGAAGCAGGATCAGGGGATGCGGTCAGGAACATGATGAGAGGCAAGTCAGGGTCCCTCTTATTCATGTGATAATGGTGGGCACAAGTGGACCCCTCATGGCTCCACTTGGGGAATCAACAGCCTAAAATATGGGGGGACGGGTACACAGCAGGCATCAAATCACAGTTCAGGGAGTCATAAATATCACCTCCATCTTAAACACATGAGGGGAAAAATGCTCAGGCCTCAAAGGGCTCTCCAACCTAGGATCCAGGATAGGAGAACAAGACAATGGGCATCTGTACATGGTATCCAATTATTGCTCTGATCTTCAAAAAAATTTTAAGTGCCTATTGTTGAGATTACTCAATTTTACTAAGCCACGAGGAGAGGCTGGAGGATTTGGACACGTTGGTCTTTGGATCCTTAAGCTGGTAACAAAGCCATTTTGCTAGACAAAATGGGGTATACACCAGAGCCACTCTTTGTTTTTTGCTCCCTGATAACTAGCAATGTATATGGTCCCCATACAAAAGAAAGCACATCTCAGTATGATGCCTGTGGTTAATAGTGATTGTGGTGATGATGTGGCTTGAGGAAAATATAAAAAGTAGAATCTGTTAAGCTTTAGATGTATGAAGTACTAAGATCCCTTGTTTAAGCCTTTAGCAACTTGACAGATACCCTGCAGTATGTATGGGCCATGTCATAGATCTGTCAAATGAGAATTCATGGGAATCATTAATCTAAGCCTGGGAACGTCTGAAAACGTTAATCCTCACCACTCTAAGAAATGTTCAGAGACTTTTACGGTCAAAGTTCTTATTGAGATGAAATGCTGTATTGTCGTCATTCAGTTTTCTGCAGTAGCCGTATTCTGGCTGTTCGTAGAAAGAGGGATATAATTTATGACTTGGGTCAGATGCCTGATTTTGTGCAGCACATGGTGGGGCTACACATAATAGGTGGGCAACATGTTCTTATTTGTCCATGTAGTCCTCTTTTGAGTGGAAGGAAATAAATTGTTTTGAAATGGATGCCGCGTGTGGGAATTCCTGGTGTAATCTGCTATCTGAATGTTTTCATGACAGGTTGAAACCATTTAGTTTTGTCCATAAAGGTTACTGAAAAAGTAGCATCGAGGTAGGCATATCACATATTATATTTGTATAACATGTTGCTTGATAGCTTATACACATATTATTTTATATGATTTAATTCATACAATCCCATGAAATAGTTGTTATTAACTCCATTTTATAGATGAAGAAATCAGGGAGATGAAGGGGTTAACCCAAGCAACAGAATCAGGATCAATTTTTTTTAAACTTCTTATCTTGTGCTCTCTCTGCCTCATTGCTATTAGGAGACCTTGGCTCTAGTTCAAGAGGAGCCATTACTCAGCTAGATGGCCCTAAGTAAATTACTTTGCCTCACTGGTCTCGGATTCCTAATCTATGGAATCGGGTAACCAATACCTTTGAACAATCTTAGACCCACAGAAGTAGCCAAAGAAAGTCTAAAGTAGAAAAGGCATTAGTGTCCCTCTTTCCTTGCCAGAAAGAAACAAAGTCTAGAGCTTTTCTATGACCGATTTTCTTCTATCTGCAGCCATCATTCTGTAAAGTTACCCACAATCCCTCTCGTGCTTTCAATCATCCCTGACCATGACCCCTTTGTGAGATAGAATATATCTTGGACTCTTAGTTTGGGATTTTTGCTATCTATATTAAAATCTGTCTTCCTCTTTTCCTCTGGGCTTATTTCTGCATTTTGGATTTACCTCTGAACTCATTCCCCTGCTACATGGTCAGGTCTACCTGGATAATTGATTTTAGAGTCTACCAGTATGACCTGTTCTCTCACTATTCTTACCCACTATTCTGGTCCTGATAGACACCTGGCTCATTCAGCCAACTGTTGGCAGCACAGCCATTGGTATTTACAAACTTTAGACTTTCTGCTTTGTTGGTGAGTACAAAGAGCTCTATCTATCTCCCTCCAAAATGGTTCTTACCATTTGAGGAAGCCCAGGTATCTCCATCATAAATGTTACTAGTTAGAAGCCATGATGTCCGACATGAATGCCTTACCCTATCTATTTTCTCCAGCTGTCCCAGCATGCAGTCAGAACACATGGAGCAAATGCCTTCTCTTCCCAGTCTCAGGGATAAGGGACTCTGCATGGGGGTGCCACAGATGGCAAGGGCGGTCCAGGGAAGTGATAGTGGGGAAACTGATTTGTACACATTCCAGTGAGAATCTCTTCCCTTCTGTGAATGGCTATTTTGGAACCTGTTTCCGGGCAACAAAAGCATGTTCCGTTAACTATCATCTTGTCCACCAGCCAAACTGCCTACAAGCAAGCAACCCAAATAAGTAGCCTCAAGAAAGGAGCCAGGTTTGAGCCTAGACATAGATATTTTTCCATGTGCAGAAATTGAAAGGAAGGTCTGTTGATGACATTGCAATAAACTTGTGATTTTTCCTGGTGAAAAAAAAAGGTATATCTCCTGTTTATCTCTCAAGAAATGTTAACAGTGGGCCCACACAGCAGTGTAAACTGAAGAAACTTGGATGTCCTCCCCTGTCTTAGAGCTCTCCATATTTGTAAGAGCCTGAAAATCTGCCAACTATTCAGACGGATGAGCTCAGAGAAACAGATGTGATCCTGGCCACTTATCCTTCTGGACAGGAGCATTCTGGGAAGATAGAGACCTGGATTCTAGTACTGGCCTTGTAAGAGTGAGTCAGTCCCTAATTCTTTTGGGAATCTTGGTTTCCTTATCTGAGGAAAATGGTGGGTGAAGGAATTTGACAAGGAGATATTTATGGCTTCCTCCTGCTTTAAATTTTTGCAATTCTCTGTGTTTCCCTCTTTCCTTTTCCTGAAAGTATAACTGTCTGTATTCAGAGATCAGTTCTCTATCCCTGACCTCTTTCTGCCAGGTGAGCTGGGCAGTGTCTCTCCCCACCTGGGCACCTACCAAATAAATAGATGGCTGACCAGATCCACCTGGCATCAGATATTTTCAGATATAACAAGGCAGCTTCTCTGGGTTCCAAAAAGGGAGCTATTAAGACCAACCACACTGCTTGCGAAAGACTCACTCAGGAATCTCCAAGATAACATTATGACTAGATTTGCTGAGCATTTAAATTAAATTATTTTACTAATTATGGATGTCTGACATTTCACCTCTAAGTGAACTGTAGAAGGTTGAATTGAAGTCAAGTTTGCTCTTTCTCATCTCTAAGGAATTATTATCTGCTTTTCAGCCAGGAGGGATGGACCACACTGTTCCATCCTCTCTTCTGTCTGCTTAGGTGATCCCCTCATTGTCTCCAGGAATCGCTTGGAATGAATCAGCTCTCAGCTCCTGCAGGGTCTATTTATAGAAGAGTGGGCAGCGTTAAGGATGTTAATAATGGATGGTGACACCGAGGGTCTGGCGACAGTGGGAAGCCATTACCACCTTCGGTCTGTGGGGATGAAAGGAGAGACAGGCTCCTGCAACGCCACAAGAGCTAAAACCACAGATGGGGCCACCTGACAGGAGCTGTGGCTGTAGGGATGGCAGTCACACCCAAACTGTGACCCAGCAGGGATGGAGCAAGGAAATAAATCCCCCCACCTCCCTCTGTTCCTCTGACAGCCTGCTGGTGCACTGCCCCCATGACTGAACCCAACAGGAAGCCAGAGGCAAAGGGTTCCAGAGAATGCATCCATAGAGGCTGGCCTCCTGAGCACAGAGCTGGGTGAAGAGGATGGAAAATGGGCCTGAGGTTGCAAACAGAGCCTATATCAGCATCGTCACTTTTGCTTTTAAAACTTTGCTTCTCATTCTATCTACTTAGACATTTGAAACTTTGCTCTAACGAAGATTTCTGAAAACTAATAAAAAGGAAGTATAAAGAGAGTTCTAGTTCTCTTTCCTTTTTAAAAAAGCTTGCATGGCTTCCTGCAGAAATGTTTTTCTCAGTAGTCATATTTTAAAGAGGGCCTTGTTGGATAAATCAAGGAAAGAGAAGTATATAGCTATTGCCAGAGTTTTAGACAAATTTCTACCTGCGCACTGAGAATACCCTCTTTTAAAGAGAGTATGATTAATTATGCCTACTGTATGATAATTTATTAATTTACTATATGATGATTAGTAATTACTAATCATCATAATTACTATATGATGATTTATTATGCCTACTATAGTGTTTGATTGGAATTAGATTTTATAAAATGCCTTGAGCTTCTTGGAGGAATGTTTCCCCTTGAATGCAAAGTCCTGTGTATGCAATGAAACAATAACATGCAGCATCTATAATTTCAGAACATATACTTGTTGTTACAATTACATATCTCAGACATTTCTATCTCAGAATTCTCTCTGGCCAAAAAGCTGTAAAATCATTCAACTGGATATGTATTGGGAATGACTACCTGCTATCAAGGTGAAAACATTCTTGGCTGTAGTGTATTTTCTCCTGATATATTCTCTCTCCTTCTTTCTCTCTCTTTCTCCACATCTCCTACCTCACTCCTTCTCTCTTCCTCTCCTGTCTAGACAGAATGACAAACTTCTGACAACAAAAACATTAGTGCATTCAAGCCTCCTAGATATACGCATCTTAATAGTTTGGGGACTATCCCATAAATTTAATGTCACCCAGAGCAAATCCATTTTCAAATTGGTGATTTTGATGGCTTCATACCATTAGATTTCTTCAATTTGTTTACAAGTTTGTTATGGTTTTTGTTGTCGTTGTGCTTTTGTTTTACTTTGCTTTCCTCACTTTTTCTTTTTCTCTATGACCGTCTTTCTTTCTCTGGATGTTTCATGTTTGTATCTTGTCCCCAGTCCTTTCACTTCCAGTGCAAAACCGGGTCTTAAAATGACACTTTGAGGATTTATCTCATAAAATTATTGGGAACATTGCACATGCAAGCCCCAAACTAGTGGCTATCCAAGTCAAGAGAAATTCCTGAATCTAAGGGATTGGGAGGTCTCATGACCAGAAAATGGATGTGCAGGTCAAAACCCCTGCCAGCAGTGTACAAAAGTGCTAGTTTTACCACGTCCTTGTTAGCATTTAAAAACAGCTTTTAATTTCAAAATGAAAATGAACAAAGGCATTTCAATGAAAATTGTCTTAGTTTAAGAATAAGTTGGGTGCAATAAGTTGAAGGAAGTCTTAAAGTACTTAGATGGTTTAACATGAACTGGAGAAAATTGATGTTCTGTGTCCATTCTTTTTTCTCTCCCAAAGAAAGTACAACAGTTAGGTACTAAAATGTATTGCATTCCTTTTAGAAATTTTGGAAAGATCTTAAACTTTATGGGCTTATCAAAGTCTACACATATAAGTTCGTTACTTCGCCTTCTGGACTGTGGGAGTTTGATGTAGGAGGTTTCTGCCTACTGGAACTTAAGTAGTTTTTGTTTCTATGATATATATCCTGGAGTTCTTTGGAACTTTGAGACAGTGAATAGTTTCAAGTTATGATACTAACAATAGATGGCAATACACACAGCTCTTGAGTCTCTTAGAGAGAAGTGATAAATACTTTTATTCCGGGGCTTCCCTGGTGGCGCAGTGGTTGAGAGTCTGCCTGCCAGTGCAGGGGA
This sequence comes from Eschrichtius robustus, assembly GCF_028021215.1. Lineage (NCBI taxonomy): Eukaryota > Metazoa > Chordata > Mammalia > Artiodactyla > Eschrichtiidae > Eschrichtius > Eschrichtius robustus. Next base: position 13,473,259 of record NC_090838.1, read on the forward strand.
CACGGGTTCGAGCCCTGGTCTGGGAAGATCCCACATGCTGCGGAGCGACTAGGCCCTTGAGCCACAATTACTGAGCCTGCGTGTCTGAAGCCTGTGCTCCGCAACAAGAGAGGCCGCGATAATGAGAGGCCCGCGCACCGCGATGAAGAGTGGCCCCCACTTGCCGCAACTGGAGAAAGCCCTCGTGCAGAAACAAAGACCCAATACAGCCATAAATAAATAAATAAATAAAAATTAAAAAAAAAAACAACTTTTATTCCCCAGCTATAAAACATCCCAGCTGCTTGGTCACTGAATGTTACTGTGTTTTCAAAACCCATTATATCTCATTGGTAGAATCTATCCCAGTTGTTACTTCTGAATAATGACTGACCTGGTGGTATTGAGATACTATAAACCACATTCTCTTTACCTACTCCAGAACTAAGTACTCATCAGCTAAGATATATATATACATATAAAATTTACAGCAGGATATTTAGGTGAGAGATAGGGGCAGTAGGGGATAAGACTGGAGATTTTAAAGACTTTAAAAATGTAGTAGCAAAAGGTATGTGATTCAGAATTCTACAGTTCATTGACCTAGAGGCAAAAAATCAGTTTTCAGCTGATTCTTTTCTTTTTGTCTTTTTCTTTTTTCTTTTTTTTTTTGGCCACACAGGGCTTGTAGGATCTTAGTTCCCCAACCAGGGATTGAACCAGTACCCCCTGCAGGGGAAGTGCAGAGTCCTAATTACTGGACTGCCAGGGAATTCCCAGATTCTTTGTGTTTTTGATCAATAGATTTCATTTCTACTCCCTGCCCACTATTATCCCCTCTACCACCTCACATACATCTGTTTTGTCCATAGTTACCCTATTTAGATACAAATAGAAAAATGATGTTCATATTGCTTTAGTTACAGTTGTGGCGAATGGAATGCTTTCAATAAATTCCATTTTCCTGCATCTTCTTTTATGTTGTAGACTAAGATTGGTTTGCATCTGCACTCTTCTTGTTTGACAAGGTGGATTACCTTCTCCCAGAATCTTATCAGATGGTATCTGTTAGGCTTCAGAACCTAGGCTGTTCTTTTAAAAGTATTACAGATGGGGGCTTCCCTGGTGGCGCAGTGGTTGAGAGTCTGCCTGCCAATGCAGGGGACACGGGTTCGAGCCCTGGTCTGGGAAGATCCCACATGCCGCGGAGCAACTGGGCCCGTGAGCCACAATTACTGAGCCTGTGCGTCTGGAGCCTGTGCTCCGCAACAGGAGAGGCCGCGATAGTGAGAAGCCCGCGCACCGCGATGAGGAGTGGCCTCCGCTCGCCGCAACTAGAGAAAGCCCTCACACAGAAACGAAGACCCAACACTGTCATAAATAAAATAAAAAAACAAAAAAAAAACTGTCTGTGTCCATTAAAAAAAAAAAACTATTACAGATGAACTCGTGGGAATGTGGAAAAGGGCCCAAGGGTTTCTGAAAGGAACACCAACATAAACAAACACTGTCAAATGAAACTGCGCAGGACCATTTGTATCTGAATCCTCACTACCAAACTTGACTGTTTTTCTTTTGCTTGTCTTTGAATCCCAGGCTCTTCCATGGATTCTCTTTCTTCTTGAATTTTCCCTGTGGAATGATGTCACCTCCAATATGACATCCTAAGATCCTACCCTGCATCGTAACGGGCTCTCCTGACTCCCCATCCATCCAGCCTGCCCAGCGCCTTTGTCTTTGTCTCACTGAGCCTGGACTTCGTAATACAGGACAGTCAGCCCTGTCCAGTCCACATCAAGTGATTCTCCTTTGTTCCCGGTTTTCTGTTTACCTTTGATTCTGGCGTTCAGAGGCAGTGTGGGGAAGCTTCGTGCTGGATCTCTTTTCTATTTCCTTGGAAGCATCTCTTTCAGAATTAATTTCTATTCTGATTTCATAACCAAACTGACACTTCCATGGATACTCTCTGTCTCATATCCATATCATTTATTGAGTCACAATTCTATATTTCATTAATATTCTGGCATAAAATCATTTTCAGCTAATTTTGATGTTATATTGGTCTTTAGAATCACTGATAGCCCATTAGCCACCAACTTTTATCATACTCATTTGTGTCTTTTATTGATTAAAATTTGTATTTTTAAGTATCATTAATTCATTTTTACTTCTATGTGCTCACGTTTTAACTTTATCTATGATCCAAGAAGTTGCATCCAGGACAAGAGAAACTCAGTTCTTTCCAGAATTCCACCACCTCTGTGTTACACAGTTGCTGGGAAACCATCTCTGGGAGGCAAGTTGAGGAAAGCCACCCATCTCATCTGACAAGTGTTGCCCATCGAGGGGTGGACATGACAGATATGGTCTTTGAGATTTAAGATGGTCATTTATTTTGGGTGGGAGCCAATCTCAGAGGTTGTGTCTTGGAGATGTGCCAAAGCATACACTAGAATCACAAGTCCACTCCAAGTGATGGCATAAGGAAGAAGAGGAGTCAAAGCAAAGATCTAGAACACCCTTGTCTGCTAAAGTGTTGCCTGGGAAAGTCCTTGCTGACTTAACTCTGATAGGCCACACGTTAGACACTCTGACAGCACCACATACCTTCCAACTACTGCTCTCACGTTACAGTGAGTAATATGTATTATTGGTAGAATTAATTGTTTATTATCCATCTCATTCTCCAGAGAGAAAGCTCCAGGGGGGCAGACCCCATGTCTCTTCTTCACCATTTTATCCCTAGAGCCTAGAACAGTAATTAGAAATATATTAGGAACTCATTGCATATCTATTGAATGACCGAATGATTGAGAGAAGGAAAGTGGTTCCCTTTTAGAGTACATGCATGCATTTGTTCTCCACTCCCCTGTCTGATGAGGAGGGATTTCCACCAAATGGTCCTGGTCTCTTGCTCCGGGCATTACTCCTCTTCAAAGAGGTCAAGTAAGTTCCTTGGTTAAGAAGAGGCAGTGATTGGCATATGTTCCTTGATTTGGTAGAGATAATGTATTAAAAGTATTAAGCAAATGGAGTCTACTCTCCTGCTCTCCTTTCCTTGAGAAGTGCGTGGCTGTGATCCTGATAAGCACATGCTCCGTAGCCTCAGTGTTTCTCACCATGTACTGTTCTAAGACCTAACCTGAGGACAGGAAGTTCATTGCTGTCACTTTTCTAAGCTATACCACTTGAAATAATTTTTGACACAAATTAAGATAACATTTTGATCCTCATCTACATGGCTCCTTTTTTCCCCCCCTTTCTTAATTGGTTTTGAACATGGGCAAGAAACAAGGATCTCATTTTTGGGGCTAAACTAAAACCCCAATAGCTCTATGCATAGAAAGACTCCAGGAAAAATCAATATAGACACATCCTAAGACTGAAAACTTTTGACTCCAAAGAGGGAAAAATGAGATTCAAGACTGGAAATGGAAGAATGAAGCTTTGAAAACAAAAGATTTTTCCTGGGGTCTGAGAGTTGGTGAGCCTCCTGGATTGTGTGCAAAATGTTCTGTGTAGAGCATCCAAAGGTTTCCTCAGATTAAAAAAAAAAGTTGTTGCGTGTCTGTTTTAAGGAACCCTACATAGACCTTGAGTTTATCATCTGACGTACAGAAATTTGGCCCCATCTTCCCATCTTCCTCCTTACCTGAAATGGACTGTTCCCCTCATCACTCCCTTCAAAACTCAGCTTGAGCCCAGCCCATCATCCCAGGAAGTCTGCCTTTACCTTCCCAGCCTGTAGGGATCTCCTCCTCCTCATCTGGCCTCCTGGTTCCCCACAGATGGTCTTCATCGCCTATTCTCTTCAATTAAAGTGTGAGCTCCTGAGAGAAGGGGTCAGGTTGTTCAATGGTAGCTCTGCATCACCCGAACCGCCTGGCATACAGCAATCATATGAATCAATTTCTGAATCCCAATCATACTTCCATATCCAATCAGTTACTAATGCGAACCCTGGAAGAGATTCATTAGATGTATACTTCAGAGGAAGAGAGAAGCTCAGAGACAGTAAGTTATTTTGCTCAAAGTAAAAAAACTAGGAAACAGCAGAGCCAGGATTCAAACATAGGTCTCCTGACTCCTAGTTCAGTGCTTCTTCCCCTCCACAATGCAGCTTCCCAGAGAAAGTATTGACCTGAACTTACTACATTAGAATTCTTCTCCATAGAAGAAATGTCTTTGTTTAGAAACACTCCTGAATGGATGGGCCTGATTTCAAACCCTCTTGTGTACGGAGGGAGGAGAGGGATGAGACCAAGAGGAAACTTGACTTTCCTGCAGAAAAGACAGGAGAATTTTGAGTTAGGTATGGCCCCCCAAAAAGGATGACTGTATTTTGCAAGAGATAGGGAGGCGTCAGACATAAATATGACTAGTGAAAAATTCCCTAAAGAAGGCTTGACAGAAATATTTTTGAAGAATAAGAAGGTTTAATTTTTCTGTCGTCTTTTCTCTTATTCTCAGTCCAGCTGTTTAGTAAAATTTCATTGCACACAACTGTCTCAAGCGTCTGCTTTTGGAGGAATCAGGGAAAAGTGGTGTTGTTACATTTTGAGTCAGTGGGCCAGAGAGGAGAGAGTGGCTGAAGTGGGGGAGAGCAGGGGGGTACACAAGAAGTCAGTGGGGAGAAGCTTCGGAAGGACAAGGAAATCGGATAAAGAGGTAGCGTGAGATATCCACCCTGGGAATTCACCAGTGTCTTGGGGAGAGCCCTGAACCTCCCCAAGATAAGGGCTAGAAGTTAAAGCCAATTTTATTTAGATCTTCAAAGTCAAGGTGACTTCACTGGACATTTGGGTACCAGTAGATTGACAGTAGCCCTCCCTACATTTTCAGAATGACGAACAGTAGGTGGATGGTAGAGGGAGAACGGTGTTTTACGAGAAAAAAAAAAAAAATCTTTCAGTTTCCCAAAGTCCTTCTACATTTTGGGTGAAAGAAGGTGTTAGACAGCTGAAAATTTTCCTGGTGATGACAGTTGAGTCATCTGCTGAAGAGCAAACTTGATGGCATTTAAAATGCATGGGTTTTGTCTCCAGAGCAGGCATTTGGAAGCTCTATATATGCCTTTTGGCAAACTCCAGGCTTCAGTCTCCTGTGAAGAAATGTCCTGGGTACAAAAGATAGGTGACAATGCACTCCTTGTAATGTCTAAAGCAAAATCCTATTATCTTCTAATTTGGCTGTTCATGTGAATAACAGAAATGGGAAGGGGGCAGGAAGTGAGTAGGCGACAGCCAAACACGGTTTCTGCCCGCTGCCGGCCAGCTGAACCTGCGGAGTGACTCTGCAGGTGACTCCTTGTCTTTCTCAGCCAACCAGGATCACTGAATTTAGGTCCTGCAGTGGCTGACGAGGGCCCAGGGAAGCCAAGAGCCAGAATTCCATTAATTGTAGTGGGAGAGATTCTTGGTGCCTGTCTGTCCCCTCATTCCCAGAAGCTGAAGTTGTGGGTCCAGGTGATTCGCACGGCAAAGTATCTAGCACATCTGAGGGACATTGCAGCAGAGACCAAATCACGGAGTTAAGTCTAAGTCAAGGGTGGAAGCACGGCTCTTCCCCCAGGGATTGACGTCACCACACCAGCACGTTCTCATTCCCTTTGGAACTAATGCTGCTGCTGCTTCCACACTGCCATCACCACTTTCCTCTCACTACAACCAGCTACCGGGGCTCACTGGAGGCCAGGCACTGTGTCTAAGGGCTTTACACACCATCTCATGTAATCCTCATCAAAAACGCATGGGGCTGGCACTATCATCACTCCAATTTTACATATGAGAAAACTGAGACAGACATGTAAGTGACTCATTTCCCATCTGAGTGGATTGTTCAGGAAAAGTAAAGGAAATTAGCATGAAATTTGAGAGGAGATATTCAGTAGTGGCTAAGAGTAAGGGCTTTCTCAAATCTGAGTTGGAAGCCAGGCTCTGCAACTTACTGGCTGTGTGAGCATGGGCAAGTTGTCAACTTCTCTGAGGCTCAGTTTTTCCACCTGCAAAATGAGGGTGATAATAGTACCAATTCTAGTCCTACTACAGTGAAAGTGATCAAGAAATGTTATCTAATCTTCTTGCTATTATTAAATAATGGTTATGTTTTTTTCTGCTCACAAATCAAAAAGGCTTGTCATAAGACTCCCAACAGGGTAAAATAGTCTCTCAGGTAATGATTCCCTTTAAAGAGTCTCTCAGTATTTGAGCAGGAAGCTCTCTGGAAGAGCACTCTTTTTCCCGGTTTAGGAGGTGGTGGTAAATGACCGAATGGTCTGGCCTCGGTCCCACTAAGTCCCACCATTTGAATCTCTGCTTTTATGGACAGTGTTGTCACTCCATAGCACAGCTGAAACTGCTGGGGTTTACAGAAAGAACATTAATAAGACTGTATCAGTTGTCTATGGCTGTATAACCAAATACCTCAAACTTAGGACTAAAATAAAAATTATTTATCATTGATCAGGATTTTGTGGTTCTTCTGGGTTTACTCCTATGATGCTAGATGATGAATGGAATGGCTGGATAGTCTAAGGTGACCTGACACATACGTCTGGGAATTGGTGTTGTCTGTCAGCCTGAGTACCTCGGTCCTCCCCTATGTGGCCTTTCTAGCCCAGCTTTCTTACAGCATGGCTGCCTCAAAGAGTTCCAAGAGGATAGGCCTCAGTGCATAAGCACCTATCGAGCTTCTTTTTGAGTCATGTTTGTTCATAGCCCATTGGCCAAAGCAAGTCACATACGTGGCCAACCTCCGCGTCATGTGGGAGGGGAACTTAGACTCCCTCCCAACCCCCTGCCCTGCTGCTTGGTAGGAGAAGTGGCAAAGAGTTTATGACCATTTTTAATCCATCACAATTACAAACATAAAACATAAAAAATAAAGGGAAGGCACCTGGGAGATATAAGAAAAAAAAAAAAGAACCCAACTTGCAAAGTATGGATTTCTGGTATTCCTTGGTTCCAAGAGCTTTCAAGCCTTGCCCCATTTCACATCCAGTAAAGCACAACCCACTAGCCCCTGGGCAGGTAAACTTGGTAGGTACCGTTTTACATGTTACATCCTGTCCTTTGGGAACTACTGGACGTCTCCATTCCCTGGACCCTGCTCACTGGACAATTTCACTTTGATAAGTTCCCCCACCCCCTGCCCTCAAGACCTCTCCAGCCCAATAACCAGGACCTACTTCCAGGACAGAGGGACATAATGTGATTGACTGATCCATTATCTCTTTGAAAATTTTTGCTAATTGAAATTGCAACATAATTATTACTTTTTGTTAATTCTGTTAACTTTTTGGAAACTACATTTTAGCTTTATTTTAATTAATAAAGAAATACAAGTATTCCTTATAAAAATGGCTTATTATTACACTTACTATTGCCTAACATGCCTTTTTAATTAAAGTTATAAACTAGGCATCTTTCCAAATCTCTTTCTTTATATATGTGTTTATATAAATATTAATATAGTTAACTATATATAACAAATATTTCACATTTTTAAGATCTAATATTTCATTTGTGTAGTGTTGCTAAAATATATTTCACCAATCCCCTGATGATGAACATTTAGATTGTTGCCATTTTTAAAATTAGAATAAACCAGTTGCAGCAAATACCTTTTTACATATGTGATACACTTATTATGATTATTTCCTAGAAGTGTGAGTGTTGAGCCAAAGAATATACACAATTTATGAAATTGATTTTATCAGCTTGCTCATCAAATCATTTCATGGATTCATTTTCCCAAGAATTGTATATAAGAACAAGAACATCCTTTCCAAGTTTCATGTGATTTTCTTTAAAAACCCTAATTATTTTTTGTTTTGTTTTTCCAAGACAAGAAGCAAAGAGCTAAAAGTTAAGTGTTGCCAACACAGGGAAAGAGAAAAACCCTAAACAACTTAGTTTCCTTGCAGCCTGAGAGTAGCCCTACTGAGAATATCCCTGCCCAGGACTCCCTGGAGACAGAGAGAAGAGAAGTCAGAAAAGCAATAGCAGGAAAAGCCTAGTTCCCTGTGCTCTGTGGAACCGCAGCCCGTTTGCTGCAGGTCAGGCCTCAGAGGTGCCTCCAGGACTAGGTCAGGCCTCAGAGAGGGGCCTCCAAGCCCAGACTCTGCTGACACCTACCCCCTGCAGAAAGACCCCAAATCCAGGGACATTTTCCAAAGCTAACTCAAATCTCCCATTGTCCTGGGAAGACTAAAAGATCCCAACACAGCCTGGTCTCCCACAGAGAAGCTATCATTTCCACTCCGACCCCATCACTGCTTCGTGCTGTGGGATTGATACAACCTGGCAAGGAAAAAGTCCTTTGATAAAGTGAATAGAAATATTCCAGGAACCCACCGTGGACACAATTATTCCCTCAGCCCCAAACCCCAAACTCCCTCTCATTTCCTCATTGCTTTTCCAAATAACTCTTTTCTCGTTGCACTTAGAACTCTGCAACAGAAAATAGTTAAAGGTATTTTTGACATTTGGCAGCTCTTTCAAAATAGTACTAGAAAAGGGCGTTTCATCTCTTTGCTATGCTCTAAGTGTCTTGATTAGTGTCTGAAGGAACACCAGGGATGATTTTGTGAAGGCTTTACCTGGGATCCTAAATCCAGGGGAATGCATACCTGGGGAATGTGGGTCTAGAGCCTTCTGAAGGTGGATGTTTTAGAGCTTCAACCATTTTCTCTTGTAGACCAGGGGAAATGGCTATGGAAGCAACCATTGAGCTCAAGGGGCTCTCAAACTTCTGAATCTCACACTGAGTCTGTGTTATAACAATACCTTATTTCTTCAAACTTGGATGGAAAAGTTTTATGGCTTTTCATTTATATTATTCATCCATGTCAGAGCCAGAGGTGCCCTTAGAAATTAATCTTCTTATTCAAATTCCTCCTTTGGAGAAACTGCATGCAGCCCAGAGAGAGGATGAGAGTCACCTAAGCTCACATGCATCTTGTTGGTACCAGGCTCTGGACCAAAGGGAGCCTTCTGACTTGTGGTGAGAGGAATTTCCTCTGCTTCCTTTTTTTTTTTAAGATTTATTTATTATTTATTTTATTTACTTTTGGCTGAGTCGGGTCTTAGTTGCGGCATGCGGGATCTTTTGTTGTGGTGCACGGGCTTCTCTCTAGTTGTGGCGTGCAGGTTTTCTCTCTCTAGTTGTGGCATGCAAGCTCCAGAGCGTGTGGGCTCTATAGTTTGCAGCACGTGGGCTCCAGTTGAGACGCGTGAGCTCAGTAGCTGTGGCGCGTGGGCTCAGTTGCCCCGCGGCATGTGGGATCTTAGTTCCCTGACCAGGGCTCGAACCCGCGTCCCCGGCATTGTAAGGCAGATTCTTTGCCACTGGACCACCAGGGAAGTCCCTGCTTCTTTTTTAAAGCTCTTTCATGGAGCCATTTTTGAGCCTATTTCTAAGTACTCATTAGGCATCAGGCACAATGCTCACCACTTTGCAGTTTATGCTGAATTCTCACAACAATTGTATCAGAACCATTATCTTCATCTTACAGGTAAGGAAAATAGGTTTTGGAGAGGTTTTATAAGTTGCTTAATATGATGTATTAATTTTCTATGGTTTCCGTAACAAATTACTGCCAACTTAATGGCTAAAACAACACAAATTTATCATCCTACAGTTTAGTAGCTCATAAGTCTGCAACAGGTCTCTTGGGCTAAAATCAGGATGCGGACAGCACCGTGTTCCTTTCTGGAGGCTCTGCATGAGAGTCTGTTTCCTTGCCTTTTCTAGTTTCTAGAGGCCCTCCACACTCCTTTGCTCATAAGACCCTTCCTCAATCTTCAGAGCCAACAACAATGGGCTGAATCCTCACACTGAGTCGCCCTGACACTTCATCTATCATCTTATCTCTCTCTGGCTACAGCCAGGAAAGGTTTTTTTAAGGACTCATGTGATTAGGTTAGCCCACCTTGGTAATCTAGGGTAATCTCCCCATCCTCCTGGTTTGCAAACCAGTTGCAAATTCCCTTTGCCATGAAAGGTAACATATTCACAGGTTAGGGCATGGTCATATTTGGGAGGGGGTCATCATTCTCACAGTCTACTCTCTGATCTCCAAAGATATACATCTCTCCCACATGTAAAATACATTTTTCCTATCTCAAGGTCCCCCAGTGTCTCAACCCATTACATGAGAGAGGCTAGTACATGGCAGGGCTAGATCTCTGGTTCCAATGCCCTCTTAACTGCTGCCCAAATGCACATGCTGCCATTCTGCTTTAACATGGGGAGTGTGATTTCTTTACTGATTTGCATGAGCTCTTCAAGTTATAGAAAGTTAAACTATAAGCTCTGTGAAAGGCAGAAAAACTGTATTTTGTAAATCATTCTATCCCGGTGCCTATCACACAGTAAGCACTCAAATATTTGCAAAGCGAATGAATGTTGAAGAAAACAAGTATCTAAGTAAACTAATGACATAAGCAGTGGATGAAGACAAAGTCATTACAAAAATATACTTTTCATGTTCCAAAAAACCTTGTATTCTTCTCAGTGTTTTTCAGAGCCCCTTGAAACAGGTTACAAACTTCACCAGAGTCCAGGTTGCCCTTCCAGGTAAATCATCAAACTGCTTGTGCTTCATCTGGATTTTAATTACCAGTAAATGTCGTTTCAGGCATTGTGATTCCTGCCAAGATTGACTCCCAGACCATGGATTCTGTTTTAGTTTTAAATATAACCATTAAACTTCTAGATTACCAAATATTTGTTATTCCTGGTACACTCAGGTGCATTCTGGGTGTAAGCATCTTAATTGTTTTTGTAGATAGAATGGTCTCCCGTAGTTTTTTCTAACACCCCCCTCCATGATGACTATTCCAATGGAACATAAGGGAAAACAGCATCATTTTCTCAACAAAGGTATTTTAAAAATAATTTGGCTTAGCTTAACCGTAGCCAGGTCTGAGAGTGGGAATAAGGATTAACTGTAAATGGGCACAAGGGATTTTATTGTAGCATTGGAAATGTTCTAAAATTGGATTTTGATGATGGTTGCACAACTGAGTAATTTCTCTAAAAAATACTGAATTGCACCCTTAAAATGAGTACTATGGTATATAAATGGTACCTCAATAAAGCTGTTAAAAATAATTAGCCTATCATCCACTCAAAAGCACTGTTTTGTGTTAAACGTAATTATTTCTTACAAAGGCAGTCTCTAAGTACATCCTTTATAATAACACTTAAGCTTCTTCAACTCTTTCTTGGACTATTAATAAGCAGAGCTGAGCATGATCACACTTAGTTGCTCCAGAAGAACACACGTCATGCTTGTTCACCTTGTTCTTCCCAAACGATTTAAGAACAAACAGATAATCATTCTTAAGCTTTACAAAATCCTGATATTTGGTTGAATTTATCTTACATTTATAGGAGGAATTGTTCTGATGTGATTCAAAACCATGCATTTTTTAATGTCCTACTATACTTTAGAAGTAGTAATTTTAACCCCTACTCCATCAGTGTACTGCTAAAGAGATGAATCTGTTTCCCATGACAAAGCTTAATATGTTGGTGTATACACAGTAGGCAGGCAAACAAAAGGAGAAAACTAAATACTTATCAGCTTCTTAGCATTTGTGGACTTAAACACATAAGTATCAATCACATAAGTACACATAAGTATCAATCACATAAGTACATTTCTGGATAAATATACATAACATCAAAAATAGAAACATGTACACTGTTGCAAATATAATGATTCTTTAAAGAATTACTGGGTTTAAAGCAATAAAACTTCATTTGGAAATTGTATCAATAACTCACATGCTTGATGGAGGATTCCTTGTTCCTTAGACAAAAACTTGGACTGGCCGTCTCATTGTTAGTATATGATATAATTTTAGAGTCTCCAGGCTTGGTTCCTATGCGAACCAGGGAGGGAAGCTCTGACCTGTGACCTCATTCCTTGTTCCTTCTTCCTTTTTCCCCAGTCCAGTACTGCTTCCCCATGAGGATCATTGACGTAACTTGTGGTGATTGTAAAAGTTCAGATTCCAAGCCTACTGAGTCAGGATCTTCAAGGTGGTGTTCCAGGAATCTATATTTTTAACAAGAGCTACACGTAATTATTTTTTTTTAACATCTTTATTGGAGTATAATTGCTTTACAATGTTGTGTTAGTTGCTGCTGTATAACAAAGTGAATCAGCTATATGTATACATATATCCCCATATCTCCTCCCTCTTGCATCTCCCTCCCACCCTCCCTATTCCACCCCTCTAGGTGGACACAAAGCACCGAGTTGATCTCCCTGTGCTATGCGGCTGCTTCCCACTAGCTATCTATTTTACATTTGGTAGTGTATATATGTACATGCCACTCTCTCACTTCATCCCAGCTTACCCTTCCCCCTCCTTGTGTCCTCAACTCCATTCTCTACGTCTGTGTCTTTATTCCTGTCCTGCCCCTAGGTTCTTCAGAACTTTTTAAATTTTTTTTAGATTCCATATATATGTGTTAGCATATGGTATTTGTTTTTCTCTTTCTGACTTACTTCACTCTGTATGACAGTCTCTAGGTCCATCCACCTCACCACAAATAACTCAATTTTGTTTCTTTTATGGCTGAGTAATATTCCATTGTGTATATGTGCCACATCTTCTTTATCTATTCATTTGTCGATGGACACTTAGGTTGCTTCCATGTCCTGGCTATTGTAAATAGAGCTGCAATGAACATTGTGGTACATGACTCTTTATTAAATTTTTTTCAGGAGATTTTTCTTATGGATGTAGGCTTACAATTAAATGTAAAGTCAAGAAAGATGCCATCATGAATTAGGCCCCAAAATTTCCTTGAACCAATAATTATGTTTTTGCTCAATTGCCCTATGTGGTTTTGTTTTTTTAATTTTTTAATTTTATTTTATTTATCTTTTTATACAGCAGGTTCTTATTACTTATCCATTTCATACATATTAGTGTATACATGTCAATCCCAATCTCCCAATTCATCACACAACCACCCCCTTGTCTCATCACTTTCCTCCCTTGGTGTCCATATGTTTGTTCTCTACATCTGTGCCTCTACTTCTGCCCTGCAAACCAGTTCATCTGTACCATTTTTCTAGGTTGCGCATGTATGCATTAATACACGATATTTATTTTTCTCTTTCTGACTTACTTCACTCTGTATGACAGTCTCTAGACCCATCCACATCTCTACAAATGACCCAATTTCATTCTTTTTAATGGCTGAGTAAAATTCCATTGTATATATGTACCACATCTTCTCTATCCATTCATCTGTTGATGGACATTTAGGTTGCTTCCATGACCTGGCTATTGTAAATTGTGCTGGAATGAACATTGGGGTGCATGTGTCTTTCTGAATTATGGTTTTCTCCGGGTATATGCCCAGTAGTGGGATTGCTGGGTCGTATGGTAGTTCTATTTTTAGTTTTTTAAGGAACCTCCAAACTGTTCTCCATAGTGGCTGTATCAATTTACATTCCCACAAACAGTGCAAGAGAGTTCCTTTTTCTCCACACCCTATCCAGCATTTAATGTTTGTACATTTTTTGATGATGGCCATTCTGACAGGTGTGAGGTGATACCTCACTGTAGTTTTGATTTGCATTTCTCTAATGATTAGTGATGTTGAGCATCCTTTCATGTATTTGTTGGCAATCTGTATATCTTCTTTGGAGAAATGTCTATTTAGGTCTTCTGCCCATCTTTGGATTGGGTTGTTTGTTTTTTGATACTGAGCTGTATAAGCTGCTTGTATATTTTGGAGATTAATCCTCTGTCAGTTGCTTCCTTTGAAAACATCCTCTGTCAGTTGCTTTGTTTGCAAATATTTTCTCCCATTCTGAGGGTTGTCTTTTCGTCTTGTTTATGGTTTCCTTTGCTGTGCAAAAGCTTTGAAGTTTCATTAGGTCCCATTTGTTTATTTGTGTTTTTATTTCCATTTCTCTAGGAGGTGGGTCAAAAAGGATCTTGCTGTGATTTACGTCATACAGTGTTCTGCCTATGTTTTCCTCTAAGAGTTTGATAGTGTCTGGCCTTACATTTAGGTCTTTAATCCATTTTGAGTTTATTTTTGTGTATGGTGCTAGGGAGTGTTCTAATTTCATTCTTTTACATGTAGCTGTCCAGTTTTCCCAGCACCACTTATTGAAGAGACTGTCTTTTCTCCATTGCATATTCTTGCCTCCTTTGTCAAAAAGAAGGTGACCATATGTGCATGGGTTTATCTCTGGTCTTTCTATCCTGTTCCATTGATCTATATTTCTGTTTTTGTGCCAGTACCATACTGTCTTGATTACTGTAGCATTGTAGTATAGTCTGAAGTCAGGGAGCCTGATTCCTCCAGTTCCATTTTTCTTTCTCAAGATTGCCTTGGCTATTCAGGGTCTTTTGTGTTTCCATACAAATTGTGAAATGTTTTGTTCTAGTTCTGTGAAAAATGCCATTGGTAGCTTGATAGGGATTGCATGGAATCTGTAGATTGCTTTGGGTAGTAGAGTCATTTTCACAATGTTGATTCTTCCAATCCAAGAACATGGTATATCTCTCCATCTGTTTGTATCATCTTCTTTAAATTCTTTCGTCAGTGTCTTATAGTTTTCTGAATACAGGTCTTTTGTCTCCTTAGGTAGGTTTAATCCTAGGTATTTTATTCCTTTTGTTGCAATGGTAACTGGGAGGGTTTCCTTAATTTCTCTTTCAGATTTTTCATCATTAGTGTATAGGAATGCAAGAGATTTCTGTGCATTAATTTTGTATCCTTCTACTTTACCAAATTCATTGATAAGCTCTAGTAGTTTTCTGGTAGCGTCTTTAAGATTCTTTATGTAGGGCTTCCCTGGTGGCGCAGTGGTTGAGAATCTGCCTGCCAATGCAGGGGACACGGGTTCGAGCCCTGGTCTGGGAAGATCCCACATGCTGCGGAGCAACTAGGCCCATGAGCCACAACTACTGAGCCTGTGCGTCTGGAGCCTGTGCTCTGCAACAAGAGAGGCCGCAATAGTGAGAGGCCCGCACACTGCGATGAAGAGTGGCCCCCGTTTGCCACAACTAGAGAAAGCCCTCGCACAGAAACGAAGACCCAACACAGCCAATAAATAAATAATTAAAAAAAAAAAAGATTCTCTATGTATAGTATCATGTCATCTGCAAACAGTGACAGCTTTACTTCTTTTCCGATTTGGATTCCTTTTATTTCTTTTTCTTCTTTGATTGCTGTGGCTAAAACTTCCAAAACTATGTTGAATAATAGTGGAGAGAGTGGGCAACCTTGTCTTCTTCCTGATCTTGGTGGAAATTGTTTCAGTTTTTCACCATTGAGGATGATATTGGCTGTGGGTTTGTCATATATGGCCTTTATTATGTTGAGGTAAGTTCCCTCTATGCCTACTTTCTGGAGGGTTTTTATCATAAATGGGTGTTGAATTTTGTTGAAAGCTTTCTCTGCATCTATTGAGATGATCATATGGTTTTTCTCCTTCAGTTTGTTAATATGGTTTATCATGTTGACTGATTTGCATATATTGAAGAACACTTGCATTCCTGGGCTAAACCCCACTTGATAATGGTATATGATCCTTTTAATGTGCTGTTGGATTCTGTTTGCTAGTATTTTGTTGAGGATTTTTGCATCTATGTTCATCAGTGATATTGGCCTGTAGTTTTCTTTTTGGGTGACATCTTTGTCTGGTTTTGGTATCAGGGTGATGTTGGCCTCGTAGAATGAGTTTGGGAGTGTTCCTCTCTTTGCTGTATTTTGGAAGAGTTTGAGAAGGATAGGTGTTAGCTCTGGTCCTAGGCTTTTGTTTGTTGGAAGATTTTTAATCACAGTTTCAATTTCAGTGCTTGTGATTGGCCTGTTTATTTTTTCTATTTCTCCCTGGTTCAGTCTCAGAAGGTTGTGTTTTTCTAAGAATTTGTCCATTTCTTCCAGGTTGTCCATTTTATTGGCGTATAGTTGCTTGTAGTAATCTCTTGTGATCCTTTGTATTTCTGCAGTGTCAGTTGTTACTTCTCCTTTTTCATTTCTAATTCTATTGATTTGAGTCTTCTCCCTTTTTTTCTTGATGAGTCTGGCTAATGGTTTATTAATTTTGTTTATCTTCTCAAAGAACCAGCTTTTAGTTTTATTGATCTTTGCTATTGTTTCCTTCATTTCTTTTTCATTTATTTCTGATCTGATCTTTATGATTTCTTTTCTTCTGCTAACTTTGGGGGTTTTTTGTTCTCTTTTCTCTACTTGCTTTAGGTATAAGGTTAGGTTTTTTATTTGAGATGTTTCTTGTTTCTTGAGGTAGGATTGTATGTCTATAAACTTCCCTCTTAGAACTGCTTTTGCTACATTCCATAGGTTTTGGGTCATAATGTTTTCATTGTCAATTGTTTCTAGGTATTTTTTTTTAATAAATTTATTTATTTATTTGTTTATTTTTGACTGTGTTGGGTCTTCGTTTCTGTGCGAGGGCTTTCTCTAGTTGCGGCGAGCGGGGGCCACTCTTCATCACGGTGCGCGGGCCTCTCACTATCGCGGCCTCTCTTGTTGCAGAGCACAGGCTCCAGACGCGCAGGCTCAGCAATTGTGGCTCACAGGCCTAGTCGCTCCGCGGCATGTGGGATCTTCCCAGACCAGGGCTCGAATCCGTTTCCCCTGCATTGGGAGGCGGATTCTCAACCACTGCAGCACCAGGGAAGCCATAGGTATTTTTTGATTTCCCCTTTGATTTCTTCAGTGATATCTTGGTTATTTGGTAGTGTATTGTTTAGCCTCCATGTGTTTGTATTTTTTACAGATTTTTTTCCTGTAATTGATATCTAGCCGCATAGTGCTGTGGTTGGAAAAGATACTTGGAATGATTTCAATTTTCCTAAATTTACCAAGGCTTGATTTGTGACCCAAGATATGATCTATCCTGGAGAATGTTCCATGAGCACTTGAGAAGAAAGTGTATTCTGTTGTTTTTGGAGGGAATGTCCTATAAATATCAATTAAGTCCCTCTTGTTTAATGTATCATTTAAAGCTTGTGTTTCCTTATTTATTTTCATTTTGGATGATCTGTCCATTGGTGAAAGTAGGGTGTTAAAGTTCCCTACTATGATTGTGTTACTGTCGATTTCCCCTTTTATGGCTGTTAGCATTTGCCTTATGTTTTGAGGTGCTCCTCTGTTGGGTGCATAAATATTTACAATTGTTATATCTTCCTCTTGGATTGATCCCTTGATCATTATGTAGTGTCCTTCTTTGTCTCTTGTAATAGTCTATTTTAAAGTCTATTTTGTCTGATATGAGAATTGCTACTCCAGCTTTCTTTTGATTTCCATTTGCATGGAATATCTTTTTTCATCCCCTCACTTTCAGTCTGTATGTGCCCCTAGGTCTGAAGTGGGTCTCTTGTAGACAGCATATATACGGGTCTTGTTTTCGTAAACATTCAGCCAGTCTATGTCTTTTGGTTGGAGCATTTAATCCATTTACATTTAAGATAGTTATCGATATGTATGTTCCTATTACCATTTTCTTAATCGTTTTGGGTTTGTTATTGTAGGTCTTTTCCTTCTCTTGTGTTTCCTGCCTAGAGAAGTTCCTTTAGCATTTTTGTAAAGCTGGTTTTTTGGTGCTGAATTCTCTTAGCTTTTGCTTGTCTGTAAAGGTTTTAATTTCTCTGTCGAATCTGAATGAGATCCTTGCTGGGGAGAGTAATCTTGGTTGTAGGTTTTTCCCTTTTATCACTTTAAATATGTCCTGCCACTCCCTTCTGGCTTGCAGAGTTTCTGCTGAAAGATCAGCTGTTAACCTTATGGGGATTCCCTTGTGTGTTATTTGTTGTTTTTCCCTTGCTGCTTTTAATGTTTTTTCTTTTTATTTAATTTTTGATAGTTTGATTGATATGTCTTGGTGTGTTTCTCCTTGGATTTATCCTGTATGGGACTCTCTGCACTTCCTGGACTTGATTGACTATTTCCTTTCCCATATTAGGGAAATTTTCAACTATAATCTCTTCGAATATTTTCTCATTCCCTTTTTTTTTTCTCTTCTTCTTCTGGGACCCCTATAATTCAAATGTTGGTGCATTTCATGTTGTCCCAGAGGTCTCTGAGACTGTCCTCAATTCTTTTCATTCTTTTTTCTTTATTCTGCTCTGCGGTAGTTATTTCCCCTATTTTTTCTTCCAGGTCACTTATCCATTCTTCTGCCTCAGTTATTCTGGTATTGATTCCTTCTAGAGAATTTTTAATTCCATTTATTGTGTTGTTCATCATTGTTTGTTTGCTCTTTAGTTCTTCTAGATCCCTGTTAAATGTTTCTTATATTTTCGCCATTCTGTTTCCAAGATTTTGGATTGTCTTTGCTATCGTTACTCTGAATTGTTTTTTACATAGACTGCTTATTTCTTTTTCATTTGTTTGGTCTGGTGGGTTTTTACCTTGCTCCTTCATCTGCTGTGTATTTCTCTGTCTTCTCATTTTGCTTAACTTACTATGTTTGGGGTCTCCTTTTTGCAGGCTGCAGGTTCATAGTTCCCATTGTTTTTGGTGTCTGCCCCCAGTGGGTAAGGTTGGTTCAGTGGGTTGTGTAGGCTTCCTGGTGGAGGGGACTAGTGCCTGTGTTCTGGTGGATGAGGCTGGATCTTGTCTTTCTGGTGGGCAGGATCGTGTCCAGTGGTGCGTTTTGGGGTGTCTGTTAACTTGCTATGATTTTAGGCAGCCTCTCTGCTAATGGGTGTGGTTGTGTTCCTGTCTTGCTAGTTGTTTGGTATAGGGTGTCCAGCACTGTAGCTTGCTGGTCGTTGAGTGGAGCTGGGTCTTAGTGTTGAGATGGAGATCTCTGGGAGAGCTTTCACCATTTGATATTACTTGGGGCTGGGAGGTCTCTGGTGGGCCAATGTCCTGAACTCGGCTCTCCCACCTCAGAGGCTCAGGCCTTATACCCGGATGGAGCACCAAGACCCTGTCATCCACACAGCTCAAAAGAAAAGGGAGAAAAAAAAAGAAAGAAAGAAAGAAAAATTTAAAAAAATAAAGCTATTAAAATAAAAAATAAAAGAAATCTTATTAAAAATAAAAAAATAAAAAAATAATTAAAAAAAGAAAGAAAGAAGAGAGCAACCAAACCAAGAAACATATCCACGAATGATAACAAGTGCTAAAATGTATACAAAACAAACAAACAAACAAACAAAAAATGGACAGACAGAACTGTAGGACAAATGGTAAAAGCAAAGCTATACAGACAAGATCACACAAAGAAGCATACATATACACACTCACCAAAAGAGAAAAAGGAAAAAAAATATATATATTAAAAAAAAAGGAAGAGAGCAACCCAATCAATAAACAAATCTACCAATGATAATAAGCTCTAAATACTAAACTAAGATAATCATAAAACCAGAAACAAATTAGATGCAGAAAGCAAACCCCAAGTCTACAGTTGCTCCCAAAGTCTACCACCTCAATTTTGGGATGATTTGTTGTCTATTCAGCTATTCCACAGTTGCAGGGTGCATAAAGTTGATTGTGGAGATTAAATCTGCTGCTCCTGAGGCTGCTGGGAGAGATTTCCCTTTCTCTTCTTTGTTCGCACAGCTCCCGGGGTTCAGCTTTGGATTTGGCCCCGCCTCTGCGTGTAGGTCGCCTTAGGGCATCTGCTCCCTGCCCAGAACGGATGGGGTTAAAGCAGTGGCTGATTAGGGGGCTCTGACTCACTCAGGCCTGGGAGGAGGGAGTGGTATGGAATGTGGGGCGAGCCTGCGGCGTCAGAGGCCTGCGTGATGCTGCAACAGCCTGAGGCGCGCCGTGCGTTCTCCCGGGGAAGTTGTCCCTGGATCACGGGACGCTGGCAGTGGCCAGGGCAGAGGGAAAGTGTGGATAGTGACCTGTGCTTGCACACAGGCTTCTTGGTGGCTGCAGCAGCAGCCTTAGTGTTTCATGCCCATCTCTGATGTCCGTGCCCATCTCTGATGCTCATTTAAGCAGTGCTCTGAATCCCCTCTCCTCACGCACCCCAAAACAATGGTATCTTGCCTCTTAGGCAGTTCCAGACTTTCTCCCGGACTCCCTCCAGCTAGCTGTGGTGCACTAGCCCCCTTCAGGTTGTGTTCATGCAGCCAACCCCAGTCCTCTCCCTGGGATCTGACCTCCAAAGCCCGAGCCTCAGCTCCCAGCCCCCACCTGCCCCAGTGGGTGAACGGACAAGCCTCTCAGGCTGGTGAGTGCTGGTTGGCACCAATCCTCTATGCGGGTATCTCTCCATTTTGCCCTACCCAGGTACGTGGGGAGTTTCTTGCCTTTGGGGAAGTCTGAGGTCTTCTACCAGCGTTCAGTAGGTGTTCTGTAGGAGTTGCTCCACTTGTAGATGTATTTTCGATGTATTTGTGGGGAGGAAGGTGATCTCCACATCTTACTCCTCCGCCATCTTGAAGGTCCCTCCACTACACGTAATTATAATGCATGTTAATATCTGAAATATTTCATCTGAGATCTTGCCCATATTTGGAAGATTCAGTGTAGACTCTTCAGATTCATAAACATTCTAAGAAAAAGTGTTTCAAAACAGTGTTTCTTAAGCTTTGATGTGTATATGGATCACCTGGGGATCTTGTTCAGATGCCGACTCTGATTTTGTAGGTCTGGAGAGGAGCCTGCTGTTTCTGCATTCTAACAAGCCCCAGTGATGCCGGTGCTACTGGTCCATGGACCAGACTTTGACTAATGGGGCTTCAGAGCATAGCTGTTCCATGCGAGAGGATCAGAACACCTCCCAGGGGACAGAGCACAATGGCTACAACAAAGACCATTCTGTGCAGATACCCTTCCAGTTGCAGTGGGGAGCAAGTATACTTCTGGGGACCTGGGCTAGTTGTAGGGGTCTGATGGGAGATCTTCTCTTGGGCTATGGAGAGTGGAGTCAAAGAAGGGATGAAAATCCCTGTGGAGAGGGCAGGAGGGGGAGAAGCTGCGAATAGAGTCCTGTGCAAGTTTACCTGGTCATAAATATAAGGGGTAGAGAAATAAAGCTTATAAACAATGGAAATAGAGACTGAAGATGGAGAACAAAGTCAACACGTCTGGAAAGGAGGACAGAAGGCAGAATCTCAGGGGTTTCCTGAAGGCTGAGGTGTAGCTGCAGGGGAACTACCTGCAATTTATATGGAACGCCTGCAATTTCACTGTGGGTGGGGAGGAAGCCGCTCTAGATTCAACAACTTCAGGTCAATCCTGGATGCATAACATGTATATTTTTATGGGGTCATAATTTTTAATGATCTATCCTAATTATATGAAGCAGTAGTTCCCAAACTAAAATATGCTTAAGAATCACCCAGACAAAACTTGTTAGAATGAGGTTGCTGGACTCCACGGTCTGAGATTCTGACTCCAGTAGGTCTGGGGTGGGATCCAAGAATCTGGATTTGCACCGAGCACACCAGGTATTTATGATGCGGTTGGTGTGTGGAGCACACTTTCAGAAAAAGGGACCTGCAACAACTAAATCATCAACACGATTGTTTGGCCCTTCACTGGTTGAAATTCAGAGCATCATCTGTCTTGCAGGAAGACTGAAATGTAATGTTGGCTATCTGGATACAGAGTATAAATGAAAGGAAGGGAAAGGAAAGGAAAGGAAAGGAAAGGAAAGGAAAGGAAAGGAAAGGAAAGGAAAGGAAAAGAATAGTATTAATTGTGTCATTACTGGGCAGTGCTATCTTGGTCAGTTCTTCCTCTAGTACCTTAGTTTATCTGTAAGAATGCCCCTATGCAATAATAACTACTAGGGGGGTGTGTGTGTGTGTGATTTTATAATTTTACAGTTAGCAATTTCTTTTTTATATTGTCTCATTTACCCTTCAGAACAACCTAGTAGGATAGGTATTGTTATTTGCCCTCATTTAAAAGACTCAGACTCAGACTCAGAGAGACTACGGAATTTGTAGAAGATCACACAAAAGATGGGATCTGACCCCAGACCTTACACTCTGACCACCTTATCATGCCGTCCTACTGATACTGGCTTGGGAGGGTCAGTAAGCCACTTCCTTCTCTTCCTTTCATAGCATATGTTAATGTGGGTTTTGTCCTCAAGACTGGTTTTTCTGTGCAAAAGAAAGCAGTAACCCTGGTTTCAGATATTAATATTTAATTTTTTATAGCTACAAATTCAAAAACCTAGTTCTTCCTTAACCTTTTAAGTTCATTTACAGTTATTATTATACTATTTGTATACTTAGCATATTTAACATCCAGTTTGAGTTGTAACAACTTAATTAAGTTCTCTTTATTTTTCAAGCTGTATTTATGGATTTAATGTTTCAAGCTGTATTTATGGATTTAATATATCTGGTTTCATTTAGAAGTACCCCAGTTGTCTAACTTATAAATAAAACCTTCCCAACTACTTAAATAGCTTATAAATCTAATAAATTAAGCTTATAATTACGGTGAATTTGAATTATCTTAAATACTCCAATACTGTGAATATAAACTTGGAAAATTTTCAGTTTTGAAAGGTCTAAATTAATTATTCAATTGTGCATTTTAAATTGAAATTGCAAGCCTCATCTGCAAGAAAACAGGCCAATTTTTTAAAAAAGTTACAGAATCCTTCCTAAATATAAAAATGTTAAAAATGTCATTTTTAAATACATTTGCATACTTAGTTCTAAGTCATCTTGGTTTAAAGATGTTTATCCACTAATTCAACAATTATCCTAAGTGAATTTGGGAGATACCTTTCCCAGCAGTAAGGTTGAACAACAAAAGATTTTGGCCCGAAAACTGCCCGGATTTTTTATTAGCAACAATATCCAGTCCTGGTCTCTATTTATATCTGTAACAAGCCCTCCCAAATTTAAAGGAGTCAGTCACACAGCCCTCAATTTTTATAAAGTATTCTTGTTCTAATTCCTCTGGCAACTCAGGTAAATCTTCATCTCCACCCAGATGAGAGTTTTGCATTTTTGGCTCTCAGGGCATTTAAGCATCTTCTAGTCTAATTCAAAAGATCTTCAAGCGAGACTCAATTTAATTATTTTTATTTTTTTCTTAGTTTTCAAGGACAATGTTTTTCTAGATATTAAAATTATTTCCGTTTGAATTTTGTATTTTGTTGTTGTTGTTGTTTTGGCTTTGTCTGATAGGCAATCCCAAATTTCACGATCAGTGTCCAAGGGGTTGGGTACCAATCAGTAAAGTGACAGGAACCAGATAGGTGGAGATGTGAATATCACCTTTATTATTGGGGAAGCTGGATTGAAGGATGAAGCCTGCAGCTGCAGCCATGCTTGTTCCCAATTTCCCTCCCCACACCTTTCCCAGTCAAGACCTTGGGACACCCCATCAGAGGGAGAGCCTGAAAAGCAGAAGCTTGCTCAACTAGCTACGAGATAAATTAGAGTTTCAGAGCCTCAAGAGAAGGAACGAGAACAAGCCCACAAATGGGTATTTTCTTAAATACTAACTCTACACAGGCTACAAACACGCTACTCACCAAAGAGATACATATTCCTCCAGAAGAGGAAGATTTTTACTCTAGATAGGAATGCCATTCATAGAAATAAAAGGACAGGGCATTAGGGGGTCCTTCTAAAAGTTCTGAGCAGTACATAGGAAAAATGGGTATTATATTGCTTTGAAAATTAGGAAGTTCTACTCAACTGTAAGTTACATTGATTATTGTGTCTAATCCATTATTGATTATTGTGTCTAAAGGCTCTGAATGTTGGAATAGTGTCAGGGGAATTATTCAGGTTGAATTCTTTATTGGAAAGAGATATTTACTGTTCCCTATGCCTGGAGTGACAATTTCAATATATTGGATAAACAAAATAAGACAGGAGAGATAACATGAATGTATGGGGAAGCCTATTTAATGTAATAGCAACAAATATGAAGTATTTGGATGATCCACAACCTTTCTGCTCCATTAGTGTGGCTAATTGAGAGTTGACTGTGGAAATTTTTATGCTTTTTAATCTCCAGGATTGTCATAAACCAGTGGGAAGCCTGGCTCATGCTTTTTGCCTGACTCACCATTAACTGTAAGGGGTTGATGGAACTTCAGAGAACTGAGTGAGGGTGGTTTTCTTTAAGATTCCAGATCTCAAGTCCATTGCAAAATGTCAGCATTGTAACTCTGTGACAAGTCTACAGCCAGCCCTTGACTTGGCCTTGTCTCCTTGGAGGGAGAGATGGTGGACTCTCTTCCAACTCTACCTTGTCGCACGGAGGACTGTACCCCTAGCATGGGGACCAGGAGATTGGATAGGATAAAAATACCTCTCTGTGGTCCCTCGTCCAAGCCGCAGCCTCTTTTTCTTGGACGATCACAATAGCTTCCTAACTGGTCTCCCTGCTTACACTCATGCTTCTTACAGTCTATTTCCCTAATAATTATTCTATTGTTCTATCTATTAAATAGAGTGTTAAATACATATAATTATTCTACCTATTAAATAGAACCCAGAATAATTATTTCAGGATACGAGTAAGAATATGTCACTTACCTGGTCAAAATCCTCCAAATCTTTCTTTCACCAAATTTCAAAATCCCTATTTAACATGACTTATTATCCCTGTGTGATCTTGTTCCTGGCTACCTCTCCACTGTCAACTCCCACTATTCTCTTTGCTTACTTTTTCCAGCCAAGCCCACCTCACTTACTGTTTCTAGAGTACGGTGAGCATGCTTTGTACTACCTATTCTCTCTTGCCCCACATAGCTCATGGCTTAATTCATCACGGCATCTAGGTCTCTGCTCAAATGTTCCTTCATCAAAAAGACCCACTGTTAGGAGCTAAATTTCGTGCCCCCAAATTCGTAGGTTGAAGCCCTAACCCCCAGTACCTCTGAATGTGACTGTATTTGGAGATATGCCTTTAAGGAGGTAATTAAGTTAAAATGAGGCTAGTAGAGTGAGTTTTAGTTTGATGGGACTGATGTTCTTTTAAGAAGGAGAAATGTGGACAGACACGGGGATCGGAGTGCACAGAGAAAAGACCATGTGAGGACACAGTGAGAAGGTGCCCATCTACACGTCAAGGAGAGAGGACTTAGAAGAAACCAACCTTGAAGCACCTTGATCTTGGGCTTCTAGCCTCCAGAACTGTGAGAAAGTAAGTTTCTGTTGTTTAAGTCTCCCAGTCTGTGGTGCATGTTATGGCACATCTAGCAAACTAAGACATTCATTCTTAACACTCAATCAAGAGTGTGCTTCCACTCCCTTAACCTAACTTTATTTTCCTACATAGTGCTTATTCTGTGACAATATATTATATATTTGTTTTCATTTTCATTTACTTCCTGTCCCTGAACTTATATGTAAGCACCATGAAGACTGGGACTTGGCCGTGCTCTTTGTTGCAATGACTAGCACAGTGCCTGACACACAGCAGGTGCTTAATACTCATTCACAAATAAATGGATGGAATAGGTTTTTAAGATTCCTTGTCTCCCTGGTCTTTCTCCATTTATCCATATTCCGTCTCTGTGAAACCTTCCTTGACTCCTGTAGACCCTCCTGTCTTTCTGGAAACCCCACTACCCCCAGGTCTTCCATCGAGAGCTCTGACACTGGACCCACACTTTTGGGCTCTGATCATTCATCACTTCTTGACTGTTCAGTGATGCTGCTTCTTCCTGTGTTTACTATTTTCTTCCAGCAAAGGAATGTTAACCTGAAAAGGAGTTTTGCACTTGGCCCTAAATGCTGTGTATCTCTATACTTACGGGTAAAGCATATATTTTCAGCCATATCCCTGGCACTTGAATTGCACAGTCTGCCCGATCCTTATCCTGCTGAGTGAGCCTGAGGGGAGGGCTCAGACAAATGCAGCTAATGTTTGTCCGGCCCAGGAGACACAGCACAGAAGGAAGCACTCATCAATAACTTAGCCTATCTTTGCTGAAAACTTGCAATATCAATACTCTAAAGACTGTGTTCTTTCTAATAGTTGAGTGGTGATGCCACTCTCAGAATTGGGTCCATCTGCAGGCCTTGCCAGATTAAGACGATGCGGATGACTGGGTTATTATTTGTAATGGAAGCATGGGTAGAGGCCAAGAATTTGTGCAAACTCTCCAGACTCAGCTCTCCCTAAACTGCTTCCATGCTTTGTCTCCCACTGTTCTATGTGAAACTTCTGTTTCACTTCCAACAGAATGCTTACTGCTTCCTGGGTACACCCTTGACCTTCCCATCACTTGCAGATGCCTTCCCATCTCTGATTCATTTCTCCCTGGTTATAAGATAAGCAGTTGGGTGAGAACAGATATTACCTTTGCTTTGATAATAGGCTGTACTCTCCCACCCCTCATTTTTTGTCTAAAGATGCGACCCATCCTCCATGACTGTTCTTAGGTAATAACAAAAAGTAGCTAACAGTTAATAAGCAGTTACTATGTACCAGGAGCTATCCTTAGTTTTTAACATGGGATAAAGTATTTCATTCTTATAATGTTACTATGATATAGGTACAAATATTATCTCCAGTTTCTATATGAGAGAACAGGAACAGGGATGCCATTCCCACTTCTGCAAGAAACCTCTCCTGATCTCTCTTATGTGATATAATTGCTTTCGTCATGAAACTTCAAAAGCTCGTCTGTCACTTTGCTTATCTGGTCTTGCAGAGTAGTTCTGGGTATATTTGTCCGACTCATGCTGCTGGTCGATGAGCTCCTTAAGAGTAAAGGCCATGTCTTAATAATCCTTTTATCCATTATATTAATTCTTGCTAGACACAAATACTTAAGAACTGTTTCTTACATTGGCTTGAATTGACTTCTTGGCCTTCAAAGCCCTAGGTTTGCTGTTGAGAGTGTCCCAGGACTCAGATCTACTGGTGCATAGGAGGGGTACCAACCTAATTCAACCAACTCTTTGGCCATGGTTTTGGGGGGTTTGCATACTTTCACCCAGGACCAGGGCTCCTTCTCAAGGACAGATCCAACCAGGAGCTCAGGTGTCATTGTCCCTCTTTGGTGATGGAGGAGACTTGGGATGGTTTTAGAGATGCAGTGCCGATGGAACCCATCTGGAAAATTGGGCTCCTCCCATCTGCTGGGCTGTAGGCTGGAGGTTTTAAACACACCTCTCTAAAACTTTAATGTGAATTTCACTCATACGTCAAGTCTAGCCCTCCTCTCTAGGACGATTCATCTTCCTTAGTCTCTTCCTCTGATCTCTTCCAGTACCAATAAGTGTGCCATTCACAGGGCATGAAACACAGATTGCCTTGTGTGGCAATTAACTTTTCATGGGTATGTATGTGTCGTCTCTTGAACACGACTGAAAACTCTCAGAGACCAGAAGTGGAGCCTTGTACTTCCTTCAAGTTCCATGTCTGGGTGCAGAGCTCAGAAAGCTACCTTTGTGATGGATCCACTCATCGTGCAACACATGCTCCCAGGCACTATGCAAATCAGGTAGGTACTATGGGATCAGATGACTGAGCAGATAATGAAATAAGCCAGAGTGCCCCACAAGTATATCTATGATAAATGAAGAGAATTTCAGGGAAGTGTCTGGAGTCTAATATCATACCTTAATGGCCACTATGGAAATTGTCCATAAATTACAGACTGAGGTTTTAGATATGTCCAGAACCCTGCTCACTTTTCCCAACTAATGAAATGCAGAGTCAAGGTTTGAATTCAGGTCTCTTAAAACTCCCTCTGCTTTTCACACTTGTTATACTTACACTTAATTGTTAAAGGATTGTGGAATTGAAAACCAGCCCTGAGCTCACTGACAGGGGTAGAGAATTGAGCATTCCCAGAGCTTTGTCTTCTCTCCTTAACGGTTCTTTCCTCAGAATACATCTGAAGCAGGTTCCCATTTTTTTTAGTCCTTGGCTTTGTCAATGTGCAAAGCCATTTAAAATTAATTAAATTGATTCTTATCTTCAAACCGCTCCTGGATAATGCATTTGTAGTTGCCAAAGGAGCTTCCCCAAAGGCATGTTAATGATGTATTAGTTTTCCATTGTCCTTTTTTTTTTTTTGATCCTATATTCTAGGTCTTCCATTTCCAAGAACAATCATCGTGGCTCTTATTATCATGACATAGAAGAAAATATTCCATCCTCCCAGAGAGATGGAGTCCCCATTAGGCTCTAGTGACAATGGTGCAGGCTTTGCTGTTTGTCTGAGAGCTTCTCTGAGACAATGGTGGGACTTTTGTTCTTGGATGTGCTGAATTCACAGTCAGAAGTTATGACTGTTGACACACTATCTTCCATGGTGATTGATGGGAGACTGGGTTACTGCAGTTAAGCAAGATGAAAAGGAAATGACAAATCCCGAAAAGCTTGTGAACACAATTTTATTTTATTTTGTGCCAAAGTGCCTTCATTTCATTATGTGAAACAACAAAATCTATTGTATGCCTTAATTTGAAAGCCTTCTTTATTATAAACATCCTCAGGGGTATTACAGAACTGTTTTGGTGTTCCATGTGTCACCTCGTTTAATTCTTCCAACTGTAAAATAAGACTAGGGTCTTTTATGATCTGGGAATAAAAGATGTGATAAGGTGAAAATATCAAAGCGTGACTTGAGGACATTTCTCTCCAAAATCAAAATGCTGTGGAGTCCAAATTTTAATTTATTTTTTATTTTATTTTTGAAGTATAGTTGATTTACAATATTGTGTTAGTTTTAGGTGTACAGCAAAATGATTCAGTTATTCTCAGATCATATTCCATTACAGGTTATTACAAGATAGTGAATATAATTCCCTGTGCTATACAGTTAATCCATGCTCCTTATCTGTTTTATGTATAGTAGTTGTATCTATTAATCCCGTACTCCTAATTTGTCCCTCCCTTTCTCCCTCTTCCCTTTGGTAACCATAAGTTTGTTTTCTATGTCTCTGAGTCTGTTTCTATTTTGTATATGGATTCATTTGTATTATTTTTAGATTCCACATATAAGCGATGTCATATAGTATTTGTTTTTATCTGACTTACTTAACTATAGCAAGTCCAAATTTGAAAGCCTTCCTTTGAGATGTGCTGGGAGTACAAACAGTACAGTGTGTAGCTGGAGATGGTAATATATTAGCACAGAGAAGAAGCCTGACTTGGTTGATATCACCAGGAAGAGCAATGGAGAAATAAAAAGGAGGACTTGGACTTCAAAGCTAGTTAACAGTGACTTCTTCATTGCGCAGTTAAACCCATTAAATGGGGGAGCTCTAGAATCCCAGATCAGTGGATTTCCTCAATTCTGCTAAATCACCGTGGACAAAGAATGTCACCTGCCGTATCAGTAAACAAGGAATGTTGCGACCATCAAGCCAGCGGGTGTCTGCAACCACCCCTAGCTGTGCACCCTGAGGGGATACTGGCCCTGGATAGTTAAGGTGCAGATCAAAGGAATGATTTCAATAAGCCCAGACTCTTGCATCTTCCCATACATAGAAAAGCTCTAAATTCATTAACTTAAAGATGTCTGGTTTTCTTTAGTTAACAATAATCTTTGATGCTCTGACCACCTGGGTTTTGGTGCAAAACTCCGATCTATCCTGGCTCCTCCCTGACCTCTTCAGAGCAGTCCCTCAGGGCGATCTGAGAGGCTGTATTCCGGGCTTAAGTCCTCAGAAAGTTCACTGAATAAAGCATCATTCTCAACTTTTAGGTGGTACATTTTTTTTTTCAGTCGACAGTTTTGGCAACCAGCAAAGGGACCCGGAGCAGACTTCTCTCTTTTGCCTGAACTCTACGAGAATCGAGCCTGGTACCAGCAGAGACCTCTTGGGTCCGTCCACCTCCTTGGAGAGTCCAGAGGAATTTGGGGGAGTCTCTCCTGGTTCTCTGATCTTCCATTATTGGCTGATGATCCTAAGTTATATTCAGTGGTGTTAAACTCCTCTCTGGAGGAGTGGGTTATCTTTGAAACTTGGTTTCAAGAAGAGGTACCTGGGTTTTCCTCAGTTGAAAGACACTGGGGACATTTTTGATCAGTTTAGGCACTGAGTGGGTTAACCTCAGTTAAAAGGCTGGGAAGAGACTTCGCTCAGTTGAAAGACACTGAGTAAGGTTGGACTGGGTGGTTAGGTGGAAGGCTGGCCTGACATTTTTCCTTGAATTGGCTACCTTAATAGAGTTTGTCGAAATTAAAGTGAAGATACCTTGTGAGAGCTTTCAGCTCTGAAGAAGAGACATCTCCCGGCCAGCAACAGCTTTCTCAGGCACCAGGAAATTTGCAGGAGTGGTGGAGGCAAGTCCTCATACTCTGCAGCAATCCCAGTAGGGAACCCTGCTCATTTTAATTAAAAGCTTGCTCTGCCGGGGACGCGTCTAAGAACTGGCCACTCCATGATCTGAGCACACACGGTGGTCTTATACTACCAGAGGGAGAACCCAAGACACGTAAGAGGGCTAAGCACGACTCTAGGGTAAAACCTAGAGAAGTTTTACCCTAGAGGAGTTAAGCTCACAAACAGCACGTTGGCCCACTTCACGATCGTCACTAGCAATTTTATTTTGACAAACTAACCCTGGAATGGAGAATAAAGCTTTCAAGACAAAAAAAAAAAAAAAAAAAAGGAACGACAGATTGCCAGCCTCCAACTAACACCCCAGCCAGGTTCATGTACAATATTTGAATAATTATACTTGCAAATACTTGATTGGGGAACCTATACTAAAGGAGATCTCAACCTAAAATGACCAAATTAGGACTCTTTCAATATTCCAAAACTAATTTTTTGTGAACACAGTTAGAAAAAGCCGCCCTGATAGAACATCTTTCCAGAATTCTGACCTTATGGAAGCAAAAGCCCTTCTAGGAGGGACTTGCATTTCTCTTCCTGTGCCTTTGAGATGTAGATGTTGTACCTGATCTTCGGGTGTTGTGCGCATGTGTGTGTGTGCGTGTGTGTGTGTGTGTGTGTGTGTGTATGTGTTTGTGTTTTGAGAACCTGGTCTCTGCCATCCGGAAGATACACTTACGCTGCATATTTGGCAACCAATCGCATAGACTGGGATTTTGAGCAGTCTTTTGTCTGACTGTGCCAACTCTCAGGGGCTTTTTGCCTTTTTAACCTTTGTTGTGTCAGCCTATACAACAAAGACCTTTACTTTCTTAGACTATTTTGGGGAGTAAACTCTCTGGATGTTGTTTAGGTGGCATCCTTCGCCTCTTGTGTCTTACTGGTTTGAGTCACTATTATACCTCATTAATGACCAGATGATGGATCCTTTAAATCTAGACGGAACTCTGACTGTCTTATCTTCTAAATACAAATTAAATCCACTTGTCTCTCTTTCTCTCCCCCAGCCACACCCTTACTCAAGTCACCACAATCTCATCTGGGACTCTGCACACTGACTTTACTGATCACCTACAATCTACTCTTGCTTACAGTCCCCAATGTATTCTCCATCCTGCAGCCAGAGTTATAAAGGTGTCAGAGAAGGTGGGGTTGGCAGATTGGGTGGCTGGGCTGGCTGAAGAGATGCAAAGACATGCTGTGTGGGTGACGTCTTGGAGGAGGTTACTCGAGGGCTTCCCTGCCCTGAGAATTCACATGCTTCTTTCTTCCTTAGTGCTTGTTTGGCAAAGGGGTTTTAATTAGCACAAAGAGGCAGGCTGGAGCTCCTTACCCCCAGGCAGTGATTCTGTTCCAGAAGGAGAAGAGAACCAGTGAGTGTGTGCCCAGAAATGCTAGAGCTATCAGAGAAATGCTGAGAGTGAGGGTTGAAGGGCACCCAGCAGTTTACCTGCTCCAAACAAGAGAAAAGTGGATTGTGTGATTCTGTTTAGCATGAGAACGATGGTTCCTTACGTATTTTTGTGAAAGTTTCCTGTGAGTGATTCAGCCCATACACTGGCACATATATCCTTGTTTTCCAGATGCTACATGTGAGCCGTATTGTAGAACAGAAGCCCTTCAATTTTTAAAGTTCTTTTAAATTTTTATTTTTAAAATTTTTATTTTATATTGGAGTGTAGTTGATTAACAATGATGTGTTAGTTACAGGTGTACAACAAAGTGATTCATTTATACCCATACAAGTATCCATTCTTTTTCAAATTCTTTTCCCATTTAGGTTATTACAGAATATTGAGCCGAGCTCCCTGTGCTATACAGTAGGTCCTTGTTGGTTATCTATTTTATTTTATTATTATTTATTTTTATAAATTTATTTATTTATTTATTTTTGGCTGCTTTGGGTCTTCATTGCTGCGCAGCGGTTTTCTCTAGCTTCAGCGAGCAGGGGCTACTCTTCGTTGCGGTGCGCGGGCTTCTCATTGCGGTGGCTTCTCTTGTTGCGGAGCATGGGCTCTAAGCACGCAGGCTTCAGTAGTTGTGGCGCACGGGCTTAGCTGGGATCTTCTTGGACCAGAGCTCGAACCCGTTTCCCCTGCATCGACAGGCAGATTCTTAACCACTGTGCCACCAGGGAAGTCCTGGTTACCTATTTTAAATATAGCAGTGTGTACATGTCAATCCCAAACTTGCAATCTATCCTTCCCCCCACTCCCCCTGGTAACTATAAGTTCGTTCTCTAAGTCTGTGAATGTTTCTGTATTGTAAATAAGTTCATTTGTATCATTTTTTTAGATTCCGCATAAGCAATATCATGTGATATTTGTCTTTCTCTGTCTGACTTTCTTCACTTAGTATGATAATCGCCAGGTCCATCCATGTTGCTGCAAATGGCATTATTTCATTCTTTTTAATGGAGAAGCCCTCACATTTAAGTGTGCATCAGAATCGCATACAGAACTTCTTAAAACAGTTCCTGAGCGTACCATCAGGAATTCTGATTTTGAGAACCCAGAATGAATTGAGGAATCTGCATTTTTATTTTGCTTTAAAAAATTATTATAATTTTTAAAGATTGTAGTAAAATACACATAACATAAAATTTGTCATCTTAACCATTTTAAGTGTACAGTTCAGTGACATTAAGTACATTCACATTGCATGCAACCATTACTACCATCCATCTTCAGAACTCTTTTCACCTTGCATAACTTAATACTGTACCTATTGTATTCAATAAAAAATGAATAAACAGAAACCTCATTTAAACAGAGTTGGGAGACCAGAAGGGGGAGCTCTCAAGCCCTGAAACCAAAGCAGAGCCCAAGAAGGAGGAAGAGAGACTTCTCTTCTTTCCTGGCAAAGACTGCCAATGAAAAGCCCTGGACTCTGTGTGCTAGAGCCCTCCCACTCTCCTTTTCCCCTTCTATAAAAGGATTCACCTTCCTTTGCTGTGCAGGGACTTGCACATGGCTCTTCATTGTTGCAGACCCCAGTTTCAACTCTCTTCTGATCCTGAATAAACCCATTTTGGCTGGAGAAATATCTAACAGTGTATTTCAGGTCAACACCACTAAATACTAAATCCCCTTTTTCCTCTCCCCCAATTGTCTGGCAACCACCATTCTACTTTCTGACTGTACCTCATATAAGTGGCATCATATGTATTTGTCTTTTTTGTGACTGGCTTATTTCACTTAACATAATATCCTCAAGTCTAATCCATGCTGTAGCATGTGTCAGGATTTCCTTTCTTTTCAAGGCTGAATAATATTCCATTGCATGTATATATATCACATTTAAAACAATTTTATTGGAGTATAGTTGATCTACAATGTTGTGTTAGTTTCAGGTGTACAGCAAAGTGAATCAGTTATACAGATATATATATCCACTCTTTTTTAGATTCTTTTCCCATAAAGGCCATTACAGAGTATTGAGTAGAGTTCCCTGTGCTATACAGTAGGTCCTTATTAGTTATCTATTTTATATATAGTAGTGTGTATATATCACACACTACTAATGAATGTTTATCCGTTCATCTGTCGATGGACCCTTGGGTAACTTCTGATATTTGGCTATTGTGAATAGTGCTGTCATCATGGGTGTATAAATATCTCTTTGAGACTCTGCTTTTAATTCTTTTGGCGATCTGCATTGTTTACCAGCTTCCCAGATGACTTCAGTGCAGATGGTGCTCAGCCTACACTTTGAGAATACGGATGTGAGGAAAGCACCAGCTAAGTGTGGATGCAAATGCTGGCCCACACCGATTGCTGTGTCCCTCGGCAGTGATCTGTCCCAGCATTCCTCAAAAGGACCTGTTTGAACCAGAGCATTTAGTGTTATGTCTCGAAATGAAAATGCCAGAAGCTAAATTGTAATCTAGAGGCTAAGCTTTTGAAGGTAATATTCGTCAAAGAGCTGTGAAAAGTACATTGTTGACAGAATCAAGGTTATCTCCCCTACTAGACAAGGAAAAAGGTATTCTTTTACTAACCAAAGATGCTCCTAGCCTGTGCCAGACATAGTTAAGCATTTTCATACGTGTCTTTCATCGATCCTCACCACAGCTCTGTAAGAAGGGTGTTTATTATTAATTCTCCCATTTTCCAGTGTGGCAATTGAAGCTTAGAGAATGTGTATGACTTGTACAATGTCACCTAACTGTACAATGTCAATGTCCTTGACTAGACTCCTGACTCAGAGCACTCTGTACTATACTAGAACAAATGGAATTGGAAACAATGTGCCTTTGAACCTTAGTGCTCAGGAATTCATAGCTGGAGAAGAAAGTACATGGACTTGATCTTTGGTGGGAGTTCCTGCTGCTGAAGGCAGGGCCAGCACTGGGCACACCTGACCGAGGCAGAGACGAGAGCTGCTGGGATGGCCACACGTGCAGGCGAGGCCTATGGGGATGCCCCGGGCAGAAGCAGTGAGAAGGATGGGGAAGCAGCTGGATTCTCCCCACGAGGGAGGGCGTGCAGGCTTCCTGGGTGGGCAGGGGCCTCCCTGGTCTGACCACCAAGGCTTGGCCAGTGCAGCTGAGTGGAGGTGCTGGTGGGAGGGGCTTGGGGCAGGCTACAGTGTACAGTGCTCACTGCATTTGCCCTTATTCTGTCCTGCCCCTCTTTTCCTGACTTCTTCCCTCTGTTCTTCCTTGAGAGAGAGAATGGGGGCATGTCCTGCTCACCTTCTCTGGCCTGGAAAATCACACCTCATTTTGAGCCTGTCTCATATTGGGGGCAACCACAGAGCAGTAGCTCGAACTGGCTGCTGGAAACCCCTCGTTTTTCAATGGCGAAATCCTTTTTGCCTCCGCTGAAGCCTCCTTCTACCTGAGATGCCAAGCCATGAAAATCTCCAACCTCTTCTGTGCTATGAAAAGACTTAGAAAGTCATCGAAGTCCATAGGCTGACAATTTCAGGAAGGTCTTGGTGAACTTCCTCTACATATGAGCTGCACTGGTTACTTGACAAATGAGGAGGAACCAGGCTGTCCCAGCAAGAAATCTTCCCTCCTGCCCAACTCCCCAGTAGATCCTGTGGCTAGGAAGAGGCAGGGAAGCTTCCAGATAGGAGGGCTCTGTTGGTGTGTGGGAAATTTCCTGTCTCCCCAGGGTATTTTTCCTCAACATGTGTGCTTCCCAGGGATGCTTGATGCAGGGAAGTTGTCTCCTCTGATCTGTCACTTTGGGACAGTAAGGAAGGAAATGTCTGGGCTATATTTTTAGAAATAACTTATGCTTTGAAAAATGAAAAGTTGGGGCTTCCCTGGTGGCACAGTGGTTAGGAGTCCTCCTGCCAATGCAGGGGACACAGGTTGAAGCCCTGGTCTGGGAAGATCCCACATGCCGCGGAGCAACTAAGCCCGTGCGCCACAACTACTGAGCCTGTGCTCTAGAGCCCGTGAACCACAACTACTGAGCCCACGTGCCACAACTACTGAAGCCCGTGTGCCACAACTACTGAAGCCCACGTGCCACAACTACTGAAGCCCGCATGCCTAGAGCCCGTGCTCTGCAACAAGAGAAGCCACTGCAATGAGAAGTCCGTGTACTGCAACGAAGAGCAGCCCCTGCTCACCGCAACTAGAGAAAGCCCACGCGCAGCAACGAAGACCCAACGCAGCCAAAAATAAATAAATAAATAAATAAATAAATAAATAAATAAATATTTAAATAAATAAATATTTTTAAAAATGAAAAATTGGAATTCATGTATGAGGATTCATCTTCCTCACCAGATTTAGAGGTTTAGCTGTTGTAAATAAAATGTCGCTCAGAACTCCAAAGTTCAGGCCCTTTCTTCCTGAGGCTCCTCTTCCCTTAAGGACCGCTATGCCCCCTGTGGCAGAGCAGGTGGTGTCTGGAATCCTGAGGCACCAGTGTAGACACAAGAGTTCCCCCTGGCTCTTGCTAGCATTCCAGAGAGGGGCTAGGACTCTCCAAAACCTGCACTGAACCACAGGGAAAACTTTAGGGAGACAGACACAAAGGGCATGGAGCCTAAAGCAATAGGAATCACAGAACTGGGTTTTTTTTTTTTTTTTTTAATCAGTCATCAATTTTATACACATCAGTGTATACATGTCAATCCCAATCGCCCAATTCAGCACACCACCACCCCCACCCCACCGCGGTTTTCCCGCCTTGGTGTCCGTACACAACTGGGGGTTTTGAACTTGACCATGGCCGGCAGATGCAGCCCCTGAACGTGCATATCCTCTTTATCCCACCATCTGTGTGGGCTAGTTTCCAGGCTCTTGTTTAGAATGGCTGGCCTTGCTCTTAGACTTCAGAAGGCCAGCAGACACAGCTCTCGCTGATGCCTCAAAGTCTTCATGGTCAAGGCCAAGAGAATTTTCTAGCCCTTCTGCCCTTTCCTTCAGCTATTGTCAGACATGGTAACTATCTCGGTGAATAATTCCACCTTTTATGTGAGGTCCCAAGCACCTACATCTAGTGTGTTGCCTGGTCCCTGATACAAGGTAAAAATGTCTTAACCCTACAATGACCCCGCGAATCTCTAGCATCATTGCACATGCACTGGGACCACAGTGACCTTCTGACGTGACACCACACCAGAACCTTTGTCAGTGCAGACTAACAACACATCAGGCTTCCTTTATCTGCGTTTATCTGTTCTGTGTCACCTTTAAACCACTAGCTGGCTAACAGAGTAAATGAATTAGAGTGAGTGACCTCTTTAGATCTGTTTAGATCGAACTTTGTGTGAGTTTTGGTTACAATGGTTCTTTTATTTTTAGGAGGAATGAGAGACGCATGCCTTCTTGCAGATCAAGGTCGCATTTTCCTGCCCTTATCAGAAAGTAGGGCGGATGTAAGCACAATTAGTCAGTTCCCTAGGCAGGAGACATTGGGACTCTAAGAATCCGATTTTCAGCAAGAGCCAGTTCCTCAGTCCCCATGTCCAGCCAGAGCCCATGCGAAGGCTGTGATAAGCTCTTAATTAAGTCTGTTCAAATAGGGTGCTGGTACTTAACGCTGAACAGGACTGTGGGGGATGGAAGATGAACCAAGGGCAGAGTCAATAGTCTGGATTCTCTTCAGGTAACCTTGCGGAAAATGTTCACCTCTTTGAGCCCCAGGTCTGCCATCTGTTTTTCTTATAAATATGGGAAAAAAATACCAGTCTACTAAAAATCACACTGCTTTGTAGGTTCAAACACTTCCTACAAAATACTTTAAACTAGTTCACACTAAAGTGTTAGTGACTCATCGGTTCATCTTTCTTCCTGTTTTTAAAGGAATCTGAAGTATCCTGATCTCTCAGAGTTTATGGAATTGGGTGCTAGGCTTGGCACTCTGTAGATATAATCTCATTTAAGGCTCATAATAATCCTCTAAGGCAGTGGTCTCAGTATTTGTGTGAATCAGAATCAGCTGGAGAATTTGTGAATGCAGATCCCTGGGCCACACCTCCAGAGCTCCTGATTCAGTAGGTCTGGGGCGAGACCTGAGAATCTGCATTTCTAACAAGGTGGTGCTGATGCTGCGGGTTGAGGACCACACATTGAAAACCACTGCTGTGAGGCATGTATACTATTATCTTAATCTCACTGATGGGGACGCTGGGACATAGAGAAAAAACTCAATCTTTTCCTTTATATTTTGAATATATTTTTTCCTTTTTTAAAAATCCCATCCTAGCACAAGATCATAATGGAATTCTCTGACACTGTCTTCTAAATCTTTTATTTTGGCTTTCCTTTTATAATTAAATGTTTAGTTAACTTGGAATTGATTCTGCATATACTGTGAGGTAGGGACCCAATTTCATTAATTTGTCCACGTAGATAACTAAATACCCCAGCATCTATTATTGAACAATCTCTCATTTGTCCACAGATCTGCATTCCAACTTTGTCATAAAATAAGTTTGTGATCTGTTTTTTTCCTATACCAATACCGATTTTTTCATAATTTCTATAGCATTTCCTTCTTCTACCTTTCCCTTCCCTTCCCTCTCCTCCCCTCCCATCCCCTCCCCTCCTCCTCTATTTTCCCCTCTCTTCTTCCTCCTCCACCTCTGCCTTCTTCTCAGCAAGTTTCCATATCTAGTAAGGCAAATCATTGGCCTTGTCCTTCTGCAAGGGTGTTTGGATCTTCCTCTGTGCTCTTTCCTATTCATTTTAGAGTCATTTTTTTTTCAAGTCCCATACACAACTTTGTGTATGTTAACTGCAATTGTATTGAATTTTTACATATATTTGGGGACATTTGGCAAGTTTACAATATTGTCTTCTTCTCCAAGGACGTTGTGTGTGTCTCTCTTAATTATCTTTCACTGTTTTTTAAATCTTTCAACCAAATTTTATCATATTCTCCATAAGTTCCCTGCATATCTTTTGTTAGATTTATTTCTAAATATTATCAGGGTTTTCAATTGTTATTGCTGCTATTATAAAGGTATGTTTTTTTTTAAATGAAAATTTCTAGATGTTTACTGTTGGCACATAAAAATATAATTAATTTTATACTGAATTTGTATCTTGTAAATTTGCCAAACTCTCCAAACAATTCTAATAATGAATCATAGATTATCTTGCATTTCCAATATAAAACATTATACTACCTACAAATAATATATTTTGTCTCTTTTCCCCCCATTTTTATATCTCTTCTTTCTTTTTGTTTTTCACTTGTTTTTGTTAAGGTGAGAACTAGGCCTCCAGTACAATATTGAATAGAAGAGTTCACAGAGTTTTTTTTCGTTGTCTCACTCCTTTTCCTCTTATCAGAGTTCTGATGGGAAGGAGTTATTTCCCTTGAAATCTCTGCTAGTGAAATCACTCCCTCTTACAATCTTAGGACGTGTGATAACGTGGGTTTGTAAAGTAACTGGCAGACCACACCAGCCAATGTAAGCTTTTACTTCTGAAGTCATGGCAGGTCTATTTCATTTAACTTAAATGCAGGTTTAAATTTGAATAATTGGAAAACGTCTTTCATGGAAGATGACAGTAGTATTGAAATTAGTAACTCTACTATACATGTGCATAACACATATAGTAAAACACTTTCTGTGAGACCCCAAGCTTCCTAACCTAGAAACATTGCATATCCCTCCCTCGCAAGACACCTTGGAGTAGCAGGGATCAAAGCACAACACTTCTGATAGTTTCTTAAAAAAAAAAAAAAACCTATCAGGAAAAGACTGACTTAATAGAGGAGAAGTGGTAAAGGTCTCACATCATCCTTAATTCTATGGTGGCCCACGTCCTCCACAGAATTCACAGGCACTGGAGGTACAAACTGAAGGAGTAAGGGGGCAGGGTTGCCTTTTACAGCGTGACGTGTGCGTCCTCCGTGGCTGAGTCCGGCCCAGCCATGCGCGGCCTCTGCAACCTGACAAATGTTTACTTGCTTCCGAGTCACACAGTAATGCTGCTCAACCTTTTCTTGGATGCCATCAACCTGCTCCTAGGTCAGTGCCTCTCAAAATGCTCATTTACTGGTCTACAATGAGGTAAGTACAGAAGGTGAGAGCAAGCATTTAGAACTTTTTTAAAAAATAAATAAATTTATTTATTTATTTATTTTTGGCTGTGTTGGGTCTTCGTTGCTGTGTACAGTCTTTCTCTAGTTGCGGCGAGCGGGGTCTGCTCTTCGTTGCGGTGCGCAGGCTTCTCATTGCGGTGGCTTCTCTTGTTGCGGAACATGGGCTCTAGGCACGCGGTCTTCAGTAGTTGTGGGGCACGGGCTCAGTAGTTGTGGCTTGCGGGCTCTAGAGCGCAGGCTCAGTAGTTGTGGCGCACGGGCTTAGTTGCTCCGCGGCATGTGGGATCTTCCCCGACCAGGGCTCGAACCCGTGTCCCCTGCATTGGCAGGCGGTTTCTTAACCACTGCGCCACCAGGGAAGTCCCTAGAACTTTTTATAGCAAACTGATATCGTTCTGGCATTTTTACTGTATTTATCAAAAGTATCAGTCCACAATGGATTAGACATTTTAAAATAAAAGTTTCTTTATTGCAGAGAATGTTCCTGACATTTAACCCACGGTTTTGTTGGAAGATTTAAGGAGAAAATACCATCTCAATGTTTTACTTTATTTATTTATTTTTTTACTATTCCCTCTGCCTATAACACTGACAAGAATTTCTTCTTGAACCTGAAGTTTCAGCTTAACATTGCTTTCACAGGCACATTCTCTGACTACCTCTATCAAGTCGGATTTAACTGCTGCTTTCCTGGTGCTCCCACACTCCTTATAACTTTATTTCCTGTTGTTTCATTCTTCTTTGTTTTATAGATAGTTGTCTGGGTGTCTGTCTTCACTCCACACTAGCCTGTGAGCCCCCGAGGGCAAGGTTCACGTTTTGTTTCCACTAGTTATCACTGGCCTCCCCATCTTGAACACTGTGATTCTGTCCTTTTTGTATCCGTCTGTGCAAGACACACGGAAGGTACTAAGCAAATCTTTGCACAGTAGATTCCCTACATGCATCTACTTATCCAATAAATAATTTGGGATGTTGCTTCTGTCAGGAACTGCTATACAAGCTGGTAAATAAGTGACCAAGACCTATTAAGTTTCTGTTTTCATACAGCTTATATTCTAGTAGGTAGGAATGAATGAATGGTAAGGTCAGTGCCCAGGGAATATTTGAAGAAGCACAAAGCTCCATGAGTAGCTAATGCACCTCTCCAGCTTTATCCTCTCTAGACAGCTTTCCCTTGGCTTGGCAAGACAAATCAACCAAGGACAGTCAGTCTGGCTTTGAAAGAATAAGACAGAGAGGCTGTACTGAAAGTGCTTCAGGAATAGGCACCAGGATCATTCATTTTAAGGCCCAGTCCTGATGTAAGAAATACTACCTGGTAACCTTGTCACGTTGACAACGCTGCATGGGGACTCCCTTATCGTTGTGTCTCAGCCCCACCGTGGGAACTTACAGATTGTGTTGCCGAAAAGGATCATTTAAAACCCAACATGGGGGGAAAGGATAGGAACAATTGCTTACTCCTAAAAACTGGGCCTCTGTTTTGGATTTAATTCTGTCACTGCCAAGTGTAGAGTCCAAGATACCTAAAAAAGAGCTGTTATTTCAAAATGTTTCAAAGCGATGGACTAAATTTGTCTGAGCAGCAGGTTCTGTAATCAAAAGCAGTGGTTTTCAGACTTCACTTTTTCTTAGAGAGCAGCACCCTTTATTGGAACAAAATCTTATGTGAAAGCTAAAGTTGCAAATAGCTTTAATTTATTCATTCCAAAGGTATTACTTGAGCCCTGCCAAATACCAGACAAGTACTAGGCACTTTTTTTTCACTAGTAGTAAACAAAAGAGAAAAAAGGCTGGTTTTCAAAAAGTTTACATCCAAATGTGAGGAGAAGACAATAATAACAACGATAACAGAAAAGGGTCACATGCCATGGAGAAAATAAAGGTGGGGAATGGACTTAGAGAATTGCCAGGATTAGTGCCATATGTAGGGTGGTTAGGAAAGGCCTCTTTGATGAGTAAGCATTTGAAGAGACCTAGAGCAAGTGAGGGAAGGAGCCTTCAGGATATGAGGGGGAAGAACATTTTAAGCAAGAGGGCAAGTGCAAAGGTCCTGAGGTAGGTGTGTGCATGCAGAGTTCCAGGAATAGCAGGAGGCTGATGAGGCCTGCAGACAGAGGGAATAAGGGGCAAATGAGTCTGCAGAGGTAGTGAGGAGTATGAAGAATGGGCAGATTATGATTAAAAGCCATGGATTTATTTTTTTCTGAATCCTGAGTGCAATGCAAAGCTGTTGAAGAATTTTGAGCGAGGAGAGACATACCTTGGCTTACATTTTAAATCGTGCCTCAGGAAGCAGCACAGCTATGTATCTGTAGTAATTGGAAGGAAAGCAGAGTATATGGGTACAAATGAAGATGTGATGAGGCGAGCTTGTGAAACATCTCTTCCGATTGCTTCTCTTTCCTCAGTGAATTAAGAAGCAGACTAATCAGCCAAGAGCTAGTATGGGAGAGGGATTGTT
Organism: Eschrichtius robustus; assembly: GCF_028021215.1. NCBI lineage: Eukaryota > Metazoa > Chordata > Mammalia > Artiodactyla > Eschrichtiidae > Eschrichtius > Eschrichtius robustus. The sequence continues at coordinate 13,515,504 of NC_090838.1, forward strand.
AGAAGCATTAGAAAAAAGGGGAAGGCAGAAAATAGCTTTTCAGCAGGATGGGAGAGTGAATGAACTAGAAAAAATAGAATTGCCAGGCAGCACAAAGTCCTGGTCATGAATTTATCATTTGTGATCCTGAATTTCAAGGGAGACCAGTCAGAAGAGTTGTGTATTATTTTCCAGCTGCAGTTCAGGTTTAGTTGATTCTCCTTTCATCCATCTGCCATAGCATGGTACCAGGGGGAAGGGGACAGAGGACCTGGCTTCCCTTCAGTTACAGCAGGAAAAGTTGGACTGAATGAAGAGGAAGGGACAAGGGAGAAATTATAATGATGAACCAGAGTATCTAATTTTGGGTGTGAAGGGAAAGGAAACTGAGAAAGGGAAGGATCAAAAATACTTTAGGTCCTGATGGGGGTCACAGAATTGTGGAGATAGATATTAGAGGAGTATTTAGGAAAGCATACACAGAAGGACCAGAGTTAGAGTGTCTGAAATGACGTTGGGGGAGGGGCTGGTGCCTTTAGTGTTACAAGGACTAATATAAGGCCATGGGAAGGGGCTAACGGGGAGGAGGGCAGATCATAGGAGGAGACAATGTCAATCACTGAAAGACCCAGGAAGGACCATCTGTGTGGACACTGAAGCCACCAAGAATCAGAACAGGAGTACACAGTGTTGGAGAGAAGAGCCAGAAGAAGAGCTATGTGGGGGTCTATAGATGACTGGGGCAGGTTGGTGAGTAAGAGAGTCTTACCACAGAAGCTTCTAAGCCAGATGAGGGCAGTTTAGGGTGGAGACAGAGGCAATGGCCAGCATGGAAAACCAAATCAATCCTTACTTATTTTCCTAAGTAGACACTGAGGCACCACCAGGAAACATTCAGGGCTTACACAGAGGACTGGCATATTTCAGATTGAAGGAGCAGCAAAACTTTGAAGCAAGGGCTTTAAATAAGCATTTTGGACAAATGCAATGTCTTACAAATTCCTTGTGCCCATTGATTTGTGTTTCCCTGTCCTCCGGAATACCCTAGTCTGTCCTTTGTCTACCTAGCACTCCAAACACCCAACCTCTGCAGCCATTTACACACAGCTTTAAATAAACACCCACTCCTGGTAAGGGGTTGGCACATCTTCCTGCTTACTCTCTACCAGCTGCTATTACGTTTTCTTTGGAGGCCCCATCTTTGCCTCTGTGTTCCAGCCCCTGTTACCAATCTTTGGACCCTTGATTTGGGGACTTGTTTATATTCCTTCTTTGGCTAACTGGACCCAGTCTCTTCCTCCCCTACTGAAATGGATCAGGACCTTATGGTCCTCCCCCACCCCACAATGTCCTCAGCCTGCCTTTTGTCTATGGAAAAATCTTAGCCAAAGAATAATTTTAATTAGAGAGGTGAGAAAAGGCAGAAGCGAAGGAAAGCAGTCATATAGGACATAACAATAATGGTTTAGTCATTAAACAAAGTGAAGGACCTTTAGTTCCTCAAAGGCTATAGACAACATTCTGAGCCATATCCTTTGAGCTGTCTTATAGATACTGAAACCCCAACCAGGTGGAAGAAGTTAACTACGTGATGACCAGACTGTAGCCATAACATAAGCTGCCACAATTCCAAGAACTGGGCTCAAAGAAATGGGAACAAACTGACCCTGGAACTGAAGATTAACTGTACTTAAAACAATCAAGATGATGGTGATCAGACCATGGCATGACCAATTTCAAGATGCCTGTCAGAGCTGACTGTGCTGCTTCTGCACGTGGCCCCCTCCCTCTGCCTACAAAAGCTCTTGGCCCCTGATTGTCAGTGGTGGGGGGAGTTGGTCTTTGGACATGAGTCGGCCTCCTCCCCCCACCGCTGCCATGCCAACAGTTGCCCACCTCCAAAATAAAGCGAACTTTCTTTTCCACCAACCTCGCCTCTTGAGTATTGGCTTTAGAGCAGCCAGCAGCCAGACCCCGCTTTCAGCAACGCTCTCAACTCTGAATGCTCACCTGGTCTTTATGACACTCACAGTTTTGGCTTCGTCCGTCAGCCATAAGCATCTTATTGGGAGGAAGGAAGGTGATGGTGCCTGTTGCCCTGCAGAGTAATATGATGATATTCTAGATGGGGAAAAAGACTGGATAACTGAAACCTGATAGAAATATTACAAGTACATAACATGAGGTATATATGTTATGAATCGTCAGTCATGGTTCTATTTGTTTTGTGACAATGTAAAAATTCCACATCCTTCATCAAGATAGACAATAAAAAACAAAGAAGACATGAGTATCAACTTGAAGAGGAACCACTGCGACCATATCCAGATTATTTTTTTTCCTTCCAACTAATTTTGACAAAGTAGTATCTCTGTTATAACAACCAGGCCGATCGTACTTCATCTCTCCACCCACACCCCAGTCACACACCTGGGGAGAGAAATTTGGAGACAGTACATCCCCCTCTCACCACCTTTCAAATTCTTCCTTCCAAGATCCTAATCAGGCTCTGGGTCCTTCAGAAAGCCTTTCTGAAAATTCTTTCCTTTCTCTGAACACCGACTTGCATGGGGCCACATGATTGAATGGGCTTCTCTGATTTGTTGATTGTCTCCGGGGGGTTTTCCGACTGCCTCAGATACAGTACAAGCTCCAGAGGAGGGACTAACATCTAGGAGCACCCAGTGCCTCACTGATACTCGATTTGCTGGCCTTTTCTCTTTCCCCACTGCATGGCTGATGTCCAGATGTTGTACAGGAAGCCTCATGAGCAGGGCAGTTTATCCTCTGCTGAGGCAGGAGGTGGTTGGAATCACAGCTGCTGGAGAAGCCCACCTGGTTTAAGCTCTTTGCTCCACTTCTTACACACCATGGTGCCCCAGTCTTGTATCTAATCTCCTTGTGTAGAGTTTTTCTCACCTGTAAAATGGGGGTGATGATAGAACCCACCTAATAGGTGGTAGTAAGGATTAAATTAACAATACATGTATCAATAGCATGCTTACAGTAGTGTCTGTAATAAAATAAACACTCAACATACATCTGATACTGTGATTATTTGCTCCTTTTTTTCCCCTGTGATCTCTAATTTACTTCCCTCAGCAGGTCAGAAGGCTTGTAAGCTTTCCCACCTGCACTGGTAAAATTCCATGTTGCTGTTGTGCGTACCCCTATCATCAATTCAAACTGTTCATAGCTCAGTCACGCCCATGGCTTCACTGTTGGGGTTTAGACAGTCCCTTGGATGTCCTGGGCAATGGTTATGACGATAGCAGGCCTTACAGGTTATAAAGTGGTTTCATAGCTTTATTCCCTTGATCCTCTCTCAGCACCAGGACTGCCACATACAGTTGTGGAAGTTGTGTACTGCTCAACTCCAGCAGGCACCATTCACGTTGTAGCCTATGTGAATGGCGCCCCCTAGTGCTCTGCACTGCACTGCTTTTCACAGCCATATGGTGCTGAACCTGCTCACAGCTGCCCTGTGAGGTTAATGTTATTATTCTCATTTTAAAAATAAGAACACTGGGGCTCAAAGGAACTTTTTTAAAAATCTAAAATACAAAGAAAGAGGCTTTACAATAAGTTTTGTGCCTGCTTCTCATAGTCTGTGTATTTTGTCAGTTGCTGGGAAATTACCCTGGAGAGAAGCAAACAATCAATTTCAAACTTTTTGCCTTTATTGCATCTTCTTCTCCACCACCACACTGAGAAATGGAAAATCCAGTAACTAATAAAGAGCATGGTAAAGTCCTTTCCCTTCGTTGAAAGGATTTAATCATTGGGATGAACTCCACAAATATTCGTGCAGTGGATGAGGGAGTGAGTCAGCTAATGAAGTGCTTCCTTGTGCCAAGGCTTCCTGGAGCTTCCTGCATGGTCTTTGGGTGATAGGGTGGCTCTGACCTGAGTGGGTCTGTCTGTTGGAAGGAATGCTCAGCCCCTGTGCTCACCAGGCTTCTAAGATTGAGCACACACATCGATGCTGACTATTGCCTGGGTAGCCTGTCCATGGTCCCAGGTTCCATCTCTGTCTGTCTGTTTGTCAGGACTCATTGTGACATTGACTGAGACTCAGGCAATCCACCAGGTATCCATTTTCCATGAGAAAGGCTGTCAGTGTACACAGAGGTTACTTTCAGTACCCACAGCTTTTTTTTTTAAATTTTATTTATTTATTTATTTATTTATTTATTTATTTATTTATTTATTTATTTATTTATTTATTTATTTATTTATTTATGGCTGTGTTGGGTCTTCGTTTCTGTGCGAGGGCTTTCTCCAGTTGCAGCAAGTGGGGGCCACTCTTCATCGAGGTGCGCGGGCCTCTCACTATCGCGGCCTCTCTTGTTGCGGAGCACAGGCTCCAGATGCGCAGGCTCAGTAATTGTGGCTCACGGGCCCAGTTGCTCCGCGGCATGTGGGATCTTCCCAGACCAGGGCTCGAACCCGTGTCCCCTGCATCGGCAGGCAGATTCTCAACCACTGCGCCACCAGGGAAGCCCCAGTACCCACAGCTTTGAATGATCCTCCCCTCCTCTTGCAGTTTGCCTTTGAGTGGGGTCCACCAGGCTCTTGGCAGTAGGAACTGTCTGTCATCTTTCCCTGGATCTGACCTGCAGCACGACTCCTTCCCATCCAGCTCTCATAGTGTCTGCCCCTGGGGCACTCTGTATCCCATGACTTTTGTCAAACACTAATTGCTTGGGGAGGGGGAGACCAGCGTTTTAGCAAAGCCTTAAAGCTATCGCCATAGACCATAGTCTGATCCCAGTCCACAATCTGACCCCTCTTCCCAGCCTCTCTCTCTTCACTCCCGCATAAGCTCCTGCTGCACTCGCCTGGTGCTGACTCTCAGCCTTCCCTCCTCTGCTCTCCTCCGGCTGTTTGCTCTGCTTGGGATGCCCAGGTTTCTCTGCCTGAGCAGAGTTCTCGTCGCCTCTTTCTCTCAAGCTTGGTTTGGTCAGCACCTACTGCTCCTTCCTTTTTATGCTGATGTCATTCCAATTTAGAAAATATCTCTTTCCTAAATATTCCACTCTGCTGCCTATTAAAGAGTCATCTTCCATGCCTCATCTTTTCATCAGTCTTACGTAAGTTGCGAAAAGTCCCGCTCTGTGTTTGTCTTCCTTCTCCACTAGACTGCAAGTTTCTTGAGGGCAAGAGCCATTACTTATCTACCTCTGACCCGGGCTGCTCCATGGCTGGCCAAATTCAATTTCTAAACAATCTAAAAGAAGCTCTCCCCCTGATGACAGGTGAGGTTAACTGTCTGCATTTATGGGATGCTTGTTGCCAGGAGACACGAGGCAATCACTTTCAACATTGCTCTTTGGAAATGAAGCTGAAGGCAGCTGGATGCCGAAGAAGCCCTTTCTGGCAATTAGACTGGCAAGTAACCAGATCCAGCAACGGCAGATGGGAGGTCTCATCAGCTCTTACCCTGTGTCTCTGTCTGGCTTTATTCCCAGGATAATGCCTGAGCAGAGTCGATACTGGGAAGCCCATAATTTCAGAATGTGATCTCCAATTCAGGACAAAGTGGGAGGGAAGCCATATATCCTACCAGCTCCTGCAATGAGCTAGTGCTGCAGATTGAGTAGGATTCCAGTGACCTACAGGGTACAGACAGGGACAAGGCAGATTCTGCCTGCTGTGGAAGGTTCCAGGGTGGCCACAAGTTCTGCCATTACTTTGGAAACCATTTCATCCAGCGATGTGGCTCTCCTACAGTTGCTTTGCAACTTTTCTCTTGAAAAAGACTGAGTAAAAGCCAACTTGGTTCAGCTCCTCTAGTTTTCCTACTCTTGGCCCTCTCTCTTCCCTGTAGTCGCCAGAATCCCCATTCTCTCTCTTTATTCCAGGCAAATGCTTCCAGGCCCTTCGATTACAAACAGGGATTTAAAAAAGCCCTCCCAGGGGGTTCGCATTTTGAATTCTAGGCATCAGCCATCAGAGAAAGGAATACAAGGACAGGGTAGCTTGACTCTTCTGGTGCCCTTGAAATCACACCATGGACTGGCCTCTTCTTTCAGCTAATATATATGTAGATATCTATCACAGTTCTTGGCACATTATGAAGGTTCAGTAAATGTTTGTTGAATTTAACTCATAAGCTGTATGAAAACAAACCTGATCAGTAAGCTTTTATGAAAAATCTACTGTTATTATAGTATTATCAAGAATAAAGAGGCAACAGGAAAATAAGTGCTCCCTGGCCCAATATCTAGACCAACTGAGAAGTCAAGACAGATAGAGAGGAAGGAATAATGGTAATAATATTAAAAACAGTACTAGTAGTAATGGTAACTACCATTGTTTGAACAGCTACTATGTACCAGGGACTTGACATACTTTTTCACATTGTTTCTCACATTTATTTCTCACAACGATCCTGTGAGGTTATGATGCCCATCTTACAAATGAAGGAAATGAAACTCAGAATTTGAATAACTTTTCCAAAGACATATAAATAATAAATGATGGAGCCAAGATGGCAAGTACAGTCTGTTTGAGAAAGCTAATATTCTTTCTATGACACCATGTTGTTGCAGTGATTATGGCAAAGCTAAGATGGAGGGAAGAAGAGAGAAACAGATTCCATACATGTGTGTTTAAGGGATTTGGAGAAAAGGAGCTTGCTGCAGGGTAAGGGTGGCCCAAGGGGACATTGTGGTGGGGTTGGCTTTATATAAGAAACAGGCTTTGTTCTGAAGATTTATTTGCAGTTCTGATTATCCTTAGACTACATCCTTCCAATGATGAATAGTCAGGAAACTGTGTTCAAAAGTCATTTGAAATAATACATGAGGAGCTCTGTAGGAAGAGCTTTGGGATCTGACTAAACATAAAAGTGGCACACTGCCAGGTCTCCGTTAATGTTGACTACATGGCAGGATAGAGAAATATGTCAGAAGGAAATCAGAAGGAATATCAGAAGGAAATTAAAAAGAGACATGAACTCCAGGCAGAAAGCATGGCAAGTGCAAAGGCTCTGAGGTCGAAAAGAGCCTGGAGGGTTTGAGGAACTGAAAAGCTGGAGCTAGAGCATAGGCCTGAGAGGTAAGCAGGGACTAGGTCAGGGGCAGCCCATCACCCAGGAGAAGGGGTATTTGTGCGTTATTCTGATTGCAGTAAGAAACAACTGGAAGGTCTGAGCAAAGGGATGACATAGTTTGTGTTTAAAGATCACTCTTGTTGACCCAATGTCTACTTCAATCCGATTCTGAGTTTAGTAGCATTTACTGGGCATGTATTTTGTGCCAATCACCATACTAGGTATATATATATATACACACACCATCTATCTATCTATCTATCTATCTATCTATCTATCTATCTATCTATCTATCATCTATCCATCTATCATCTAACAATCCATCCATTTATCTATCCATCCATTTATCTGTCTATCTATCTATCTATCCATCCATCCTTCTACCATCTTCACTCTCTAGCCCACTATTCGAGGGGCATGTTATTACTCCCATTTTGAAATGGAGAAGCCACAGAACAGAGAGGGACTCAGGCCAAGTCACAGAACTGTGGGTTGAGATTAGAGCCAGGGTTTGAACCAGGATTGGTTCAATGTTTTTTATTCTTTCCACTTTGCCATGCTATCTCATCCATAAAATTATGGGGTTTATGAAGTTTTTTTTTAAAGATTGATTGATTGATTGATTGATTGATTGCTATGTTGGGTCTTCGTTTCTGTGCTAGGGCTTTCTCTAGTTGCAGCAAGCGGGGGCCACTCTTCATCGCGGTGCGTGGGCCTCTCACTATTGTGGCCTCTCTTGTTGCGGAGCACAGGCTTCAGACGCGCAGGCTCAGTAGTTGTGGCTCACGGGCCCAGTTGCTCCGCGGCATGTGGGATCTTCCCAGACCAGGGCTCGAACCCGTGTCCCCTGCATTAGCAGGCAGATTCTCAACCACTGCGCCACCAGGGAAGCCCTATGAAGTTTTGATTCATAAAATTATCTCAAGAGTGAAAAAGCCAAGACACTTCTGCACCAGCTTTCATTTATGCAAACAGTTTTCTGACCAGAGCTGCCCTGGCTTCGGCCGTGCTGCTCCTGAGGGCCTGGTCTTGCCACCCTGCGAAGCTGCAGACAGAGGTGTTCCAGGTCCCTCAGGAACGCTTGCAGGCAGGCTTCATAGAGCATTGACTTATACCTGCACTATGGGCCTCCCATCCAGAGGTGCTCTGTGGTGCAAGATGCTGCAGGATCCACTTGACATCTGGGCTTGAACAACCCGGATATAGGAAGTGTTAACATTCCATGGGTGAACTTGTATGGGATTGAACAACTACCTTGTAGAGGCCTCTAACTTTAGAGGCTGCTTCGTCAAGCGCTTCCTTATGTTTTCTCCCCCATGACTTTCCCCCTCTTCCGCTCCCTGGGATCGTACCTCTCCAATAAACTGTTGGTGCAGAAGCTGTTGCCTCAGGCTCTGTTGTCTAAGACAATTTTTCTCTACAGCTCTTCCCTTTCTTCCACGATTTTTCTCTCATTCTGTTCTCAAGGCTGGTTCTTTTTCTAGGTGAACAGCTGGTTGTGGCCTGCTAGGTCCAAAAACACCCTTCCACCTAACGTTACTCTGAGTCTTAAGTTCTAGTCTCATAACTGGAGGTTGTGGGTTTATAGAACCCTTTGCCAGGGAAGTTGGAATGTACTAGGCAATGAAAGACATGATGTAGTAACATCTGTTAACCAAATAGCTGAACTTTTAGAAGCACTGAACACAAGGCACCATTTTTAGCCTTGCGGAGAAGAAGGAAGAAACGAATATTGATTGTTCATCTGTTATGTGCAATATTCCTTCATATGTTTATTCACCAAGTGTTCCCCTACTGCCTTCCGTATGCTGGCTACTGTCTTAGGGGAATCCTGGGGATCCCAGCTGAAGGAGGAAGCCCTTGCCTTCAAAGAGCTTTTGGTTTAATGAATGTTGGGCTCTGTGCTGGGCAGTTTTATTGAAGGTTGGTCATTTGTTAAGTGCTTTCATATCCGTCATTTCATTGGACTCTGAAGACCAAGTTGTATGGAGGATTGTGTCTCCAACTGGTGAGAAAACTGAGGTTTAGTGAGATTACGTGACACTTAGGTATGAACTTAGATCTTCTGACTCTAATTCCACAGCTTTTCCTAACACACCTAGCTGACTCTTGACTGTACACAACTGCTAGGGTGGCTTTCCTCACTTCAGACTTTATCCTCTGGTTGCTTACATGTCACTCTGTGCATCCCTGAAGTTGCCAGAGAAACATGGGTAGTTTGTATGTGCAGCTTCTGTTAGAAGTGCATGGCCTGCAACAGGAAGTGTTCCTTGAGGTCCTCACTTGTCCTGGTCACATGGTTTGTTAGAGAGAAAAGGGACATTGTGTTACAATGTCATAAATACAAACCCAAGTGTTCAAAAATCTCTACACCTGAAAAATGCCTTTGCAAAGTTAAAATTGAGTATTGGGTAGCCAGTCCCAAAATTAAAGAAAACGTTAACATATGATTTCCTCTAGCAAAGAATATGGGAATTAGAGGGCATTAGGAAATATTCCAGAAGGTTGTGCAGGGTCACCTCATTGTAAAGGAGGGCAGAAGCTTCTGAAATTTTCCCCAAAGCCAAAACAACTTCGCTCCATCACTCACTAGTGACTTTGCCTAATCTTTAAAAATTACTCCCCAGATAAAAAAAAAAATATTTAAGCAAGTCTTTCACAAGATAACCAAATCAGATTTTTAAAAATCTGTAAAATAGAAACTTAACCTCAGATACAAAAGCCAAAGCATTAACCAGATCCAGAATTCTGTGGTATTGGAATACTGGTATCGAGCAAAAATGAGTCATTGGATCACTTTAGCAAAGTTTACTCAGGGAGAAAATTCATTTATTTATAAAAAGCAAGTTAATTCACCATCCCAGGGAACTGTTGTTCCTTCCCACTTATGAAATCAGGGCTCCCTTATTAAGCCAGAGTACTCTTCCAGGACAATACTGAAGAATATTGCAGATTTTTATTGCCTCTGGGGTATGTCTGTGCACAGATGGCCTTGAAAATAAAACAGTATTTTTGAGTGAATTCAGTCTTTTTTTTCTAACCCAACTCCCGTGAATGGAAGCAACACCATGTTCTTTAGCTTCTGAGGAGCCCCTCAAGATAAATGGGACAAACAAACTTTCATGCACACATCCTTTACGTTTATACTGACAGCCTTAAATACATGTTTATGTAAAACTCCCCAACGAGTTATGGATTGTGACAACCTCTAGAAATAAATCCTAGACTGCACAGATTTTAACTTCACTACTGCTGAATCTTTCTGAGATATGGCCCTTGGCTCAGCCCCTACTCAAAGGTCTATGCAGTCTGAATGCCAGAATTTTGCATCTTCTGTGGCCTAAGGCAGTGCGGAGGCTACATTGTCCTCCAACTTACACCTCCTTCCTCAGAAAGTGTGGATCGAAGTGGTTCTGAAGAATGTCATCGGAAAGCATCAGCTTTCTAAGCTGACTTTTGTTAACTTCTAGGGGTTTTCACCCTGGAGGCATCCAAAGTATTGAGTGGGAGAGATGGTACTAAATTCCCTCAAATTTATTCTGGGGTAAATTGGTGAAAAATTTTATGCATGTCATTTCCAGTTTCAGAAATCTTCAATGGCTTCTTACATTCAAACGATTAAAAGCTAGGTTCTCTAACTTGGCAACCAAATCTCCTTTCGCCTGGAGTCATTCATTCATCAACTATTTATTGAGGGCTTACTAACTAAGCATTGTGCTCTGGGGTATCAGTATCCCTGGCTTCATAGACCTGACGTCTATGGGAGACAAACAATCACACAGCTAAGTATTTCACTATAACAGTCCTAAGTGTCATGATGGAGAGGTACAGGGTACTGTGAGAGCTTCTCAGTGAGGAGCCAGACCTGGGCTGGGGAGCCTGAAGAACCTGAAGAACCAGGAAACAGCTGAGGCTGAAGACCAGGGACAAAGAGGTCCAGGGCAAGAGAGACAGGGAATCCTCGGTCATGCTGGGCTTTCAAGAAACTTCTATGTGAAGAATCTGGGTCCTTGTCATAGGAGAAATTAGAAGCCAGTGTGGGCTTTCAAGCAGGGGGATAATATGATTAATCTTGTATTTAAACATATCACTTTGGTTGCTGTTTAGAAGTGGTTTGGAGATAGAGCACTGGGGGCCAAGGAACCAGCCAAGAACCTGTCACAGTGGCCCAGAAGGAAATGCGAGGGCATTTTGGATAAAGATGATAATGTTGGAGAAGGTGAGAAGTGAATGAAGTTGTATAGTGGTATTTCTTTTGTGCTTAAGATCATTGCTATTCTTTCCCCTGTTCTAGGGTAGCTACCTAAGGTCAGGAGGAAATGATACAGACTTTGGAGGCAGGAGTCCTAGAATACACTCTAATTCTGCAACTCACTAGCCTATCACTGAATAGGCCATAAATAATACTTGTTAAATGATGAATAAATGGAAGAATTATTTAATAGAAGAATTGTCATAAAAATTAAGAGAAACAAAAAATTAAAAAGTTTAAAAAGTGTTTAATACATAGCTAACATTCAGGAATGTCAGTTTCTTTACTTTAGTTCAATAAACATTCTTTGGGCCCCAAAAATGTGCTGTGTGCAAGGTGCTGAATTTCTATGATGGCAATGGGAAGCCAGTACAATTAATTGGTATGATTTCCCCCAAGAACAGATAAAATGGTGATGAAGGAAGAGGAAGTTAATTATGTTAATCAATTCAATAGTTGTCCTTCACCTTGGCCTTTTGAATCAGATACAGTGAATTACTATTATCTTTGAGGAAATTTGAGTTTGTCTATGTTCAGGTTTATATTTCACTTGACAAAGCATCACTTCCTGGTTCTATGAAAATAGAACTAAAGGGCTTTCTTCAACATTGACTAGTTCTTAAAAATACCATTTAGACAAGTATCAATTTTCTCTTTCAAAATGTGTGACTGCTTCTATTCCACTTGAGATCAACACTCCTACAGAATCTATGAGTGATTCAGGCAGAAATGTTTTCACTAATTTCATATTTATTTCATTGACTTCCTAAAAGAACAGCACTGTCGGAACAACTCAAAATTCAATTTTATACAATCTAGGAGCATATCATGCCTGAATGTATAGAATAAATGCAAACTACTTTATCAAACTTTTATTGAGGACCTGGCACATGCCAGGCCCTGTGCTAAGGGCTGTGGAAGATCCAAAGATAAGCAAGAAATTTCCCTCATGTACTAGAAACCCATAGTCCATTAAGACATAAAGATAAGCCCATGAATGTTTCCTATATAAGAAAGGTAAGTTCCAGTGAAATCTCATGGAGAAGTGGGAGCATGGAGGTGGAAAATGTACTCTCTGTGTACCTTCACAAAGCAGAACTAGAAAGATGTCATCCAGGTGGGTTTTACTGGAAAAAAAAAAAAAAAAAGCTAAATCACAATGACAACTTTCTTAATAGACAGAGGGAGTGAATGATAAATTTAGGTTATCAATTTTCCCCCTTAAATCATATCTAGAAGTTAGGAGTTTGGGGTTGTAAGTGCCAGAAAATTTAATTCAAACTAGCTTAAGCAAAAGAGAAAGTTCATGACTAATGTAAATGAAAACTCCAGTGGTGGACCTGGCTGAAGCCATGGTCCTCAAAGGTGCATGATGCCTGCTGTGTTACCCCATTCTCAGGGAGGCTTTTCTTCCATGATCAGACGTTGGCTGCATCCAGCCAGGCCTTGAATCCTTCTCCCTCCAGCTTCAAGTAAATGAGAACCTATTCCCCAGAAACTCCAGAAGTTTTCGGGGTCTCATATGGTCTGATTGTTTGTTTTAACCATTTCTAAACCAATCACTATAACCAGGAGAAGTCAGTATACTGATTGGCTGTGGCCAATAAGGAGTTACCTTGGAGCTTGGAGTGGGTTCAACTCCAACCACACTGCATAACCTAGGAGCAGGCAAAATTCAAGTGCACTTTACCAAAAGAAGGGTAAAGGAGTTTGGGTGGCAAAAAGTATACTATATGGAACTAGGCAGATCAATTAATGAAGAGTATATGAGAAGTGGTGATTAGAACAAAAAAGTGGTAATTTTTTCCAAATTGCTTTAAAGCTAAAACATGACTGGTGCCCTCTGATGTTGCCCCTCATCTTTGGTTTTCAAAAATTATGCATCTTCTCCATATGTCAATTTATTAGACATTTGCTGGGGCCTCATGTAGCTAGAACTGCGTTAGATGTTTGGGGCATAATGACATTGTCTTTACTCCTAACAGCTTGCCATCCCTGAAATAAACAGGAATGACGGAATCAGAAAACTTCAGGGTTTCTGCTTTTCTCTTTTTAAAGTATTTTCAGACAATATGAATGTTATATTATTAATAAATTGGAAAAGAGACTCAATAAGCCAATAAAGAAATTGTTTTGCTATTGGACTGCGTTTGTTGCCTCTGATATATGAGCTCTTCAACATATCAAGACAATGCCTATCTTTAATCCAGCTGCCAAAGTGACCCTCTTAAAATGTGGATATAATCAGGGATTCACTTATTTGATCAATTCCAAATTCTTAAGCATAGTTCTCAACTGTGGCCTCATTCTCTACCAATTCTTATTCAAACACTTGATATTTCAGATCTAGTGAATTCCTCGGGCCTCATATATGCTTACTATATCGTGCTGTTTCTTCTGTCCTATTTTCCACATACTTACAGATCAAATGTCACCTCTTCTGTGCAGCCTTCCTATAAATCTCCTGCACAGATTCAGAAGTTCCCTTCTGTGATCTTCCATAGCATTGTATAAAATTTATGTCTTTGTTGAGCACTCATACATTGCATTGCAGTGGATTTTTCTTTGCCCATCTCCCACACCTTGGGACTATGAAAACCTTGGGAGGAAGCAGTGTCATTTATTTTTGTATCTCCAAGACTAGCTTAATATAGGGCACTTAGGCATTAGTTGAGGGTTAAAGAAATGTGAACCGAGGATAGCCTGAAGATGTTGCAACAAGAGCCATTTCCAACTATTATTTTCCAGCAGAAATCTATTTACTTAATTATTCATCTGGAAAATGTGTTTAAATGAATTTTTACCTATATAGGATTATTTTCAAAGTCGTTCAACCGTTTTAAAAATCAGCTTGCTGGATCATTTATCAGAATCACTTTAAGAAGCAGAAGCACCAGGGTAGAGCAGGAACAAAACTAGAAGAGCTTAAGAAGATCTGAATTTCTGTCCTGCCTCCACAGCTAACATGCTTCGTGACCTTTCTGTTAATCGCTAGGCATCTCAGTTTTTCTCATCTGTAAAATGGAACCTGAGAAGTTCATCTGAGCTAGAGCCCCTCACTCTATACCATAGATAGACTCAAGGGAACTATAGTGTTGTAAGGAACTGTAAGATTATCTTTTCCAACTTTCTTTCCAGATACAGAAATTCGCTGATCAGCCTTCTCAGGAGGTGGCATCTGGCATCTGACTGAGCTCTCCAGGAAGAAGGCATTCATTTCCTGTAAGGCCCAACACTCCATTGCTGGACAATGCTCATGTTAGAAAGTTCTCTACACTGAGCCAAAGTCTACTTCCTCTCTGTGACTTTACTCATTGATCTTGATCAGCCCTCTGGAGTCATGAGAATGTCAATTCCATTTGAGTCCGTGACGACCCTTCAATCATTAAGAGATAGCTGTCACAGCTTCCCGGCGCCTCATCTTCAGATTAAAAAGCCTAAGCTTATTCAAGCATCCTTTACATGTCTCGGACGCTGATCCCCTCATCTTTCTGACCACCATCCTTAGAACGTGCTCCGTTGCACCTCTGGAAGAAAACAAAATGCACAGAAGTGTCTGACCCAGACAGATCCAGGAAGTCATGGTTCCCTTTGAGCTGGGCATTGTATTTCTTCCCTCATGGCTTAATGGCTCAACAATTTTAGGTTTCTTCAGCCTCAGAATCCTGTTGGCTCAGGTTGTACTTCATAATTTAAAATAAAAATATCTTTAAAAATCCTCTGTCACCATCTAAGTCACCCCTTCTTGTACTTAGGCAATTCATTTTTTAACCCTAAATGGAGGGGTCTGCACTTATCTATATTGTTCTCAATCCTTAAGTACCACAACCCTCCCATGAATCATTTTACAAAGTAGTGACCACAAGTAACGATCACGGGCTGAGGTACTGAACCAGGATCTCCCCTGGTGCTCCTGTTCTTCCTGCCTCATCTACTTGGCTGGCTGACATCTGGCATGAAAACTTACTCAGACTCTCTTCTTCGCCTGCTTCCTTTCTCCTCACAGCAGTGAACCTTCCATTCTTCAAAACCCTTCTTTTTGGGAGTGCCTATGTCTACAAGTAAGAAATAACTCTCATAACCAGCCTGCAAAACTACTACTGCCCTAGGAAGACCCTAGTCCCTCTTCATAGGAGGTGCATTATGGATTCTGGAACATGGAAACTGCTCAACATATGCTAATTAAAGATTGGACTTAACGGGATGACTCTATCAGAGAAAAGGAAGTGAATCACAAATAGATAAATGAGGCTAAAACCCTTTAAGTATCCAAAACATCTTAGAGTAATATGATTTCTAGTTGAAGAGAACTTGAGGAAAGAGGCTTTAGAGAAAAGATATGCTGCTTCGAGTTAAGTAAGGATAACACATGATGAATTTGGTTTCAAATGTGAAACTGCTAAAATAAACTGTGTAAGAAAGGATCACATTAAGAATTTTAGAAAGAAAAGCAACTCTTTTGATGTGGTCAGACTCCCTGATTTGATATATCAAGTCCAGCGGAGCAAGTATAATGTTTGAGAAGGTATCATTTTTGGTTGGGAAGTCTTGGGTGGAGTTCAGCTTCTCCTTACTCCACACCCCAGACTTTTCAGAGCTACTTAAGGCTGAAGAGGTGCACTCAATTCTGCATTTAGACAACTCTATCTGTCTTAGATTCTCCTCAAGAAGTAGCACCACATGGTTGTTGTTATGGACATAACATTTGTGTCTCCCCAAATTCTTATGTTGAATTCCTAACCACCAACATAATGGAATTAAGATGTGGGGCTTTTGGGAGGTCATGAGGTCATGAGTGTGGAACCCTCATGAATGGGATTTGTGCCCTTATTAGAGACCCCAGAGATCCCTCTTTGCTCTCCACCATGTGAGGATACAAGGAGAAGACAACCATCTGCAAACCAGGAAGAGGGCTCTCATCAGAACCCAGCCATGCTGGCTACCTTATCTCAGACTTTTAGCCTCCAGAGCAGTGAGAAGTAAATTACTGTTGTTTATAAGCCACCCAATCTATGACATAATTTCTTATAGCAGCCAGAACAGACTAAGACTGTTGTGTTGGATTTGAGTAGCCCACCCTACTCATTTAGTGTTGTAGCTCTTGGAGAATACTGATTATTCTTGCCCCCAAAGGCTGCCATACTCTCACTTGTATTGTTTTAACCATAACAGGGATATGCCAGCCAAACTAGAATTAGAGAAGAATGATGTTTCTAGCTCCTTCCCTCCTTTCTTTTTCCACACGGATTTGCTAAGTGCTCACAAAAGCTCAGAAATTATACTTGGCCCTGGGACAAACAGGAGGAATTAAATAGAACTTCAGAATGATTTTAATGCATAGTAAATATAGTTGCAAAATTATATGCCAGGTAACAACTGAGAGCATCCATCTGGTCAAGGAAGGTGGGAGAGGCACAGGTGGAAGCAGGAATCATCTGAGGAGAGTTTCAAATTCTGAGCATGAACATAATTAAGGGCTATAGGCAACATATAACTGTGCTCCAAATTCCACATTACTTCTGGAATACACTGTCACTAAGTATGCTATTTTCTCAAAAGCATCTCACTCCTGGGCATTGAAACAACTATATGGTTCATGAATATAATGTCTCAAAGAATTATTTCATATTTTGTCAACAAAAAAAAGTAATAATTCTAGGCTTTAAAGAATGAGTAGAAGATATAGTGACGGAAAGATTTTTAAAATTCCACCCAAATGGATAAAAACTCCACAAAAAAAGAGTATATTTAGATAGCAAAATCATTTAGGAGCAAGTTGTCGAATATTAAATGATGCCGAGAGAAGAACACTTTTGCCATATTTTTTGAAACTTGAAAATAGAGCTTCATATGCTTCATGGAGCTTAAGCTATTTGAATAAAAGTGAAATATCTCTAGGCTAGAAATTTTATAGCTGTGGTCTTTTTTATTTCCTTAGGACTACAACTCAGATGAAAAGGAAGAGATTCAGATGACATAGTTTTTTGGTCTATGTTTCCTGCTGGGTCAGATGCTGAGAGGAAAACCAAGAGAAGAGAACGTGGAGGAGACTAGTTTGAGGAAAAAAGTAAAACTGGAAGGAGTGTGTGACAAGACATCTTCTCCTGGAGATTAGCAGTTACATTCTTCTCTCTGTCTCTCTTTCTCTCTCTCATTCTCCCCCACCTCCAAAATGAGCAAGTAACTTCCTCAAGGGCAGGATTTAAATTATACAACTTTTTAAAAACAACGTCAATTTAGTTTAAGTCTGTTTGGTATAGCTTAAAAATGTTGATTTGCTAGGACTTTAATGATAACACTGCTGAAATATTTTTGTAATACTAGGAGATCACATTCTACATAGATAGGGTGTGAAGCTAAATTTCATTGTTCTTGACAATTTTTAAGCCCCAGAGACTCAAAGTCATTTGTCAAATAGCCTCATATCTCTTTTTACAAAAATTCATCACAAAACTCTAGTTATTTGAGAATGGTGTAAAAAATGTATAACCCTAAATATCATGTTAATAACATTTCCTTTAGGTCTTTCACTGAATATGTTTTAGTTTATTGCTTCATATAATTAAAAAAACCCCTTTAATAACAAATCTAAATATTCTCAGAAAAAGTCTAAATGCTTTTAGAGGGAAAATGAACAAAAATGAGTTAGACCTCAAATTGAAAGGTCAAAAGAAATAGACTTGGTGAAAATATTTATCCATATTAAGCTAGTCATTGTTTCCATTTGGAGAAATAAATTGAGAAATGCCTCAAATATTTTCTGGGAATTTCATGAATTCTTGATGTCTTATCAACATTCAATTTACTTACAGAGTTGTGCCTCCGACTCATTTGGAAAGACCTTGCAGCTGTTTGCAGAGTCGGCCAGTGTCAGGAAGACTGCCAGAGTTCTGTCCTGGATGTCCCAGCCGGGGTCGTGGCTCTGTCCTCACCACTCTATAAAGTAGACCCACACCTGAGGTGGATTAGGAGTCAAGTGGACTTGAGAAGAAGGTTCTAGAAACCCAGGTTTTAATCCCAGTTTTGCACCCAACATCCTTCAGGTGCTCCATCCTGGAGGACTCTGGAGGTGTCCCTCCTGTCTTTAATCCTTAGTCTTCTTAAAAGTTCTCATTCCTTACCTCATCCTCATTCATTCCTTGACATTTTATAATCTGGCTGCTTTTTCTCTACCCTATTGACCAGTTTACTGAAAAGCTGGCCCTACTTTTCTATTTCTCAAAACCAATAGTCTTTACTCTGTCTTCAGACTCCACGTTCCTTTGCATTGTCATCCGTCGGTCAACTCTTCCTTGGTTCTTCCTCTTCCCAAGGCATCTAGGAAATGCTACCATCCTTAATCTCTCTCTACCTCCCATTGTCCCTTTCTTCCTCTTCCTAACCCCTAAGGCAGGTGGTTACTGGAGCTTTTGTTCTCAGTTTCCTTTCTTCTCTCTGGCTTCTTCTTCTTCAATCTTCTCTACTTTCACAAGTATTGAGTATTGATTACAAATGATTCTAAAGTATATCTCTCCAGGACCAGCTCTCTCCTGACTATTGTATATCTCCACATGGACGTCCCACTGATAGCTCAACACAACAGGTCCCAAACTGAATTATTACTCTCCTTTCCAAACTCGCTCTTCCTCTTGACCAGTTTTTATCAATAGCACGGTCATGAAGCTACATACATATTTTAAATTCTTCATGTTTCTCTTTTAATAGTATCACCGTGTCTGTCTTTTCTTTTATAATTGGTTTTGGATTATGATACCCTACCTCTTATTTCATTTAATTCATTCATGTTTTTAAGGAAAGCAAATATAATCTTTGATCTGTACAGTCACATGGTCACTTGCAAATTGCTTGGAGAGCAAACATTACATTTCAAATATTTAGTCTTACATGGTCCTTCTACAACAACTTATTTACCTTTTGCACATGCTCTATAAGGTTGCAATTACTTCGTGTGTTCTGATATAGTTTGCATAGGAAAATGAAGCAATGCAATAATGAAATGCTATTAAAATACTATACTTTCCTTAAGTTAATTGCTGAGCCTTGTTAATATGGATATAACTTAGAAACATTTTTCATTCTTTGTACACAGATATTATATAAACCTGTATAATACATAATACATGCATTTTATCATATCTATCTGTACCACAATTTGCAAATCCATAGAGATATTCAAAACCCTTCCTCTATGCACAAGTGAAGGTTATGCTATAAGTTTTAATAGTTTTGAATTGTATTTAAAGACAGAGGATACATAAATGTGCTAGATATTGATCTTAATTACCTTCAAAGTTAATGTCAAGCTTCTTACCCTGACTATGGTAATTCCCACCTAAATTTTAATCATGCTTTGATTTTTCTCCATTTGTAATGCCCTCCTTCACATCTCTACCTATCAAAACCTGACCCTTTTGAACATCTGCTCAAATATCACTTTCCCATAATCTTATTACCAATCTCTCCATTTTATCTTACCGTTGCACTTTATTTTGAGCATTTTAATGCAGAAATAACATCCTGTCTAATATTACAACTATTTACCATTCTTTATTCTCCCATGTTATAATAAAATTTCCTTTAAAGTAAGGGCCTTACTTTAACTTCTATTTTCTCCCCAAAACACCAAACATGGAACATAGCAGGTATTCAGTGAAAAGGCATTTACTTAACAAATTAAAGCATGGTTATATTTTGCATTTTTAAGCATCATTGCATTTCAGTTTCTTGAAAAACAAGCATAATACCTGCCATGTGTTAAGGGTGCCTGTTTTTTGGAAGAAAAAATAAGTTATCAGGCCATGAATAGATTTGTGTAAGGGTCTCCAGTCATATTACAAAATCATGTGTTTGAATTCCAGAATGTTATCATGTTCATCATTCTGTCTTTGTGTAAGGCCTTTCTTGCACACATATAAAAGTTGGATTGGAATAATTTAACTAAATATTCCCTGACAAGGAATTTTGTTTTGGGTGTATACTGCATCCTTCATGATTTGCCATAAATCTATGAGCTCTCATTTTAATCCCAAATGAGAAAGCTGCTGGTTCTCTGGAAAAAAGTGTCTGAAATCTTGAGCACAGTACAACTCATTTGTGCTTTAAAGAATATTTGCTAGAAAGCATAATCTTACGAGAAGTGAGCAGAACTCACAATATTCTTCACTTTTGTGTCAAATGAGGATTCTTGCAATGAAGATAATAGAATTGAATAAAGTATATTCTTGGCAAAATGGCAAATATGTCATTCTTCCAAATTACTATAGCAATAAGCCATTGCTAACATCTTCTTGGTTCAAACTTTCCATTGTGAATCTTTACATTGATCCATTCACTCATTCATTTATTCGTTCATTCACACTTTCATTCATGCAAAAACATTCACTAACCATGGACCAGGCATGAGGCATGAGTGTTAGAGTGACGACTAAGACACAGATCCTGTCCTTCTTGAGCACACAGCTTCGTGGGGAGGACAGACAATACAGGAACATGATAAGTGCAATGTTAGGAGGAAACTCAAGTGAGGAGGAAGAGGACTGAACTCAGCTTGTGAGAGTCAGGGACAACTTCCTGAAGAAGGGATGCCTGCTCTTGCTTACTATTAAAATAGAGATTTTGATGGAAACCCTAGCTGTTGTCCTCAGAATTGCAGCTATCTTCTTGCCTACTATGAGCATTTGTGAATGATTTTGTTATACAGATTCCTGCATGGACAAATGTTAAGCTTGTTTGTTTTGCATAGGATGATATATTGGACTCCCACCATGTCGCTCCAGCCTGTTTTCAGGGACTATTGTAGATGGGTAATTCTCAAAATAGCTACATATCGGCATCATCTAGTGGGGATTAAAATGTCCAGGCTCCACCCCTAGAAAGCCTGATTAATTGTTCTGGGGCAGGGGTGGCATTTTTTAGAAGCTGCCTCACATAATTCTAACGTGCATTGAAAGCTCTGGAGAGAATGTTAGAATGGTTCTGATGAGAGGTCCCTTAGAAATCATCCAGTGCAACTCCTACTTCATAGATGAGGAAACTGAGAATGAGTTTGTGCCTCATTTTTCTTGGAAGGTATTTGTTATGGGTTGAACTTTTTCCTCTCCAAATTCGTATGTTGACGTCCTAATCTCCAGAACTTCAGAATGTGAGCTTCTTTAGAAATAGGGTCATTGCAGGAGTAATTAGTGAAGCTGAGGTCATACTGAATGGATAATTAGCAAGGACCTACTGTATAGCACAGGGATCTCTACTCAATATTCTGTGATAACCTACATGAGGAAAGAATCTAAAAAAGAATGAATATATGTGTATATATAATTGAATCACTTCGCTGTACACCTGAAACTAACACAACATTGTAAATCAACTATACTCCAATAAAATTAAAAGGTAAATAAATAAATAAACAAAACAAAAATAGATGAAATCATATGGGAGTAGGGTGAGCCCTTAATCCAATATGACTGGTGTCCTTTTAAAAAGGGGAAATTTGAACGCAGGGAGAATTCTATTATTGGAGTTATGCTACTACAAGCCAAGGAACTACCAGAAGGTAGGAGACAGGCCTGGAACAGATCCTTCTCTAACATCTTCAGAGGCAGCATAGCCCAGCTGACACCTTTATCTTGGACTGCTAGCCCTCAGAGTGATGAGAGAATAAATTTCTGTTCTTTAAGCTATTCAGTTAGTGATAATTTTTTACAGCAACTCCAGCAAACTAATACAGTATTTTTAACATGAAATTATCCCTACCCTGTTCGACTTGACTATTCTCACTCTTAGTGTGATAGATGCATTACCCTTTCCCATTTACCGAGAGCCAGCAAAGGCAGGTTGCTGGTTCCTGCTTATCTGAGGGAGGAGGGTGCAAATGTATGTGTCCTGGGCAGCTGGAATGACTCTACTCAGCCATCTCTGAGGCCCTCTCATGACACAGTCTGACCCGCTGCTTCTGCAGTCAGGAACAGAGGACGGTGCTCTGATCCCACTGAGTATTTAGACATGCATTGTACTATCATTTGTAAAGCGTCTCTTAGAAACAATCTGCCTTATTTGTTAAAATAAAATCTGCGTATGTAGAATTAATGTGCAACTTTATGTCTGTGCATGCATGCACGTGTGTGCATGCCTGTTTACGGTCATGAGAAGACCAGTGTAGACCCCTCTCTTTGATTTTGGCTCTAAGATGAGAGTACCACTAGTGTGAGGAAGAGTTCTGAGAGGCCAGGGCTGCAGCCCGTCCCTGACCTGGTGAGGCTCTTTTTTGCATTTCTTGTCATCTTGTTTTCTCTGTCCTCAACATTCTCACCCTTAACCTCCCTCCTTTCATTTTCTTATTGCCTTAAATACTTCTAGAGACTCTGGGCTTGGGGAGAAGACCTGCATAATCACTTTAATCACTTTTCTCCTAGATCCCCTAGGTGGGTGGGATGTGTATAGCAAAGGCTTTCTAAGAGTTCCTGAAGTAGCTCTGTGTTTTTTCTTTTTTTTTTTTTCCCCTTTCTCTTTCTGTGTTTTCATGTTTGTATCATAATAGGATCATAGCCGTGGAGCTCTGATTATGGAAGCAACCTGGAGATCATCTTGACCAAAGTCAGAGCTTGAAACTCAAACCCTGGAGGGGAACATGGTTTTCTAATGGCTGCACATGGGATGAGTGATATTGGTGACCAAGTGCAAGCTTGGTCTTGTGTCTCTCAAACTGGTACATTTTCTCCCACATCAGTTCAAGCTTTGCATTTACCCAGCTGTAGGAACTCGAACAAATCTGTTAATGACTCTGAGTTTTGTGTTCTCATTTGTAACATGAGAACCATATTATTTTGGTGACAAGTCAACCTTGTCAGGATTGTAGGAAATATACGTCAGGCACCAGCTCCATTTCTGGCACTCAGCATATAGTTGAGTTTCTTTAAGAGTGTTGAGAGGACAGAGGAAGGTGATGTTCTGGAAGCTGGAAAGCCTTCGCAGATATAGAGTTTATACAACTTAACAATACAAATCATTTGTCCTCACAATAGTCTCTCTGTTGAAGTGTGTGCTTATCAGCTTCTGAAATTATGAATTGCCTGAGTTGCATCAGCAGAAAGGAGAAAAAAAGAACAACACAAAAATGCAACAAATCTCTATCTAGCCAGTCTACCTATACAAGAGGGTTGATTTTTCATTTAACATTTGTTTTTTATCTTATAAAGATGGAAATGGGTGTTTTCTCTTCTTCTTTCAAGTATTTTTGGGGTTAGAAGCTTTGAGGAGGGAGCTACATGAAAGGGGGCAGGTTAACGTAGAAGTCAGTCTCTATTCCGGGAAAGAAAGACATCATGGCAGGCCTATGGCACAAGCGACTGGGATACAGAAGAGGCCAGGCTAGTTAAGGGGCCCTGAACAATGGATTGGGTCCTGCCCAGAGTGAAGGAATATAGACGAGGCATCTCAATCTGTACAGGAGTTACTGTGATAGAATGTCAGAGTTTTCAGGACCTTAGAGGTCATCTCGTCATCTTGAGAAAATACTGTCTTACACAGATAGGAGTCAGAGGCCAGGGAGGAAAATGAGGAGAGGTTGTTTATTGCTCTACAAGCTCCATGATAGGCCCTTATCATACATCGTCTCATTGGGTTTCCTCAGCAAGGCTTCTTCATCCTTGGCAAAAAACCAGGCATGAGATCACAGATGGGAAGTGGCTGCACCTTCCTGGGGGACCTGAGGGTCTTGACAGCACCTGCTTTCTCACCTAAGCTCTGCCCAGATGTGAAAGAATATTCTTCATAAGTCATGAGGGTTAATTTTCCCCTTTATGGTTTGATGGAAGTGAAAGTAACAATCTCAACCATTTGTCACTTAATGGAAAGAAGATTTATCATTTTAATAGAAAAGACATTTGATATCAGATGTGGTAAGCTGACCAATGCCCCGCTCGCCAAATACCCAAGTTAAGAATGTTGAGATGGAGTCAGCCCTAAACGTTATCACAGTGTCCTTATAAGAGGGAGGCAGAGAGAAATTTGATTCCAAAAGCAAAAGGCAAGGTGAAGACTGAAGCGAGATGCTACACAGCTGGTTTTGAAGATGGAGAACCTGCTGCAGGCCAACTAATGTAAGGAGTGCAGCTCTAGAAGCTGGAGACGTCAGGGACATATTTTCCCCTGGGGTCTCCAGAGGGAACATGGCCCTGTGAACACCTTGATTTTGGCCCAGGGAAACTGACTTCAGACTTCTGACACACACAACAGTAAAAGAATAAATTCAGTGCTGTTTTAAACTGCCAACTTCGTGGTAATTTGTTATGGCAACCATAGGAAATTAACACACCAGAGGACCACTATTCACATCAGTGAAGCTGGAGTCCTGGCATATGGTGGCCTTGCGTGGCTGTGATCTCATGTGTGCTCATTTCTTGTCATAAGCACAGAGTCATAAACGTTCAGTGTGTGGGATCTGGGCCAGTTATAGAATCTACAGAATAGCAAGCTGCCACTTAGGGGCCCCTAGCTATGTTTTTTTCACTGGTTAATCTGAGAATGGGGGAAATTGCCCTTCTCTTTGCTAGCAAGATTTGTAAGGGCAGTGACATCTTCTATTGTTTGGGTTTGAGTGGCCGGGGAAGTTTGGGAGGGCCTGCCATTTGCAAAATTGGTTGGCATCCCAAGCAGGCATGGTAGGAAAAAAGATAAAAAGCATCACCCAATGATAGATGAGTGTGGGGAACAATTTCTTCCCGTTTCTGTCTTTCATGGTGGAAACTGCACATTATATTCTTACCTAACTACAAACATGAACTTACGGGGTGAAGGGCAGACAAGAGTTGCCGCCCCAGGCACACAGAGGAGCAGAGTCTGCGCACGTGTGTCCTAGGCACTTGAAACATACCCTGTAGAGTTGCATGACGGCGAAGGTAGGATATGAACCCTGAGTTACCCAATTATAAATTCTTTGCCTCCTCTGCCATTCCACATGGCTTCATAAAGAAAAGGGCATACATAGAATTAGAGCTGGAACACAAGTTCCCTGCAACTAAGTCCAGGGGTCTTTCCACCTCCCCATACAGCTATCTTTTGTAAAAAGAAACATTCTTAGCATTATGCTCTGCTTATCTGCCTCCAATATATTATTTTATTCAGTCTAACAGAGATAGCCTTTTATTTTTTCCATCAAACAAAGAGTGAAGTGTATTAAAGGGGAAAAAGTGGGTAGCTTTGCAAAGAGAGGATGTAGATTGTTTAAGAATCCTGAGGGAGAAAATGAAGATATAATTCACTGAGTGCTCCTTGAGGCCATGTGCTTGATACCCATCTTCTCATCCATCCTTGCAAGGCTTTCAGGTTAGTTTTACTATCTTCAATTTGCCAATGAGAAAAACCAAGGATTAGAGGGGTTAAGGGATTGTCCAAAGGCCTTCAGTTAGATTGGTGGTTCGCAAACTTGAGCGTGTGTCAGAGTCTCCCAGAGGGCTTGTTCAGACAGATTGATGGGTCCTGCCCCCAGAGTTTCTGATTCTATGTGTCTGGCGTGGGGCCCAAGAGGCTGCATTTTCAGCAAGTTCCCTACAAGGCTGATGCTGCTCATCTGGGGACCACGCCTTGAGAACTTCTGAGCTGGAATGTTTCTAAAAGGCTATGGACACAGCCACTATGGAGAACAGTATGGCGGTCCCTTAACAAACTAAAAATAGAACTACCATACGACCCAGCAATCCCACTGCTGGGCATATACCCTGAGAAAACCCTAATTCAAAAAGAGTCATGTACCACAATGTTCATTGCAGCTCTATTTACAATAGCCAGAACATGGAAGCAACCTAAGTGTCCATCGACAGATGAATGGATAAAGAAGATGTGGCACATATATACAATGGAATATTACTCAGCCATAAAAAGAAATGAAATTGAACTATTGGTAGTGAGGTGGATGGACCTAGAGTCGGTCATACAGAGTGAAGTAAGTCAGAAAGAGAAAAACAAATACCGTATGCTAACAAACACATATATATGGGATCTAAAAAAAAAAAAAAAAATGGTTCTGATGAACCTAGGGGCAGGACAGGAATAAAGATGCAGGTGTAGAGAATGGACTTGAGGACACGGGGAGAGGGAAGGGTAAGCTGGGACGAAGTGAGAGAGTGGAATGGACATATATACACTACCAAATGTAAAATAGATAGCTGGTGGGAAGCAGCCGCATAGCACAGGGAGATCAGCTCGGTGCTTTGTGACCCCCTAGAGGGGTGAGATAGGGAGGGTGGGAGGGAGACGCGAGAGGGAAGAGATATGGGAACATATGTATATGTATAACTGATTCACTTTGTTATAAAGCAGAAACTAACACACCATTGTAAAGCAATTGTACTCCAATAAAGATGTTAAACAAAATCTGTATTCTTATACATTTATGCTATTATTATACTCACATAATAATACTAAGTTAGAAAGTAATATGAAATTCAAACTAAGATGAAATTGTGGGAGATTTTTGCAACATTATTTCTATGGATCATCAGATGTAAACAGGTTAAAAGTTGTGCTTTCTTGGAGGTAATTCCAATTGTGGTTAATTTTAGCATCAATGTCTGTGAAGGATTGGGCATGGTTTAGATTCACATCTGATTTCACTTATTTTCTTTTATTCACTTCTAGCTCTATTATCAACATGATGCACGCTCCTTGTCGAAAGTTTGGAAAGTACAATGGCTACAAATGAAAAAAGCACTCATACTTTCAACACACAGGACAGCAACTACTGACATTTTATATAATTTCCTTTACTCATTTTCTTTTGTGATCTTTTATTTTTAAATATATATTTGACCAACTTCCCCAGAATACGAGAATTGCAACATGCAATTATGGCAAAAATTATTAATCAGATATCCTATACATATATATTAACCTTAACAAATGCAGTTTTGTTTCTATGTTGCACATTATCAGAACTAGAAGTGAATCGGGGTAATGTCATAGTTATTTTCTGTAAGTTCTAGGTGGACACAAAGCACCGAGCTGATCTCCCTGTGCTATGCGGCTGCTTCCCACTAGCTATCTATTTTACATTTGGTAGTGTATATATGTCTATGTCACTCTCTCACCCTGCCACATCTTACCCCTCCCCCTCCCCATATCCTCAAGTCCATTCTCTAGTAGGTCTGTGTCTTTATTCCCGTCTTGCCACTAGGTTCTTCATGACCTTTTTTTTAAGATTCCATATATATGTGTTAGCATACTGTATTTGTTTTTCTCTTTCTGACTTACTTCACTCTGTATGACAGACTCTAACTCCATCCACCTCACTACAAATACCTCCATTTCATTTCTTTTTATGGCTGAGTAATATTCCATTGTATATATGTGCCACTCTTTATCCATTCATCCGATGATGGACACTTAGGTTGCTTCCATGTCCTGGCTATTGTAAATAGAGCTGCAATGAACATTTTGGTACATGACCCTTTTTGAATTATGGTTTTCTCAGGGTATATGTCCAGTAGTGGTATTCCTGGGTCGTATGGTAGTTCTATTTTTAGTTTTTTAAGGAACCTCCATACTGTTCTCCATAGTGGCTGTATCAATTTACATTCCCACCAACAGTGCAAGAGGGTTCCCTTTTCTCCACACCCTCTCCAGCATTTATTGTTTCTAGATTTTTTGATGATGGCCATTCTGACCGGTGTGAGATGATATCTCATTGTAGTTTTGATTTGCATTTCTCTAATGATTAATGATGTTGAGCATTCTTTCATGTGTCTGTTGGCAATCTGTATATCTTCTTTGGAGAAATGTCTATTTAGGTCTTCTGCTCATTTTTGGATTGGGTTGTTTGTTTTTTTGTTATTGAGCTGCATGAGCTGCTTGTAAATCTTGGAGATTAATCCTTTGTCAGTTGCTTCATTTGCACATATTTTCTCCCATTCTGAGGGCTGTCTTTTGGTCTTGTTTATGGTTTCCTTTGCTGTGCAAAAGGTTTTAAGTTTCATTAGGTCCCATTTGTTTATTTGTGTTTTTATCTCCATTTCTCTAGGAGTTGGGTCAAAAAGGATCTTGCTGTGATTTATGTCATACAGTGTTCTGCCTAAGTTTTCCTCTAAGAGTTTGATAGTGTCTGGCCTTACATTTAGGTCTTTAATCCAATTTGAGTTTATTTTTGTGTATGGTGTTAGGGAGTGTTCTAATTTCATACTTTTACATGTACCTGTCCAGTTTTCCCAGCACCACTTATTGAAGAGGCTGTCTTTTCTCCACTGTATATGCTTGCCTCCTTTATCAAAGATAAGGTGACCATATGTGCATGGGTTTATCTCTGGGCTTTCTATCCTATCCATTGATCTATGTTTCTGTTTTTGTGCCAGTACCAAACTGTCTTGATTTCTGTAGCTTTGTAATATAGTCTGAAGTCAGGGAGCCTGATTCCTCCAGCTCCATTTTTCATTCTCAAGATTGCTTTGGCTATTCGGGGTCTTTTGTGTTTCCATACAAATTGGGAAATTTTTTGTTCTAGTTCTGTGAAAAATGCCAGTGGTAGTTTGATAGGGATTGCATTGAGTCTGTAGATTGCTTTGGGTAGTAGAGTCATTTTCACAATGTTGATTCTTCCAATCCAGGAACATGGTATATCTCTCCATCTATTTGTATCATCTTTAATTTCTTTCATCAGTGTCTTATAATTTTCTGCATACAGGTCTTTTGTCTCCTTAGGTAGGTTTATTCCTAGATATTTTATTCTTTTTGTTGCAATGGTAAACGGGAGTGTTTTCTTAATTTCTCTTTCAGATTTTTCATCATTAGTGTATAGGAATGCAAGAGATTTCTGTGCATTAATTTTGTATCCTGCTACTTTACCAAATTCATTGATTAGCACTAGGAGTTTTCTGGTAGCATCTTTAGGATTCTCTATGTATAGTATCATGTCATCTGCAAACAGTGACAGCTTTACTTCTTCTTTTCCGATTTGGATTCCTTTTATTTCTTTTTCTTCTCTGATTGCTGTGGCTAACACTTCCAAAACTATGTTGAATAATAGTGGTGAGAGTGGGCAACCTTGTCTTGTTCCTGATCTTAGTGGAAATGGTTTCAGTTTTTCATCATTGAGGATGATATTGGCTTTGGGTTTGTCATATATGGCCTTTATTATGTTGAGGAAAGTTCCCTCTATGCCTACTTTCTGCAGGGCTTTTATCATAAATCGGTGTTGAATTTTGTCGAAAGCTTTCTCTGCATCTATTGAGATGATCATATGGTTTTTCTCCTTCAACTTGTTAATATGATGTATCACGTTGATTGATTTGCGTATATTGAAGAATCCTTGCATTCCTGGGATAAACCCCACTTGATCATGGTTTATGATCCTTTTAATGTGCTGTTGGATTCTGTTTGCTAGTATTTTGTTGAGGATTTTTGCATCTATGTTCATCAGTGATATTGGCCTGTAGTTTTCTTTCTTTGTGACATCTTTGTCTGGTTTTGGTATCAGGGTGATGGTGGCCTCGTAGAATGAGTTGGGGAGTGTTCCTCCCGCTGTCATATTTTGGAAGAGTTTGAGAAGGATAGGTGTTAGCTCTTCTCTAAATGTTTGATAGAATTTGCCTGTGAAGCCATCTGGTCCTGGGCTTTTGTTTGTTGGAAGATTTTTAATCACAGTTTCAATTTCAGTGCTTGTGATTGGTCTGTTCATATTTTCTATTTCTTCCTGGTTCAGTCTCGGCAGGTTGTGCATTTCTAAGAATTTGTCCATTTCTTCCAGGTTGTCCATTTTATTGGCATAGAGTTGCTTGTAGTAATCTCTCATGATTGTTTGTATTTCTGCAGTGTCAGTGGTTACTTCTCCTTTTTCATTTCTAATTCTATTGATTTGAGTCTTCTCCCTTTTTCTCTTGATGAGTCTGGCTAATGCTTTATCAATTTTGTTTATCTTCTCAAAGAACCAGCTTTTAGTTTCATTGATCTTTGCTATTGTCTCCTTCATTTCTTTTTCATTTATTTCTGATCTGATCTTTATGATTTCTTTCCTTCTGCTAGCTTTGGGGTTTTTTTGTTCTTCTTTCTCTAATTGCTTTAGGTGCAAGTTTAGGTTGTTTATTCGAGATGTTTCCTGTTTCTTGATGTAGGCTTGTATTGCTATAAACTTCGCTCTTAGAACTGCTTTTGCTGCATTCCATAGGTTTTGGGTCGTCGTGTCTCCATTGTCATTTGTTTCTAGGCATTTTTTGATTTCCCCTTTGATTTCTTCAGTGATCACTTCGTTATTAAGTAGTGTATTGTGTAGCCTCCATGAGTTTGTATTTTTTACAGATCTTTTCCCATAATTGATATCTGGTCTCATAGCGTCGTGGTCGGAAAAGATACTTGAAATGATTTCAATTTTCTTAAATTTACCAAGGCTTGATTTGTGACCCAAGATATGATCTATCCTGGAGAATGTTCCATGAGCACTTGAGAAAAATGTGTATTCTGTTGTTTTTGGATGGAATGTCCTATAAATATCAATTAAGTCCCTCTTGTTTAATGTATCATTTAAAGCTTGTGTTTCCTTATTTATTTTCATTTTGGATGATCTGTCCATTGGTGAAAGTGGGGTGTTAAAGTCCCCTACTATGATTGTGTTACTGTCGATTTCCCCTTTTATGGCTGTTAGTATTTGCCTTATGTATTGAGGTGCTCCTATGTTGGGTGCATAAATAATTACAATTGTTATACCTTCTTCTTGGATCGATCCCTTGATCATTATATAGTGTCCTTCTTTGTCTCTTGTAACAGTCTTTATTTTAAAGTCTATTTTGTCTGATATGAGAATTGCTACTCCAGCTTTCTCTTGATTTCCCTTTGCATGGAATATCTTTTTCTATCCCCTCACTTTCAGTCTGTATGTGTCCCTAGGTCTGAAGTGGGTCTCTTGTAGACAGCATATATACGGGTCTTGTTTTTGTATCCATTCAGCCAGTCTGTGTCTTTTGGTGGGAGCATTTAACCCTTTTACATTCAAGGTAATTATCAATATGTATGTTCCTATTCCCATTTTCTTAAATGTTTTGAGTTTGTTATTGTAGGTGTTTTCCTTCTCTTGTGTTTCTTGCCTAGAGAAGTTCCTTTAGCATTTGTTGTAAAGCTGGTTTGGTGGTGCTGAACTCTCTCAGCTTTTGCTTGTCTGTAAAGGTTTTAATTTCTCCATCAAATCTGAATGAGATCCTTGCTGGGTAGAGTAACCTTGGTTGTAGGTTTTTCTCCTTCATCACTTTAAGTATATCCTGCCACTCCCTTCTGGCTTGCAGAGTTTCTGCTGAAAGGTTAGCTGTTAACCTTATGGGGATTCCCTTGTGTGTTATTTGTTGTTTTTCCCTTGCTGCTTTTAATATGTTTTCTTTATATTTAATTTTTGATAGTTTGATTAATATGTGTCTTGGCGTGTTTCTCCTTGGATTTATCCTGTATGGGACTCTCTGTGCTTTCAGGACTTGATTAACTATTTCCTTTCCCATATTAGGGAAGTTTTCAACTACAATCTCTTCAAATATTTTCTCAGTCCCTTTCTTTTTCCCTTCTTCTTCTGGCACCCCTATAATTCAAATGTTGGTGCGTTTAATGTTGTCCCAGAGGTCTCTGAGACTGTCCTCAATTCTTTTCATTCTTTTTTCTTTATTCTGTTCTGCAATTGTTATTTCCACTATTTTATCTTCTAGGTCACTTACCCGTTCTTCTGCCTCAGTTATTCTGCTATTGATCCCTTCTAGAGTATTTTTAATTTCATTTATTGTGTTTTTCATCATTGCTTGGTTCCTCTTTAGTTCTTCTACGTCTTTGTTAAATGTTTCTTGCATTTTGTCTATTCTATTTCCAAGATTTTGGATCATCTTTACTATCATTATTCTGAATTCTTTTTCAGGTAGACTGCCTATTTCCTCTTCATTTGTTAGGTCTGGTGTGTTTTGACCCTGCTCCTTCATCTGCTGTGTGTTTTTCTGTCTTCTCATTTTGCTTATCTTACTGTGTTTGGGGTCTCCTGTTCACAGGTTGCAGATTCGTAATTCCTGTTGTTTTTGGTATCTGTCCCCAGTGGCTAAGGTTGGTTCAGTGGGTTGTGTAGGTTTCCTGGTGCAGGGGACTAGTGCCTGTGTTCTGGTGGATGAGGCTGGATCTTGTCTTTCTGGTGGGCACATCCACGTCTGGTGGTGTGTTTTGGGGTGTCTGTGGCCTTATTATGATTTTAGGCAGCCTCTCTGTTAATGGATGGGGCTGTGTTCCTGTCTTGCTAGTTGTTTGGCATAGGGTGTTCAGCAATGTAGCTTGCTGGTCATTGAGTGAAGCTGGGTCTTGATGTTGACATGGAGATCTCTGAGAGATTTTTGCCGTTTGGTATTACGTGGAGCTGGGAGGTCTCTTGTGGACCAGTGTCCTGAAGTTGGCTCTCCCACCTCATAGGCACGGCCCTGGTGCCTGGCTGGAGCACCAAGAGCCTTTCATCCACATGGCTCAGAATAAAAGGGAGAAAAAATAGAAAGAAAGAAAGAAAGAAAGAAAGATGATAAAATAAAATAAAATAAAATAAAATAAAGCTATTATAATAAAAAGTAAGAAAAAAATTATTAAGAAAAAAATTTTAACTTTTTAAAATAAAAAATAAGGAAAAAATTATTAAGAAAAAATTTATTAAGAAAAAAATTTTTAATTTTTTAAAATAAAAAATAAGGAAAAAATTATTAAGAAAAAATTTATTAAGAAATAAAAATTTTTTAAGTAAAAAACAAAAAACAAAAACGTTTGGACCGAATCCTAGGACAAATGGTGAAAGCAAAGCTATACAGATAAAATCTCACCCAGAAGCATACACATATACACTCACAAAAAAAGGAAAAAGGGAAAAATTAATATATCCTGCTCCCAAAGTCCACCTCCTGAATTTGGGATGATTTGTTGTCTATTCAGGTATTCAACAGATGCAGGTACATCAAGTTGTTTGTGGAGCTTTAATCCGCTGCTCCTGAGGCTGCTGGGAGAGATTTCCCTTTCTCTTCTTTGTTCGCATAGCTTCCGGGGTTCAGCTTTGGATTTGGACCCGCCTCTGCGTGTAGGTCACCTGAGGGCGTCTGTTCCCGCTCAGACAGGATGGGGTTAAAGGAGCAGCTGCTTCTGGGGCTCTGGCTCACCCAGGCCGCGGAGAGGGAGGGGTACGAAGGAGGCGGGGCGAGCCTGCGGCGGCAGAGGCCGGCGTGACGTTGCACCAGCCTGAGCGCGCCGTGTGTTCTCCCGGCGAAGTTGTCCCCGGATCACGGGACCCTGGCAGTGGCGGGCTGCACCGGCTCCCGGGAGGGGCGGTGTGGAGAGTGACCTGTGCTCGCACACAGGCTTCTTGGTGGCGGCAGCAGCAGCCTTAGCGTCTCCTGCCCGTCTCTGGGGTCCGCGCTGATAGCCACGGCTCGCGTCCGTCTCTGGAGCTCGTTTAGGCGGCACTCTGAATCCCCTCTCCTTGCGCACCAGGGAACAATGGTCTCTTGCCTCTTCGGCAGCTGCAGACTTTTTCCCGGACTCCCTCCTGGCTAGCTGTGGCGCACTAGCCCCCTTCAGGCTGTGTTCACGCTGCCAACCCCAGTCCTCTCCCTGCGATCCGACCGCAGCCCGAGCCTCAGCTCCCAGCCCCGCCCGCCCCGGCGGGTGAGCAGACAAGCCTCTCGGGCTGGTGAGTGCTGCTCGGCACCGAGCCTCTGTGCGGGAGTCTCTCCGCTCTGCCCTCCGCACCCCTGTGGCTGCGCTCTCCTCTGTGGCTCCGAAGCTCCCCCCCTCTGCCACCCGCAGTCTCCGCCCGCGAAGGGGCTCCTAGTGCATGGAAACCTTTCCTCCTTCACGGCTCCCTCTCAGAGGTGTAAGTACTGTCCCTATTCTTTTGTCTCTGTTATTTCTTTTTTCTTTTGCCCTACCCAGGTACGTGGGGAGTTTCTTGCCTTTTGGGAGGCCTGACGTCTTCTGCCAGCGTGTTCTGTAGGAGCAGTTCCACGTGTAGATGTATTTCTACTGTATCTGTGGGAAGGAAGGTGATCTCCGCGTCTTACTCTTCCGCCATCTTGCCCAGCGCCTCTGTTTATTAATTTAAAGGCGTGATATGCTAAGCTTATGAATTTAGATTCCCCCACTCCCATAGGTATCTTTTTGCCTGGAGTTACATGGCGAGACTTGCATTTTAGAAAGGTGACCTGATGCTTTATGGAAGATGGCTTAGAGGGGCTGGACTGAGACAGGGAGGCTGATGAAGGGGTGTAACTTGCACGAGAGGTGGTGTGATGGTTAATTTTATGTGTCAACTTGGCTGGATCACAGTGCTCAGATATGAAGTCAAACTTTATTCTGGATGTTTCTGTAAGATTACTTTTGGATGAAATTTTCTTTTTTTAAAGTTAAGTATTTTTAAAAATTAATTAAATAATTAATTTTTTGGCTGCATTGTGTGTTTGTTACTGCACGGGATTTCTCTAGTTGCGGCGAGCGGGGGCTACTCTTCTTCGTGGTGCACGGGCTTCTCATCGCGGTGGCTTCTCTTGTTGCGGAGCATGGGCTCTAGGCGCGCAGGCTTCAGTAGTTGTGGCATGCAGGCTCAGTACTTGTGGCTCACGGGCTCTAGAACACAGGCTCAGTAGTTGTGGTACATGGGCTTAGTTGCTCCGCGGCATGTGGGATCTTCCAGGACCAGGGCTTGAACCCGTGTCCCCTGCATTGGCAGGTGGATTCTTAACCACTGCGCCACCAGGGAAGTCCTGGATGAAATTAACATTTAAATTGTTGGACCTTGAGTAAAACACATTGTTGTCCATAATGTGGGTGGGCCTCGTCCGATCAGCTGAAGGTCTGGATAGAATACTAGTCCACCCTGCAGATTTGGGACTTGTCAACCTCCCTAATATCATGAGCTAATTTCTTAAAATAAATCTCTCTCTATATATGTGCACATCTATTAGTTCTGTTTCTCTGGAGAACTCTGATTGATACAGATGGTAGAACCTGTACCAGGGCAATGGCTGTGGAGATGGAAAGAGGGGTAAGAGTTGAAGAGCTAGCTAGAATATTAAATTGGCATCATTTACTGCCATGCTGGGGGTGGGCAGAGAGGAAGTAAGAGAGGCTTCAATGGTATTCAATAATTTGTTGGGCTGCTGGATGGATTCTGATGCCATGTGTTAAGAGCAGAAGCCCAGCACTATTGACAGTTGTGCCCAGGCCCCAACTAGAAATTGTGCACATGCCTGAAACAGAGGGAAGTGGATGGGAGCTCAGGGAAATCCCTACTAGGACAATGTAAGCTGCTGAGGGTGGGTGGAGAACAGGAAGTCTGTGAGAAGGACTGGATCTTCTGATTTCCACTTCCTGCCCTGGTTTGCTGGCTGGTCAGAGGAGACTCCTGTGACCTGGTCAGTCAGGAGAATTACTGCTCGGCAGGTCAGCATTTCTGGCTCCACAAACTCAGCAAGGCCTATTTATTTGCCATGAGTATCCTAGTAAGGGTCTTCGTCTTGATCAATGAAAGCTATTTAAAGTATACTATTCTACCATCCAAAGTTTCTATTCATGGTGTGGTTGCAATAGATCAGAGCCAACTATATGTTACTTACCAGCCTTCTTTCCTCCAGCCAAGATGGGTTTGTTCCCCTAGCACAGTGGTTAAAGGCCAAGCTCTGGAACCAGATGGCCTAGGTTCAAACCTCACTTCTGCCATGTACTAGCTGTGTGACCTTGGACAAGCAGCTTCAGTTTTCTGTGCCCCAGTTCCCTTAGTTGTACCATCACCTTCCTCATAGGCTTTTTTGAGGTCTAATGAGTTAATACACGTGAAGCCCTTGAAACAATCCCTGGCACATAAGAAGCACCATGTAAAGATTATGGCAGAGTAGTAAATGCACCAGGAGAGGAGAGTTCCAAATTGTGGACCTTCAGACTCCTGGCAATTTGCCTTCTCCTTCTCCATTTTCATCCTTTGTTGGGTGGTCACTGGTAGACCCAACATTTGATCCCTAGAATGCAGTCCAGAAAAGGGATTTCAGAGGCCCGAGGTTCTGATGGTAGGTGACATTTGAATCTCTAATTCCTGATCTTTCTTTGGGTCAGAGTTATTATTTCTGCAGAACTGGAACACTGTCATTCAAACAACTTTTGGCCCTTTCTGTTGGTTATTTCAAGCAAGTGATAAATTTCTCTTGAATGACTGATGAACAGAAAAGGTGTGGTGAATCAGCTCCTGGCTTAGAACAGAGCCCACAGGCCAGGTGTGGGCTGGCCTGCTGCACCTGCAGTTAGTGGGTATCACGGCATGAATGGGGAGATGGGAGTTAAGATTTCCAAACAATAGATAGGTTTTAGGAGAAAAAGAAATACAACCCTAGTTCAGCGGTTTTCAGAGATATTTTCCTTTGAAATAAAAACCAGGGCCTGGTTACGCAAAGATCCATGAAACGTTTTTAGAATAAGACACTAAGCAATAAATGAGACTCAGGAAAAAAGATACATAAGAATTCAGAAGAAAAGGTCAAGCTTTAGAGAAGGAAGAGACAGCTTCTTGGAAGAAGGAAAGCAGAAGGTGAACCTTGAAGCACTCTTTATGCAAAGTTTTGAGCATTTGCTTATTAGCAAAATTAACTGGTCAGGAGAAAACATTGCATTTTCCTAAGTGACTTCTCTGCACAGTTGCAGGCTACACGATGCCACCAATTGGTTGAAACTGGGATTGTAAATATTCTCCAAGTGGAGCTAAGTGTAGAAGGGATTTTGATAGCAATGGAGAATGTGAGGACCTATGTTGCCTAAGCTGGAGTTCGCACCAGTTTAATATTAGTATTTGGAATAAAGGGAAAAAACCTCTGCTTAATCACTGCATAAGCAGATTTAAAGTACCTGGCATATTTTACTGAGCACAGATACAGATGTGTATAAAGCAGCTGCAATGCATTTTTCTCCCCTGGATCAAGGATAGAATGCTAATTGTTAGTGAAGTTTCTGGGGAATATGTTAATTTGTCATCTTAGCAAATTTTCAGCCTAAATTCATTTCCTTTCATTTCTCCCGTCTTTCAACAACAACCTGCTCTAATTGTATTAGAAAGGCGGAACTGAAAAGCTATTGATTGCTGATTGGTCGGTTTTAGAATATTTCTTGCAAGATATCAGGATTGGCTTTGGTTTTAGATATTAGCATTTAGGCTACTTGAAAAACCATAAAAACGTTCTTGAACATGGCAGAAAATTCAAAATATGACATCTTGAGAGGATATTGTGTGCTTTTACGCGTGTGTGTGCGCGCGCGTGCGTGTGCGCTAAACACTGTGCCCAAAATTACGGTCTCATTTTATTATTATTGTCAGAGATTTATACATTCCCAATGCAGATCTTAAGCAATACCTCTGCAGTGTATATAAACATATTGGAAATATAGCCTTGAAGGGACATTTATAATTCTCATTCAATGAAAATTACTACAGTACCATTAATTTCTCCATGCCCAAATCCTTAATTCCCCCCCCCCCCCCGCCCCTTCTTCCACTCTGAACCTATTCCACCAAAGAAGGGGATGGCAGCTACACAGAAACTGAAGCATAGATTTTGAATGTTTGGGTACATTTAACATTTAGATTTTCAATCTCCTGATGAACAAAGTGATTGAAATTCTGACCTCGTAGTGGCAAATGGGCATAATACACACTTGAAATCTACACGTGAGGTTATCTCATGAACTATTCTATTTGAGAATAAGTGGAAAAAACCACAGATGTATTTCAAACTCAAATATGATGCTGGTATTCAAAAAGAGCAAACATAGCATAGAAGTAAAAAGCACTAGAAGAAAATGATTAAGATTTGGAAAGTTTACAGGACATGTAGCTAAGCTTTTCGTTGGTATCTACACTCTACTCTTCTCTTTTTCTATAAGTTGACTGTAAGTATATCAATATTATGGACTTTATTTTTTTCCTTATTTTGGCATTTTCTTGGAAAACTGATCTTAAAAGTTATTTTTGTTTTGTTTCATTTTAGAGGCAAACATTAAACCTCAGTGCAAAGGAATTTTCTCTTGGTCATGCCTGAATGGTTCAACATTATTGCTTATTATTTCTGTATTTTCCTGTGCTTCAATACTTCAATTGTACGAGTCTATTTTAGAGGAAAGTACTACCACCTTTTTGCCCAGTGGGAGTGGAGAGAGCTGCAGCTCTGGAGTCAGGCAGGCAGACCTGGAACCAAATCCCAGGCGTTTCATGGAGGAGATGCCTAAGGCTGTCAGGACCCCTCCACTCTCTAGATATCAGCTTCAAGAACCATACGAGAGATAGTCCCCTCTTTGCAGAGTTCCTCTGAGGTTAAAGATTACATTTGTAAAATGCTTGGTAGAGAGAGATAATGGTAGTTTAAAAAAACCTTAAAATCCATACTTGAGAAAATATCAACTCGGTTCCTTTAAATTTGTGTTCAGTAAGCATCACTGAGGGATAACCTCAGAACTTTGTCCATATCTCAGAACATTTGCAGTTTCTTCTTCTGATTGTAGTTATTTGGGTCTTTGTCTTATTATCTACTCTGACTGCGAGCCTCCCACAGGCGAAGCCTGTGACTTCACCATCTTACCATCCTTTACAGCATGGCTTCCTGGTTTTCGAATGTGTCATCTGCCAAACGCTGGTCCCAAAATATGCTTCTCAGAGGAAAACTGTTCCATGATCTAATAAGTTTGGGAAATATTGCATATATGCTATGCTCCCCCCACGCCCCCCGAGAGCTTTTCAACTTGTATTAACTCATTGAATGTGCTGAAAAGCCCTACAAAAAAGAAATCCTAATTCTGTTTAACTCAGTGTTTCTCAATCTTATTAGACTATGGAGAACCACCTCTGCTTTTTAACAGCATCTATTAATTTTGGGGATAACACTTCTCTCGAGTTGGCCAGTGCAGTGTCTGTAGAGCAGGCAGACAGTAAATATGCATAACCTTATGTTTCATGTATTGATATTACGTTCCATACATTACATTTTATATAAAATCTTCCCATTCCTGAAGAA
This sequence comes from Eschrichtius robustus, assembly GCF_028021215.1. Taxonomy (NCBI): domain Eukaryota; kingdom Metazoa; phylum Chordata; class Mammalia; order Artiodactyla; family Eschrichtiidae; genus Eschrichtius; species Eschrichtius robustus. Next base: position 13,554,799 of record NC_090838.1, read on the forward strand.
TTATAACAGCGATATAATTCTGTCCATATTAAATAGGTCTGATTTTTTTCATTAGTTCAAGAACCCCTGGGCTTCTGGAAAGAAAGTTGAGTTCCATATGCCAAATGTGCCAACTTAAATTAAAATGTTAATTAAAACAATAGCAACAATTGTAAAGACAGTGGCAACTTCTGTTCTCTTAAAAATGAATTGTGTTGGATGAAGCTAACTTTGAAAAGTGAGATTCCATTTGGTGATAGATGGAACTATAAAAGTTAAACAAAATATCCAACTCTCAGCTCATAAATGTTACAGTAGCATCTGTTCCTTCTCTTGGGGTAACAATAACAGATAAAGGTATTGCCATAAATGAATATCCCAGAAAGCAGAATCAGGATGCCAAACACTAAAACTTAAAAAGAACCTCAACTATGATAAATATCTTTCCTAAGAATATTACACACTTCTCATCCTTATTATTACCTCATAGTGAATATAATCTGACCCATTCTTGATGACATAGGAACAATGCCATATCACTCTCCTGGCCAAAATACAAGTATGTTCCTTCTCAAGAATATGTAATGAGGTGCTGAGAGCTTCTTTCTTCCTTCTCTAAATGTTCCTACACTGCAGCTCTCTTATTTATTCTTATCAGCATCTTACTCTGTTGCCAAGCTGAATTTCTCAGAAGCTCTCCTCTCCTTGACGTCTTTGCCCCACGAACTGGACCTTGTTCCCAACTGACTTCTACTCTGAAGATAACAGAGACATCAAACAGTTTGTTAAATCAGTAGCTGTTTTTAGCAAGCATTTGTAAATAAATAAGTTTATGTGAGCATCTGAAAAATGGCTTCATATCAATTACTATCAACTTTTATTAACACATTAACTTAAGGTAACACTAAAACATCATTTTGTGGTGAGTTTGGGGTTCCATAAAAACTTTGTCGCTTTGTGATAGCTATGTTCCCACCTCTAATTCATGCACTTATGACTTGATTCAGTCAACAGTTAATTGGTGTTAATCTGTGTCAGACCTTGGGACAAATGTCAGGTGTTGGTGGTTTCTGAGAAGGGCTAACAGGTAGCCCTTCTCTCTTGCTACCAAATTCTTAACTGACAGAAGTTGAGTCAGGGCTCAAAACGTGAGCTTTGTTGTTCGTAAGCCTAGGTTGGAGAGTAGAGTTTAGATCTACAGCCCTAATCTGACTTCTGCCTCAGCGCTTCCCCAACTGAATTTACCCTCTCAGCCTAGGAACTGCAGCCCCTCCCATGCCTCCACATAGGTAGCTACTCATCAATTTGTGTGATTTTAGGCTAAAATAATAATAATTACCAATTACTGGGCAGCTGCTGTGAACTCAACGTGGTGCTAGCTTTTACATACACCCTATCTAATTCTCATAGCCTATGAGGTATTTTTACAGAGGAAGAGATGAAGGCTGAGAGAGAAGTAATTCGTCCAAGCTCTGAAAATGAGTCAAATGTAGGGTTGGAATTTAAGTGCAATTTTACACGGTTCTGACACTTGTGTTTTTAGCTCTCAGGGAGTGATCTAAGTTCCAAACTCAGGTTTCTCCACTGCAGTCCCCTTTGCACGGACCACACCCATGATGTCATTATTGTCCCCTTCTACTCTTCAAGAGAAGAGTAGAAGTCCTATGCATACTTAATCCTCTGGTTCACTTAATGCAGCCATGAAGTTCCAGTAGCCAATTTTACAAAGACTCACATAAATTAACAGAGTCCCTCTCAGCACCCGTTTGACTATTCAGAGACCGTGATGGTGGCATAAGAAAAAATGTAATTGGTAGAGGGAAAAACCACATCAACGCAACCACTAAACAAATAGAACACATTACAGATTGCATATCAAGTGTACATCCTATGAATGACCTTCACTGGAAGGCTTTAGGATGCAGAAGTGGGGAAGATGAGTATCGAGCAGCATTTCTTTCCTAGGAGAGAGATCCTGTTGGTAATTATTAAGTTATTCCCTGAGTACCCTGACTTTCTATGGAAGTGCCTTTCTCATTTCCGTAGCTACCATTACCATCTCTTGATTTTCTCTTTCTCTCTGTTGTTTTTGAGCCCTAAGACATCAGCATGCTCCAGATGCCTCCTTACTTACGTCCCAACTCTTGGTTAGCACTCCCTCTCGTGGCAGCTCAATGAATCTCCCATAATTATCTTTCGTTAGTGAGACCTAGCTGTATGATGAAAATCACAGAAGAATTTTCACTTATGCACTTAATTTTCATATCGTCTTTATTTCTGTAATTTTAATGATCAGAAAATGACTATGAAGTCAATCTAAAATTATTTAGCAGCTATTTCAATTTTTACAATTATTAAAAGCAATTTCCCATTGGATACATTAATGTGTATGTTTAAAACATTCCCTTAGGTTAAATTTTAAGTAGTTAGAATTTTGAAGACAGAGTATTTCATTTGTTGTGAAATTTGTTGTGTCCTCCCAAATTCATATGTTGAAGTCCCAAACCCCAGTACTTCATAGCGTAACGGTATTTGGATACAGGATATTCAAAGAGGTTGACTTAAAAAATATATCCACAACGTGAGAGTTGCGAGTTAAGTTTTATTTGGGGCAAAATGAGGACTGCAGCCTGGGAAGACAGCGTTTCAGATAACTCTAGAAACTGCTCCGAGGAGGCGTTGGGAGGAGCCAGTATCTAGAGGAGTTTCGTAACAAAGGACAGGTAGTCAGAATGTCAAAAAGATTATTGTTATTAAAGAAAACCAGATATCTCAAGTTAAGGAATTTAGAGCTTTTCTGTATATGGGAAGATGCAGGAGTCTGGGCTCATTGAAATCATTCCTTTGATCTGCACCTCAGCTATCTGGGGCCAGCATCCTGGTACATCCTGAGTTTCCTCAGGGCTCACTGTGGGGAGTGGCTGCAGTCTGATGGCTGCTAGATGGCGGGCATTCTTTTCAGCCCTGAGTTCCTCGGCCTCACGTTGGAGGGCTGCAATCGTTGATGACTATGGCATCCTTTGTTTATTGATATGGCAGGAAATATTCCATTTCTCAAAGAGGTGATTAAATTAAAATGAGACTATTAGGGTGGGTCCTGATCCAATATTAGTGGTGTCCTTTATAAGAAAAGGAAGAGATGACAGAGATGCACAAGCATAGAGGCACTACCATGTGACGAAGCAGCAAGAGGGTGGCCATCTGAGGAGAGAAGCCTCAGGAGAAACCAAACCTGCCTACACCTTGATCTTAAAAAGGTTCCCTTTTTCCTCTGGCATTGCTATGCTAGTAGGAAGCAAAATTAGAATTGACCCTGAGAATTTTTGCCATCCCTTGGGAGATCCTTCCTGAGAATGAAGCTAGTTTAATGAAAGCTGAACTGAGGGACAGATTTCTGTGACATAATCTGCGCACCCGGATTCAGTAACGTGTAAGTCTTCCCTTGGAGTTCTTCCATTTCAAGAGCCCCTAGATTTTTCTATTGAAAGAAATCAGTTGCCCTTGAATTTCTGACACCAAACCCCCAAATGTCCTTATTAATACAATTCTAACAGATTCTGTAAACTGTAATTCATTCTAGCTTATTTTATTTCTATTTAGTTGATGCAGATCCCAGAGGTGAAGCACAAACATTTTTGTTTTTGCAGGCATTCTCATTGATAAACAGGGATGGCACTGCTATGTAGCTTTAGGCCAGCTGGATGCCTAGGAGGCATTTCAGATGAACATGACCAAAGCAGGATTCCCAACTGCCATCCCAAACTGACTCCTTCCTCTAGTATCTCTCCATAAATGACATTTGTATTCACCTAGATGCTCAAGTACAACTTGAGGGTCATTATTTATTTTTCCTGTATCCTTATGCCTCACATCTCATCTACTAGCAAATCTTTTTCAGCTCATCTCCAAAGCATATTCCAAATCCTTCTTCCTTCAAGTCGTCCTCATCTCTTGCTTGCACACCTGGAAAATCAAAGTGTTCTTTCTGCTGTCACGGTGTGGTGTGTTCTGCACAGAACAATCCCAGTGGTCTCTTAATATACGCATCAGGGCAGAGGTGACTCCCTGCCCAGAATCCTCCAACAGCTTCTCTGCCTTAAAGATAAAATCCAGATTCTTTACCACATTTGCAATGTCTCACATGATGTGACACCTGGTTATGTCTCCAAATTCATCTTACATCACTTCCTCTCCTGCCTGTTATGTGCATCAAAATGCTACCTGGTTCTTGAGGGCTTATTCAAAAGTTGTTGTGACACGTCAAAAGCGAACATTTAAAAGAATGCATAACTGCTCAGCATGGTCTATTAGTTACCTGATGTCAATTCCACTGGAGATTTCCAGAGAGCAAGGATGATTTGTACAACCTTTCACAGATCCCTGAGATCCTCTATTTTATTTCAATGGATACTAAACAATATCTGTAGTGAGACACGAGCATCTTATTATAATCATTGTTCAGAGATGCACAATGAAGCTGATGATAATGTACGTCAAAGTGATAGTGATTAGTAAACGGCCAGTGTCAAAACTGGAACTAAAGCCTATTATGTCTCGTTCACTGACTTTTCTTCTGTTACTTTCTTTTATTTTTCTTGTCAAGCTTTACTTTTTATGTTTTATAAATACAAGATTTTTATTTTTAAAAAGTATATGCATTTATCCTTCAAGCCTCTTGAGTCTCTTGGCTAAATAATGCATTTTTAACCTTTAACATTCTTCTGTTACTTTCTGGCAATAATTAGATTGGGGCCGGAATGACTCTATCCCTAAAATCTCTTATCAGAGTAAAAGATGTCAAAACATTACATAAGGAATTTCTTTCAAGAGCTGCATGAAGCAAGTGTATGATGGCAATACTCCTTAATGCACAGACATGCCTGGCCTGTGTAGGCAGAAAGTGGCCTGCTCTGCACAGGGGGGCAAATGTGTAAGGAATTCTGTACCACGTGAATATTTACACAGAAGGCTTCAATAAAGGAATGTGTAAAAATCCGAACAAGTCAACCATCCTTCTTATTACAATGAAAGATGAATTTTGCAATGGCTTCTTAGGAATGCACTTGCATGGGGATTGATGAATACAAACCAGCTATGTGTTCCTCATACATTTCCTCAGACACACTTGGAGACATATTGCTTCAAGGCTCAAGGCTCATTTCAGAAGAACAATGGCAAAAGGCGGGCAGGAGAGGGGAGGTGTTCCAGGAAGCACTCGCCATCCAGGCGCTCCTTGTCTTTCCTGACTTGTACCTGCCTGTTCTGGAAGGAGACCCTGTTTAAACATATATTTGTTTCAATATTTAGTAAATAAATAAATAAATAGATAGATAGATAAATCCTTATAAAACCCGGCCAGACCAAGTGCACACTGGCGAGCAAAATGCCTGTAGCCACTTAGAAAAGCAAACCGTTTACCTCAGAGGTTGATAAAAGTGAGCCATAAATTCTCAGTGTACAATTGTTTCTTTTTTCTTTGTCATTGAAAACCCCAAAACAAATGAAAATATTTTGACATCTTGTATATCAACTTTACGGTGGCTATGAGTCTTAATCACCTGAATTAGTGACATGGGGAAAAATGGGGCCTGTAAAGGATAAACTGGAAGGCCATGAACTAACCGCGCTTCTGGGGAGATCTGTCGTTAGGAGGAAAAAGAGCCGTCCACTCCCTCGTTGCCGAGCAAGGCAGAAAGGCAGGCAGCCCCAGTACACACACAGAGGTACCCGGCCCAGAATGGTGGGAGGTTGCATACCAGCGAGAAGGGTGGGGTCCTGGCTGGTGCTTCCCCCTGTAGGGTCATGATGGGAAAATGAGGAGGGAGATGGCAAGAGGCTGTCACCAGATTATAAATCACTGGTCTAAGGGACTCTGATTTATTCCTCTCGGTACCTGCCTGTTCCCTCTTTATTGACACAGTAGGAAGGCTAGATGGGATGCGCTGGTTGGCAAGGATCTTACAAACTACCCGAGAGGCTCCTGCTAAGCTGGTGCTGGGAGAGGTCAGGAAGGGCGTCAGTCTCCCTTGACCTCACATTTACTGATCTCCATTTTTCTTCCAGTCAGATTTCAATATAGGTTATTTCACTATATTTTGAAGACTGCACGGAACAATGAAAAACACATGTGCTGTACAATTTTGGATTTAAGTTCTGATTCCATCCCTTATTAACTCTTTACTAACTCTCAAGTGAACAGGGACAGGCTGTTTGAACTCTCTGAATTTTAGCTTCTGATCTATAAAATTTCTGTTTCAGAGGGTTTATTAACTATTCATTAAACATTAATTGAATGCTTACTATGTGTCAGAAACCATGTCCTAGGGTACTAGTGTGGCAGGAGATAGATGGCCCCAGGTTAGACATTTACAACTGGCCTCCTGTTTACATTTCATGAGGCAGAAAAAAGAGGGCTTCAGGCTGGAAACTTACAACTAGCCTCCCTGTTTGCATATCCTGAGGCAGGAGATAGGTGGGCTCCAGGTTAGGCATTTACAATCAGTCTCCTGTTTACTCTCCGAAATGGAAGCAATGACAGAGACAGGGTAAGTAGCCAAGCTTTGTCTCTTGTGGATGGCTTAAGATAACAGTCATGGCAAGAACAAAGGGGGCAAAACCTTGTTTGAGTAAAGGATCAAGGGATCTCTGCTTTGCCCTCGTTGGGGCAAGGGAGACACTACACATGCTCAAAAAGGTTCCTTGGGGGTCAAAAGTCAGAGGACAGCGCCTGGCCATAATGAATCTTTCTTCCCCCAGAATCCTTTGTGTTGAGATCCATCTTGGCTGAGAGGTGTGTGAGCACCTAAGGGGAGGGTCCTTAGACAAATTAGCCAGGGGGGACAAAACAAGATGATGGGCTGGAAAGAAGACAAAGACCCGGAAAAGGGTGCACCTCTCTCTCTGAGTTCTCCCGTGCATCTTTCCGCATGTACTTTGCTTTTCCAATAAACTTTTTACTTTTCTCTTTACCTTCTGCCTCCTCACCTGAATTCATCCTTGACAAGGCAGGCAAGAGCTAGGGATCCAGGTCCTAGCCGCTGGCCGCTGTGGTCTAGTGGTTAGGACTCCCGGTCCAGGAACTAAGATCTTGCTTCCAGCTACCGCTTGCTGTTGCTTGCTGCAAGTTGCTGCTTACTGCTGTGTGTGTCCAAAATCACTGGGAGCCACCGTTCTCATAGAGTTTACAGACTAGTAAGGGAGAGAGACATTAATCAAGTAATTAGTCCAATAATCTATGGCTGTGCACTGCACAACTCCACGGGGAGCCATTCACATTGTAGTCCATATGAATGGTGTTCTGTGGAGTTGGGCAGTATATAACCTATGTGACAGCACATGGTAAGCACTCTGAAAGAAAGGAACTGGATCTATTAGAGAATATCAAAAGGATAATTCATTTAGACTCATGAGTTGGAAAATACTTCTGCAAGGAAGTACTACTTAAGCTGAGATGCAAAATAAGTAGTAGTTTCGTGTCTAGAACTAGGCCGGACGTGTTACAGCATCTACAATATACTTTCATTATCTGTACATTTCTTCTCCTGTAAGCATCTCTGTTGGGCCTTATTCCTCTTCTTTGGGGTGTCACCAGGTAGATTCCTGAGCGAGGCAGTCTCAGAACCTGGGAATGGCCTGCAACAGGAGGCAAGTTATCAGAGAAGGAACTCAAGCACAGAATAAATTCCACTTTTTGATGTCAGGATGGATTCTGAGCCATGGTTGAGTTAAAATACAGACCTAGTGGCTCCAGTTTGGAATAGAGGCTACAGATAAAGGATGTTACACAGCAAGGCCCGGTGCTGGTGACATTATTACTGTTACTAATGATATTTCCGGGCCTGGGTTATTCCTGCTGATGCTCTCAACCCAGGCTGTGGGGAGCAGGTTCATGAAATGGACACTAAGATTCACAGCCCACCTGGTGCTCTCCGCTGACCTCTACTGTAGGTCTCAGAGCGTGGGAAGGGGCCAAGGAGAGGATGAGAGGATGAGGGGATGAGGGGAGGGAGGGCCACAACTGTAGCAGTGATCACAGTGGGGACTGAGCTTCAAGGAGAAGGGTCTTGTAGCTAAGGCTTGCTGATGAAAGATTACCTTCCCAAGGCTGCAGTAAAGACCTTTAACAGAGAGCCCCAGGCTTGGGAGGGAGGGATGTCTCATCTCCCACTGCTACCTTTGTGGGTTATTGGCAATCTCAGCTTCTCCCTCTTCCCTGGGTAGGTCATCACTTTCCCACGTCATGCCTTTGCTCATATTGTGACTTCAAGTTCAATCCTGGGTGCACACCTTTTGTTGGCCCCTCCAGGCTCACTCTAAACTTCTCAAACCTGCATGAACTACATGAATGGGTTCGCTTGCCCTTTGGCTTCCTGATGGGTTTGGCCAATAAGGACATCCCCTTCAGGAGATTAGAGGGAGGAGAGCTAGGTCAGACTATGCATTTCTGGCCTTCCTCCTGCAATGTCACCTCACACTGGCTGTGTCCCTTCACTAGCGGTCACTGTTCCTTTCCAGATGTCCAACAATATATGACTGTCTCTTTCTGAGTTTTGGTAATTACACATTCTTTCCAGCTAGGGATTGGAAAGAATGCCGCCTCTACCAGACGTGGGTTATTGCACTCTCCCCTGGATTACTGTGGTTTCTCTCACCCATACCTTCAGAAATAGCCCCTTTGAAATAAACTCTCCTGAAATTACCCCGTTTTGAGAGTGTCATCTGCTTCCTGTTGGGAGTCTGACTGATAAACATGCCCTTCCACTTCCTCCCCTACTGATGAACTGCAACAAGTGTTTCAAGCTCTATCTCAAATGCTACCTTCTTTCTAGACCACTTCCTACCACTGCATCTCAACACCACACACAGAATTATTCAGCCAACACTCTGACATCCCACAACACCTATGCTCTCCTCTGTATGGTTCTTATCAGATTCTACGGGAGTTATTTGCTGCGTGTCTGGTTTATCCCTCCCTTTCCACACCAGACTATGAGTTCTTCAGGGCAGGAGGAACTTCCTGTTCCTTTTGTGAGTGCACTAAGGCCAACCATGGGAAGCTGGCAAGGGTCAGCGTAACTTTTTATAGAGCACATCATCTTCCTAGAATTGCTGCTGGTGACATTTATTCTCTACAAGACCCTGTGTGTGGGTTTTTCTAACTCGGTTGAGACTCTTAACGTGTTGATATCTATGTAATCAGGGAGGCAGAGGAGGTGAGCTTGTTTGCTGGGACTTGAGGAAAACTTCTGCCCCAATTTGCATTATGATTAGTGAACCCAATCAAGTCACGTCATATCAATCGCTGTGTATTAAGAATCTACTGTGTGCTAGGAACTGCATTCACCCTAGTAGGATGCCATGACTTTTAGATCAGAGTTTTAGAAAGTTTACAAAGAGCTTTTGAGAAAATGTGAGCAGAGGAAAAACACAGGTTCCTCTTATTTTGAAGCTTACATTCAATACTTGCTATTCCCTCACAGCCTTGGGCAATAATGCCAGCTCAAGAAGTTACAGAATCTCCCCTCCTTCCTCCTTCACTTCCTTTCTTTATTCTCCCTGGTAGCAGATGTCTCTAGCCCCAAATGCCAAAGTTTTAGAGTAAAAAAAGTCTTCTTCTTCCTCAGAATTTTCTCATGACAAGCAAAGATGTAGGAAGCCAAGTATGACTCATACTAAGTTTCTAAATAGTGATTTAACTTAGTTGTGACTGGGAATCCAGGACTTGTACGATTCTCCATAATATTAAAGGCACCCAGGGAAATAGGGTGGCAGTTCAAGGCCCAGCGCTTCTTGGTTACCTTCTCCTTCTGTCTTTCATCATCTTTTCCTGTTCTTCAGGGACCCTGGTGGAGACTGACCAACCTGCACAGTTGGAATCCTCTTGGTGACAGTACATGTCCCAAGGAACCTTGGTACTGCTCAGGCCACTATATCCGTGGACTCAGTGTAATTGGTTCAATGACAGGACTGCAAGCCTCCAGAGCAGAAGTACAAGTCTGTGCTGACTCTTCACCCACAGAAGCACACTGAATGTCTTCATTTATTTTCTCTGGGTGTTTCTTTGTAAATTCCATTCATCGTTCTTCTTTGGATTTATTGATTAAAAATGCTCTCGGTAGAGCAGTTTGACGTCCGAGCGAAGGTGCTCTTGGTGCGGCATTTTTCTTTTTGGAGTAGTTGTAGTAGAAAATCCTTTTATGCTTGAAAACCTTTCTATTGTTGTTTTCACTGTGAATGTAAAGTGGGAGCTGACAGAATGTGTTCACCTTTCTGTTCCATGCTGCTTCATCTGCATTGCTCCTGGTCCCTGCACAGTTTTGGATTCCACAAACTCAGTGAAGCAGCTGCAAGCCGGGCGCTGCAGGCACAGTAGCAGGGAGCCCAGGGACGCCTTGCCCTCCTTGCCAAAGGGTGCCTGCTTTGCACGTGGTGACTCCAAGGATTGAAAAGTGACAGGTACAAACACTTTCAGAGGTGCTACAGGGATGCAGAACAGACTCACATCCCTAAATCCCTTTCATTAGCACTTATCTCCATAGCAGTCCCACTCCAAGCTAAGTTAGATACGTGAATATTGTTAATGGTTTTGAAAATCATTTGTTATGAGTCTACTGTGTGCCTGGCACCATGTTAAGCACTACAGAATTCATGATTATGGTCCTCAAGAAGCTCAAATCTGTTGGGGAGACGGATGCACAAGCCAAGTAGCACAGGGCACAACAGGAACAAAGATGAAGGAGAGTCCTCTGTATCTGGGTTTAAGAGATGCTCCAGTTCAAATTCTGCCCACCGATGGCAGGACCACTGAGAGATCAAGGTAGATGCGGGCAGTCAGACGTGTTGTCTTATTCTCTTGCTCAGGGTCTCAACTGATTAGCTTAGTAAAAAGGCATCCACCTTTTAGTCCGATGATATTGTCCTCTGAGGCTGACAAAGTGAAAATCCTCCAGAAGCTTCTTAAGAAAGTGTAGTTTGGGGTCTGCTTGAAGACAAATATCTTAAATGGTGGCTGTCTGCATCTGAGCTTCAAGGAGGAAGCAGTGGGGTGCACGGGACTCTGGAGGGCAGGGACTGTGTTTTCTGTATTCACGGAACCCAGTGTGGAGCCTGGCAGGGAGTAGAAACTCAGTAACTTAACGAATTACTTAATGGCTTAATGAGTTAGGAGTTGAGTGATCTGTGTTCTAGCTGGGTGGCTTTTGATCTATCACTTCTTTCCTCATTTTGGTTTCCTCATCAATGAAACGTGGGTTCATATTTGAAGAGTTCCAAGAACTCCTCCTGCTTTGATATTTTCTCAGTGAATAAAATAACACAAAATAAAACAAAAAACCCACCCTCTCAGAAAGAAAAGGGACCCAGGGTGACTGACTGCGCCCAGGAGGGGAAGAGCAGCTTTCTGAAGGGTGTGTGGCATCAGTTCAAGCAGCAAACTGAAATCAAATAAGGTCTAAGGCCAATGCATTTCATAATGGAGAGTTTGAGGTTGAACAGTTCAGAGATAAAATATTCAAGGTTAAAGATACATTTCCATTAAGGAGATCTATATCCCTGTTCCACTCAAGAGAACTTTTTTTTCAGTGCTTTTTGTTTATGGAGTTCTTTGGAACACTAAAACTTTAGGAAGAAAAAAGGTGAAAGAAAGTTCTTCTTGGAAGAAAGTGAGGTCAGAAGCCCTGATATAATTTATGAAATTAATTGCTATAGTTGATTGAAAGTGTTGACCACTAGGAAATGTTGATGGAAATGTTATGTTTCATCCCTATTTCATCTAATATTAGACAGAAGAAATACTTCGTGGCAATACATAAGCTACCTGGGAAAACGTAGGACTACCCACAGTCACTCATTTCCTAACCATGCCTCTGGTTCAATGTGAAGGACCACTCAGTTGAGATGGGGGACATTGGAAACTCTAAATGCAGGTTTCAGTGCTACTTTCCATTGTTCCTCCTTTAAATATCTTACCTAAAATTCAGTCCAGAGTTTTTGCTTGAATCTTTGCTGACATCCAAGGAGCTCTAGAAGAGGAGGAGTGCCGTATCTTAGAGGCTATTTTCCTTTGTCTAGATTCAGGCATGTAGGGACATAAATTTGAGCTCTATCTCAAATTAGGTGATGATTGTAGTGAGAAAAAGAGAGGCAGGACACTGGACAAAGTAAAAAAGAAGAAAATCACTAATTAGGACTTCTGCAGAGGTTGTACTGGATGGTTACCAATCTAGGAGATATAGTCATAAAAACGTATTTTTTAGGGACAGAAAACATCATCCCTGGAGAGGGAAGTTGTTAGATAAGGCAGAGAAGAGCTTTGAGAGCAATTGGAGTTCAGGACAGAATTTTAATCATGGAGGAACATGAAGGTCAAGGCAGAAGTCTAGCCCTTACATGCATTGATTTGGAGCAGAATAAAGAAGATGGTTGAAAAAGCTGAATAAATGAGCTATTTCCGTTGTACTTCATAGCAAATACCATTGCACTTGACTTTGTATCCCTTGACTCTGTGTCCCTTCCCTGCCTGCCTCCAGTATTGATCCCAGAATCCAGGTCAGGCTGAAGTGGAAACCAATTAGCTTCAACTTCTACGGGTTTGAGGTCAAGGATCCTAAGAGCCCATTGCAATCCCAGTATATTTAGGAAAGTCTTATTTCCAAACACTTCTTGTTTTGGAGGTTTTCAGAAATTTGAGCATTTTGAAATTCTTTAGAAAGGGGTGGGAGAAGTCAGTGGTAAGTATGAGTCCACTGAGAGTGCTGCTTCTGGAAGAGTTAGCTGCTTAGCGTTAATGATATTAATGGATATGTCACCTGCCATATTCACCAATATGAAACTTTCACCTGTGCAGGGCCCTCCCTCTCTCCCCAATTACCTTAAAAGTGTCACAGCTTGCAGGCTGTGGTCCATTCTTTGCTGGAAGTTTGGGGAAATGTGGGATCTCCAACGTAGCTCTCAGGGTCTGCAACAGTAAATCCATTTCAATTTCAAGTGAAATAACTCCTTAGGATGGAAGGAAGGTTTTAGTTCTCAGATCAGATAGTCATTAGCTAAGCTATTGTCCGTCTGCTAACTTCAAAATTATTGACTTCTTTTGGGAAATGAAAATAAAAAACAAGAATTTAAAAAAGAGACCGGAATGAGTTCCATGTGCTGCCAACCATAAAAGATATTATTTGAATTTATGAATAATGAATAGAAGGGCTTTCACTTGGACTCAATTTTCTTGGCTGTTACCAAACTTCCCTACGAAACAAATATCCATTAACTTATATGCGGGTCACCTCTTAGGACACATTGAGTAATACAACAGGAATGCTAGGTGGTGTCAGAAATCATTTTTAGTGTGAAATGAGTCTTAAATTTCATTACTTCTTGAGTTTCTTACCCTTATAAAAGTTTCCAAGTTTAGAGAAATACTGAATTTCTTCCCACAGGAGAATATGTATTGATTCAGATGAGCTAACTTAACACATGGGCGAGAAAGCCCCCTATCTAATTCCTCACACTGGGATTTTACATAGGGTGGTAAGGGAGATGAGGTGGATTAGGAAGTGAGAGCCTAAGCCTGGTTCTGGTGATGTTTTTAATAGCTGTTAGATCTTAGGCAAGTCTTCCAAGCCTTAGACAAGTCTTCTCTCCTCATTTGCAATGTTATAAAACCTATTTATAGGATAGTTTTGAAAATTTGTACCTCAGTTTCTAGCCTATATATTTAGATCCATAAGTATGTGTCTTTATACTTGAAAATTTGAGCAACATTTAAAAACATATTTTAAACTTGATTATACTTAATTGTGCTCCTTATATTTGGGAGGGGGACCATTTTGAAGAAAACAATGCTGCTCATCTTGAGTTTTTCTCTGGTGATATTCTTCCTGGGAGCACCACCCACTTTACTGACAATGCCTCATTATTCCTCACAAAAAATGGTGTCTCCTGTAATTGTCTTTCTCTCAAATGTCTCCTAGAAGAAATGAGATTGACACCATTTGTGAGAAATGAAAGAATTCAAAGAATTTTCAAGATCAGATTGAAATCAATGTCTTTCAGTTGGCAGAAAAGAAAAAAAAAAACCCACTTCACTAGGGTATGTTGAGAAGCAGAATCTATGTTTACCTTCCTCTAAGAGACATGTATTTGATGAACCAAGATGTGCCATGGACGCACTTCAAGGACTCTCTTGAAACTGAACCCAGGCACATTTCAAATGTTGGTCTCTGACTTACTCATATTACTAGAGTCTGAGAATGATGGGGAAGCAGGGTTTTTATTTGCGAAATGAAATGCTGTTAAATCCATGTAGTAAAAGATGTCACATAAATTTATATGGGAGAGAGTTAAAATGGGAATTACAATCATTTAGGCATGAGCAATATTTTTTGTTTATTATCCCCCCACTTCTCTAAGGAATTTAAGAAAATTATATAATCTTCAAGACTGAGGGCAAGAATTATTGAATCACACTTGGGAATGACATGTGATCTAATCCAATGTTCCTCTAAATATCAACCCTAAAAGGAGGTTATTCCACTTCAGCATGAACATACACAATGACTGCATATCCATCCCATTTCTAGGCAGCTTCTAAGTTAGAAAACTCTTACACTGAGCCAAAATTTGTCTCAGTATAACTTCCGTCCACTGGTCTTAAATTCTACCTCACCAAAATACAATTATTTTTCATGCAAATTAGAACCTCTCATGAATTTGAAGCTAGCTCCTTTATCCTTTCTTTGTAAGCCTTCTTTGGAGAAATCTGAAAGGAAATTACATGCTGTTTCCTCCAATGCTTTAGATATGTTTGGTACATGTTTGCAGACGTCTGAAAGTCTTTTTCATCCTTTGGAATGAAACTTCTACCTTACTTTTTGTCCTGATGAGGGTGGGCTCTTAGAACTGGAAAAATGGAGTCAACAGAGATATTGAGGTGACTCAGCCATGAATATAAAAGTAGAATTGATCTTTTCTCCTGGTTATTCACTTTCTAATGGCAATATATATAATGTCAGCTTTCTGGTATCTCCCTAGTGCCTATTATTAGAATGGCCATGAAGGTTGCAACCCCAGAAATGGACTCCAGATTTTCACTGACACCTGAAGTCCAGTCAATTTTGAGCTTTACCTCACTTTCTTAGTTGATAGCAATTGAAATTGCCAGAGGAGCAGTCGATGATCCCATTGATCAGCTTGGATTGATCAATTCAAAAGTAGCCAGGGCCTGATTTTCCTGTTGGCCTTCTAGTTTCTGAGTAAAAAATAAAAATGTTCTTAATAAAGACACTGATTGGAGAGGCTGGGATCAGAAACTTAAGGTTGGTGTGTTGCTCAACAGCAGACCACCAGTCTCAGTGTCGCCTTGTTTCACCTCACTTTTGGGGGTTGGATATATGTCTTGTGACAACTGTGCAGAGGACCTAATTGCTTCCACATTGTGTTTGTTTGATGCATTTACAGTATTCTTATTGTAATATTTCTGGTGGGATAAACTTCCTTCTATTTAAGTGATGAGTGATTGGGATACTTTTTTCACATTCAGATATTTTTGTAAAAAGAAAAAGTTAACCCATGATCTAGAAGGGGCAGAAAAGCAGGATTTTAAATTCAGGACATAATCCCCTAACTTTGAAGTAGAACATAGAAGAGGAAGGCAATGCTTTTTTTTTTTTTTTTTTTTAATAATCAGCTTTATTGAGTTGTAATTTATATACCAATATATAATGTACCCATTTTATGTATACACTTATATGAGTTTTATAAAATGTATACATCAGTCTAACCCCTGCCATAATGAAGAAATAGAATATTACTATCATGTTAGAAAGTTTCTTCTAAACAGACAATTCTGGTGCTCCCAATCCTTGGTTCAAACTTGGTGACCCCTAACTGGCTTTCTGTCAATTTTATATTAAATTTGTCTTTCTAGAATTTTATATAAATAAAATCACAAAGTGACTCATTTCACAAAGAATTCAAAAGAATTCATAAATTCTTTGATGTCCGGCTTCTTTCACTCAACATTATGTTTTTGAGAGTCATCCACTTTTTTATCAGTAATGAAATTATCAGTAATGAAATTGAATCGGTAATAATAATAATAAAAAAAAACTTCTCAACAAACAAAAGTGCAAGATGAGAAGCTTCAAAGGTGAGTTCTACCAAACATGCAAAGAAGAATTAACACTCACCCTCCTCAAACTCTTCAAAAAAATTGAAAAACCATTGAGCTAATAAACGAATTCAGTAAAGTTGCATGGAAAAAAATTAATAAACAGAAATCTATTGTGTTTCCGTACATTAACATTGAACTATCAGAAAGAGAAATTAATAAAACTATTCCATTTATAACTGCAATCAAAAGAATAAAATGCCTAGGAATAAATCTAACCAAGGAGGTAAGAAACCTGTACTTGAAAAGCTATAAGACATGAAAAAAATTGAAGTGACACAAGCAAATGGAAAGATATACCATACTCTTGGATGGAAAGAATTAATATTGTTAAAATGACCATACTGCCCAAGGCAATCTACAGAATCAATGCATTCCCTGTCAAAATACCAATGGAATTTTTTCATAGAACTAGCACAAACAATTCTCAAATTTGCACAGAAACATAAAAGGCCCTGAATAGCCAAAACAGTCTTGAGAAAGAAGAACAAAGCTGGAGGTATCACACTCACTGATTTCAAACCATATTACAAAGCTACAGTAGTCAAAAAAATTATGGTACTGGAACAAAAACAGACACATAGAACAATGGAACAGAATAGAGAGTCCAGAAATAAATCCACATTTATAAGGTCAATTAATCTACAACAAAGGAGGCAAGAATATACAATGGGGAAAAGACAGCCTCTTCAATAAATGGTGTTGGGAAAACTGGAAGACTATATGCAAAAGAACCAAACTGGACCACTTTCTCACAGTATATACAAAAATAAACTCAAAATGGATTACAGACTTTAATGTAAGACCTGAAACCATAAAAATTCTAGAAGAAAACATAGTACATTCTTTGACATTGGTGTTAGCAATACCTATCCTCAGGCAAGAGAAACAAAAGCAAAAATAAGCAAATGGGACTACATCACATTGAAAAGCTTTTGCACAGCAAAGGACACTATTGAAAAATACTGTATGTTTTCACTTATATGTGGAATCTAAAAAACAAAACAATTGAACAAACATAACAAAACAGAAACTGACTCAGATACAGGGAACAGACAGGTGGTTGCCAAAGGGGAAGGGGGTGAAGGAATGAGTGAAATAGGTTAGAGAAATTAAGAGGTACAAACTTCCAGTTGTAAAAGAAATGAGTCAATGGGGGTGAAATGTACAGCATGGGGAATATAGCCAACTGTATTATAATGTCTGTATGTATGGTGACATGGTAACTAGACTTATTGTGGTGATCATTTGGTAATGTATAGAAATACTGAATCCCTGTGCTGTGCACATGGAACTAACATAGTGTTGTAGGTCAATTATAATTCAATTAAAAAACAAATATAAAATAAAAGGCCTTGTGTGTATATATGTTTTCATTTGCCTTGGGTAAACACCTGGGAATGGAATTACTGGGTGTTAGGGTAAATGTTATGTTTTACTTTATAAGAAATTTCAATTGTTTTCCAATTGTAGTGTTCTACATTACCACAAGCAGTATATGGAAGTTCCAATTTCTCCACATCTTTGTCAGCATTGGTACAGTTAGTTCTTTTAATTTTAGCACTCAAATGTGGTGTAGAGGCATTTCATTGTGGTTTACATTCTTTTACTGACTAATGTTAATATTTTTGGTATATGTTGGCTATTTGCATACTTTTTATGAAGTATAAATGTAAATATTTTGTCTATTTTTTGTTGAGTGTTTGTCTTATAATTAAATTTTATATGCTTTTATGTATTATGGTCATAAGTTCTATGTTGTTATAGATGCAACATTATCTATCTCTCTATCTATCTATATTATTTTCAACCAGTTAATGGACTATCTTTCCATTTTTAAAAAGGAGTCTTTTAAAAAACAGAAATTTTAAACTTGTTTTTTATATTCTATTGAAGATATCTTTGGAAAGGCCTATCCTAAAGTTACAAATAGTATAATATACATATAAATATGCAAGTTTAACTTATAGCAATCCACTTTTAAGTAATATTATTTCATTTCATTTAAAATGTAAGAACTTTAAGCATCATGCTTTCATTTCTCCACTCCCATCCTGTGCTTTTGTTCCCATACATTTTACTTCTACAAATATTACAAATTTCACAGTACATTTTTATTATTTTAAAATCATTTATCTCTTAAGAAATAAAATATCTTCATTTATAATTACACACATACTTACACTTTCTGGCACTTTTCATTCCTTTAAATAGACCCAAGTTTCTTTATGGTATCATTTTCTTTCTACATGAAGAATTTCCATTAATATTTCTTTGGAGTATAGATTTTCCGGAAACAAATTATCTCAGGTTTTGTTTAAAGGTCTTTACTTTGCCTGCATTTTGCATGGTATTTTCACAATGAATAGAATCCTAGTTCTTCTAGTAAGGTATGACCCTTGCCAGTCTCTCCTGAATGTCCCAGGTGATCAATGAGGACTTTCATGCCTGCCTGGTCAAAGATTGAATAGCTTCTCACCTTGCATCAATCATTTGGAAATTACTCAGCTTGTAGCTCTTCCATCATGCTTTCCTTGACTGTGTGCAGTGTAGTCCTGCGTAAGCACAGCTCGGTATTCTACAGACTCAAGGAGACTTCAGCTAGATTTTTGGAATTCTTCTTCCATAGCATACTACTCTCTAAACTCTTTCCTGCACTTTCCAGCTGCCGCATCTTCCCTAGACCCTAACATAATCTCTTGTCTCCTCAACTCAGAAAGATGACCTTGCTCTGCTTGGAGTCCCCCTCTCTGCACTGTGGTCCAGAATATGCTTCTAGACAGAAATCTGGGGTGATCATAGGGTTCACCTTGCTATTTTCACTTTGTGGTTCATAGAAGGGTCTGTATTCAAAATTATATTATGACTCTATTAGGGTCTGGAATGACACTCCTGCCATATACAACTAAAACCTGGAAAAAAATATTTTAAAAATTGTTTACCAACATTGGAAAATAGGTACCAGAGGACTGTGATGCCAGAGAGAAGGGAAATGATACTCTTGCCACTACATCGTAATATTTTTCCAGAACTCTTTCTCTCATCATTTTTCTGTATACATTCATCAAATCTGTAAGGAGTGGGAAAAAAACAAGGTCCTTTTCCTTAACTTTCTATCCTTCTCGAGTGCTTGTGTGCTCATTTTTTGGGTCAGTATTTTATATTGAAAAATTTCAATAGACTAATAGTTAAAATTCAAAATTTGAAACCTAAGGATTGAAGATTCATACTGTATTTAAAGTATAGCATGTAATAAATAGAGTTGGGAAAAGTCAACAATGTCAAAATGAGGGATTCTCTGGGCTAGTTATTAGATTTCACACTCTTCTCAGAGTGCCTTTGGTGAATTTATCCATTATTTTTCTTCTGTCTTTGAATCTGTCATAACATGTAAATAAGCATTTTTATTGTTTTTTAATCCTGAAGGACAGCAGTTTCAAAAATAATATTCCACTGAAAGTCTAAGATTTAATCATTGCTTATAAGAAAGCTAAAAAGTAAATACTATTTTTTGAGGGTGCCATTTCCCTGTTTGTTTCAGGCATTTAACTTTTTTTGATTCTACATGCCTGGTGAACATTAGAAATGGGAAGGGCAATACATCATAAATTTCTGAAGAAGTAAAGGAAATTAGGTCTCTGTGAACAAACCAGATTTTCTTGGTTACTCTACTTCTCCACCATAGGTTTTGGAAGAAATCATGGTGTGAAATGACCATTTGAGTTTTTTCACTTCCCTTTATCAGGGTGTGGTTAACATAATAAAGTTACCCATCGATTCTCAACTCTGTGGATTTCTAGAGATGTTTTAACCCAAAGAAAAAAAGTTCACATGGGATGTGTAACTGGTTAGCAGGGTGGAAGACCATATGGTGTGACTCGATAATCTGTAGTTTCCCTAAATATGCAAGGCTATTTCAAATCCCTTATTTACAGTAGTATCCCCTCTCCAAAACAAACATAATACAGTGTTTTCTCTTCCTGGAATGTCCTCCTCTCCTCTGTCCATCAGGAAAATGTCACACACTATTTAAATCTCATCTTAAATTCTTCTTTATGAAATCTTCTCCTCCTTTATCAAGACGATAGATTTGCCATGTTTCCCATGCTTCCTATGAATTCAATACAACAGCAGTCTTACTGTATGTGGTTATTTATTTGCATGCTCATCTGCACACTAGATTTTGATTTCCTCGAGTCCAGGGCCATATGATACAGATCTCTTCAATCCTGAGGGCCTGTCAAAATTCAGATTCTAATGCTTAGGTTTCCATGTATTCTTTCTACATATGTAGGGTCATTCTTAAAAGTGTCTGTCATTTCCTTCTATTCCCTTGTCACCTGTGGACCTTAAGTTACCAGGGAGTCCTCTCAGCTTATGGTATTGATATTTTGGAGAGCAGAGCTAACCCTCTGTTCTGTATTAAGAAGAAAAAGTAACCTCAAATTATCTTGTGTTTGCATTAGATTACTAATTTATATTTGAAATATAATCAGTTGAATTGTTGAGACTAAATGCATAGCATTTATTTGTGCAGTCACAATAAGTCTTCCCATGTTAGGGAAATCATGAAGAATGTGATACTTTGTTCATTTTAGATTTTCTTTGGTTTGAGTTGCAGTATCTTAAATGCTGAAGGAGGTTATTGAGAGGATGTAACCACCAGTTGACCCAAGAGCTGGACCTTGGCAATCAGAGGCTCCTTACCCCCTCCCCTGCCCTTGCAATGTACTTTCTGCACACTGTTCCCACAGTGGGAGACATTTTCAAAGACACCCAGGACTCCTGGTTGAAGTCTAATGTTCTTTCTTCTTCATGACAATGCCCTTCCTGACCCCTTACTATGGCCAAAATGTGGGCTGCTGTCCACTCCTCTCTTTATCTGTGGGAGGTAGGGAGAAACAGGAATCTGCCTAGGTCATGCATGGGGTAATAGAGTGAGAGCTCTTAGAATGGTAAAACAAGAAGGGATCTAAGAGGTTTACTCCCCGCCTCAATTTACAAATGGAGAATCTGAGACCCAGAAAGGGGAGGGACTTTCTAGAAATCAACAACCTTACAACAAGAATCTTAGTGATTTTTTTAACCTTTCTGGCTTGCAACAAAGTCCAAGTATTTATGGATTTGTCTGTTCTGCCTTGTCTGGTCTCATAGGCAAAGGGCAATATTTGGCACAGAAGGAAAGTAAAGCCAAGTTATGGCTGTCTGCTGCAGCTGGCACAGTTAGAATGTTAATGTACACTTAATGGTGGTTTTATGACTCCCCGTTTACAGCAGGCTGGCCTCTCCTGCCTGTCACTAATGAAATGCATTACTCTGGTTCATCATGGATAGAATGGGTCAACAAATACTGTAGTACTTTGAAGGGGATAAAGCAGTGTTCAAAGGCTTTGTATGAAATGTCATTGGTCTTATTAGTATTGATATCTTGGTTCTTAAAATTCTCAGCATTGCACAGCTTCAAAATCAGAATTATTCTCTGAAGTATCATTGCTGTTCATCAGTCAGAAAACTAGCTTTTGATGGGGAAGGGATGGGAGGAGGTCTGATCCTGTAGGACAGGTTCTATTGGAAAAATTCTAGTATTGTAGTCCTACATAGGACCTTAAAGATATCTAATCCACCTCCCTGAATTTTCAGATAAGGAAATTAAGGCCTAGAGAAAGGAAGTAACTTGCTCTAGGTCCCATAACCAGACGGTGACAGAAAAGGGACCAAGTCCTTTGATTTGGAAGACAATATATAGAACTTACATATAATTTGTTTTTGTTCTTTAGAATTCAAGGGAAAAAGTAGAGTTCAGGTAACATATTACCTAAAAGTTTATATACAGATAAGTAAGTCCATGAGCAGAAAAACAAAAGTAAGCAAAGAAAGAAAATGCTGTCTGGTGAATACCTTTCAAGCAAAATGTAAACTAGATTGTCAGCTCCTTGAAAGCAGGCATTTCTACCCTTATAATATTGAGCTGAGCACTTAGAACATACGTGATTGTTTAATCAACTAAAATAGTTCTAAGATGAGCTAAGTCATTTCATTTCTTAGGTAATGTTGTTTGGTTACTGGGGCAAGTGCAGAGAGAGAGGGCATTGTCTGCCTGCTTATCTGTATCAGGGCTCCAGGTCATGGGATTGTGGTTGGTGACCAATTTCTGCTCCTCCAAGCTGAGAGGCCAAATCTTCAGGCATGCAGCTCATTTCACTGACATATAAATCGTGTAAAGGGTAAAGTTAGCTTTGCTGGGCCCTGGCTATATTTTATGCGTTGGGTATTTCTTACCACTGAGCCAGTTGCCTGGCCAAGGGCAGTGATTTCACCCATGCTAAAAGGTTCTGAGTCCAAGTCAGGTCCCAAGCATAAAGCATGGTTACTTTGGAGATGCGACAGAAGATCCCAGCCCTCCAGAGGTTCTATGGTTAGCTGAAAGTGCCTGTGGGAGGGCACCCCTTCCATGCAAAGACTTCAAGGGACACCTTTAACCGGGAGGAAAGATTTCTGGTGATGATAGTGCAAAGCTGGGCTCCGCTGTGGATCTCTCCCTTTACACCTCACAGATATGGGTTTGATCCCGTCTGTGTCCCCAGGTTGGTGCAAAGTCAGAAGACAGTCTGTTCCAAAGACAGACCCTGCCAAAGAAGCATATTCCCTGTGTTGTTTCCGTTCATCACCCCTACCAGTTCAATAATAATTTAGCAGAAATAACATTAATAAGAACAACACATAATAGTAATAAAAAGAATTAAACAACTATGATTTTCAGTTACTTTACAAACATTATCTTATCTAAAATTTATACAACCTTCAGAGAAAAGTATTATTCAACCCATTTCAAAAATGTGGACATTGAAAATCAGAACAGTAAACCAGGTTGCTCAGGGTTACATAAGCTACTAAGATTACGTACTTGATATAATTTCTCTGTGACTCCGAAGTCAATGTTCTTTCTATAGCATCGCTTATTTGTACATTTCTTTGCAGTTTAAAACCAGATTCACTTCTACCAGCTCTTTTGACTTTTGAATCAACCCCGTGACCTAGTTTTTCTTTTGGTCCTCATTTTACACGCTAGGAAACTGCCCAAATTTATATTTCTAGGAAGTGGCAGAGCTGGGATTTAAATCTAGGTCTTTCTGGTATTAGAAAAAAAAAATGGATGGGTTTTGAAATAGCTTGATATTGTAATGACCTGGGATTCTGGGAATACCTGCAACGTGCTTGGGTCACAGCCATCTCTCCTCATGGGTTCCTGAGGGAGATAAACTCACAGGGAGTTATGGAAAAAAGAAGTGAAGAGCACAGTATTATTAGCCAGGATTTGGCACAAAAATCCAAGCAGAGAATTCTGACAAACCCATCTGAACTCTGTAGAACACTCTTTCGTGAGGTACTCGGGCCTCAGCCTACAGCAGACCACAAGGCCAGCTGCTCTGTTTCATTGCGGTGTTCAACGTGCATCTTGAATTTTGTCCCAATGTAGTCCTTTGAATGGAGAGAGCAGCAAAAGAGAATCAAAGAGCCACAACCAGCTCTGACTTTTAATGCACACTGACCTGCAATTATTAGAGTAACTTCTACCAGGGTGGGAAGAGGAACAGAGGAAGAAAATGGAGAAACAAAGTTTTTTCCCTTCGTTCATATCTGTCTTTGAAGGGCAACTGCCATATTGCCCCTTCGTACTTCAAATGCCCCAAAACTGTTGGACCTGAACCCTTGCCTGCCTTTCCTCCTTAAATTAGGCCTTTCCCTAATTTGTCAGATTGCCAGGACTCCTCACTTTCTCCTACTCATCTGTTTGGTTTTTGTTACATTTTCAGAATACCAGAAATCTCAGCTCCCACCCCCAGGCTTGGTTGTTGATCTTTTTGTTTCTTTCAGGGCCACCATTCTTTATTATTAATAAGTAACACAAAATATACAGCCATTCATCCATCTGATTATTTAGTCCTAAAGTGAAAATGTAAAATTGACTAACTTCTAGGTGTCTAATTTTGCTAGTGTAAGAGTGACACAGTATATTGATAGAATCAAATAAAGAATATTTATTGGAGAAATAGCTGGGTGCGAAATTAATCTCAATATCAGGATCAATATTGAAGCGGTCTCAGGGAGTTATTATATAATTTATGTAAGTGACCACAAGTCTTCGACTCAGACCAGACTCTAGCATCAGCCATATACCTGTGTTTATGCCAAATGCAAATGAAATTATTTGGTGGTCCGGTTCTGTTGTAATTCAGCTCTGCTAACTAGACATGTGTAAGATGAATTTTTAAATAGGTCATTAAGAGGTGGCTTGATGTTCAGTGAGTGTTGATGTGGAAGCAGATGAATTCTGGCATGGGAGTCAAGCTGTCTGAATTTTCAGCGTGGACTTGCCACTAACTAGCATTGTGAGCCTGAGATAATTCCCCTTGCTTGGTCTCAGCCTTCCAAAAGCAAGAGAAGAGGAGGGCAGTCTTAAGCATTGTAGATCTAGAATGTTGTGGTATAGGGGTTACTTGCAAAAGGAGAAGCAGCATATTACCTGAAAAGCCCTTATCCTCCTTATCTGTAAAAGTCTGATTTCAGTTCCTTTTCAAGATCTAGCTTAGATAGCATCTCCTCCACGGAGTCTGCCCTCATTCCACTGATAAAGTAACTTCTCCCTTCAACCCCCAGTGCATTTCAATGAGTGCAGTTGGTGCAGCTTAACACTGCATACTTTGAATTATTATTATCTGTGACTACATTCTGGTATTCTATTAAGTCTTCTGTAGAAATCCTTAATAGCAGGGTAGACCTAAATGTAAAACACAAAACTGGAAAACTCCTAGAGGATAGCATGGGAGAAGATCTAGATGACCTTGGATATGGCAATGACTTTATAGATACAACACCAAAGGCACAATCCATGAAAGCAATAATTGATTAACTGGACTTCATTAAAATAAAAACCTCTGCTCTGCAAAATACACTATCAAGAGAATGAGAAGGGAAGTCACAGACTGGGAGAAAATAATTGCAAAAGACATATCTAAAAAAGAACTGTTATCCAAAATACACAAAGAACTCTTCAAACACAACAGTAATAAAATTAACATCTCAATTAAAAAATGACAGAAGACCTGACAGATACCTTATCAAAGAAGATATACAAATGACAAGTAAGTACATGAAAAGATGCTGCATGTCATACGTCATTAGAGAAATGCAAGTTAAAACAATGAGATACCACTACCACTTTTAGAGTGGCCAAAATTTGTAGCACTTACAAACACCAAATGCTGGCAAGGATGCAGACAACAGGAATTCAAATTCATTGCTGGTGAGAATGCAAGATTGTACAGCCACTTAGAAAAACAATGTGGCAGTTTCTTACTTTTCTTCTTTGGCCTGTTGATGTGATTTATTTTCAACTATTGAACCAGTTTTGCATACCAGGGACAAATCCCACTTGGTTGTGGTGTATAATTCTTTTTATATATTGTTGGATTTGATTTGCTAATATTTTTGTTATAGATTTTTGCATCTCACCATTTATTGATTGCATCAATTGTCCTGTAATTCAGGTTAAGTCAAACATATTCTACTGTTGAGTCCAATGAAAATATCACAGCATTTTAATATAGAGAGTACAAGATGATGAAAAAGAATTAATATTCAATGCTTATCCTTACAAAGTAAATTACTTAGTTTAATTGTCATATGTAATGTGGAAGTGAGTGTTGCTATTTCTATCCTTCAGATGAGAAAATAATTTTCCCTTCATTTAACCATCAATGCATTTTATCTGTATACAGCATAAGTTGTGGAAAGTAATTAAACTCAGCTCCCAAGCTCACCAGTAAGCAGATGAGACAAGACCCGAACCCAAATCTACCTGATTACAAAGTGCACGTTCTTTCCACTGTAGCATATGGAGGGCAGCTTACTTTAGGCTGATGAGTTCCATTATCCTTGGAAGTAATACTGAGGTAGGAGAAAGTCATGAGGATTTAAAATTCTTCACACAATAGATGTAAGGCTCTGGGAGCTTTGGGTCATCTTGAGAATGAAGCCCTTCCTCAGGGCTTCCTAGAAGGAGGCTGCATAAGAACAATGTCTTCCACCCCAGCCCACTCCCCACCTAGAGACAAGAACTTGTGATATGGCTATCACTGGTCCAGAGGTCCAGTCATAAACACAACCTCTCATGTGGCTTCAAGCATACCTCTTTTCTTCTAATTGAACTCTGAGGATGTATCTTATTATTTCAAAAATGAACCATGGACACTCACTAGTCTCATCATGTGTCTGTCGGAGGCCAAGGTCCCTGTGCATAAGGCTGATTATCTAACTCAGTTTCCTTTCTTAGATATGAGTAGATACTAGCCCAGCCACAGTGGGGGCCACAATGTCCAGCTAAGTTCTTGTCAGTCCTCTTTACCTGGCTTGGTTCCCATTCGATCCCCCTTGGCTACTACTCAGAGCCACGTTGTGAATGGAAAGCTTTCTCAGAATCATGGGCAAACACAATCCAACTCTGAAGCACCTGCCCAAAGTCTCGATTTCCTGCTGCTATTTTCAGCCTGCCTGAGCTAGAAAAGAATGGACTTTGTGACCACCTCTCTTCCCACAATCCCAGCTCTCCTCTGAACCTCCCAGCTGCCCTTTCCAAACCAGCAATTATAGTAAGTTCTTCCTTAGTTCTAGTGCTCTCCACATTCATGAAGCTCCATCTTGCATCAAACCTATGTCAGGATATTACAAATGCCTATGCAGAATGCACTGTGAAGTCCAGTTCTATGATACAGCCTCTCCTGTTCAGAACTGCAAAGAACCAACCATGATGGAGCTGTCCTGAAAAGAGGTCAGTCAGTATTATGACGACTTCTCTATTAATCATTCAATACAGCTGTTTCAGGCTTGGGAAAGCTGGGATTTCTGATAAGCTCAGATATGCTGTATTTAAATGATTGCATAAACAGTTTTGATCGATGATGACTACTCACTAATCTTACAAAGTGGCTAGACCCGTGCAACCTCAAGAGCACTTCAGCACCGCTGCCAAATTGGTCCAGGCTGACCCTAAGACCAGAAAGTCCTTTGCTGTGAGTAACTCACGCACCTGTACAAACATGGCTTCAGATCTATTTGTTTCTTTAATCCAGTTGGATTCTACTGGGACATGCTTTCATTCTTATACTTCTATGATTTATGATTGTAACGATAAGCCTTCTGTAATCCTGAAGCTTAAAGGGCTGGAGAAGTCATTAGGTTTAGTGGAAACAGAGTTGGTCATAGCATTAGAAACTTTACCCTGAAGTCACGTGGCAGCCAAATAATAAAGTTGGTCTATTCCTCCTCTCTTCCCCCACCTCTGTCCATATTCTCTTTGGCAAATTGATGAACACATAACTGATTGAATTAAAGCTAATTTTAGTTCCAAAGCCATTAGGAAATAAGATCCTGGGGGGAACTTTAAGTAATTTCATTTCAGCTGATTAAGATGTTTAGATAGAATGCATCACATTTAATGTTTGGAAACGCTGTCGAAGTCAAAAGCACACTAAGTACACTATGTCCTACGAGCTAACAAACTGGTGGTGGTATCTATATAAAACTTTTGTTAACTCAGTAAAAAAAATCCTTGGAAGCTTTCTTGATTCCCTAGTCATAACAGAAAGGTCTAGAGTCTTTAGGCATCTGTGAGATGAATTCCCATCCATGAAAGATATGTTCGCATTTGGTTATTTTTACATTTTGCTCAACTGACTTAGACCTAGATTTGTTTCTGAGCCTGTTCTTGTCCCCGTTTTGATTTTAGTCTTATTTAATGATTTAGATTCCCTACATTTCAAGAATGATCTAGACAGGTATGCAGAGTTCATTATCAGCCAATCCCATGTGACAGGGAGTAAAGAGGGCCTCAAGAAAGATCTTAAGTTCTGTGCGAAAATAATATCATGTCCAGAGGTACATAATCAGGCACTTTACAAATCATCACTGGCTACTCTTTACGTTCCAAGCCTATACAAAGAAGATCAGATCGATGTTGCTGTCCTCAGGGTGCTTACAGTCTTTTGTGAGATACAAAATAAAGACAGCTAACATTTCTTAAGTTCTTCCTATGTGTTAGCCATTTCTCTAGGTGCTGGACATGGGCTATTTCATTTAATACTGACAATTGTCCTAAGAATAGGCACTATGATTACTCCGTTTTAAAGATTAGAAAGCTGAGTATGTAAAGTCATTAAGTAACTTGCCCAAGATAGTACATGTAAGATGTTTTGGAACTGGGGTTTGAACCAAGTTAGTGGAACTGTAGGGCTCTTGCATATAACCACCGTCAGATCCTGCTTTATGGAAGGATGATGTGTAATTTTATATGAATGAGGTTTGTGCAATGTTCTTTGGGGTAAGAAAGGAGACAATATCTGCCTTTGACCAGAAGGCTAGGGGAACTGGTGGAAAGAGTTCACTTGTGTATCAGTTAAGTCAAAGTTCCATGAATGCTGGCCATGATGGAGAGGAGGCAAGGAGGAATGTCCAGACTCGGAGCCACAGCGGGTAGCATTGGGAATCTAGGGGAGGCTATGTTCAGAGCCCCAACTCCCCCTTCCTAAAATGCTTCCTCTTTACTGGGGACATTCTTCCAACCTGTCACCTTTAAGGTAGCGTTTTTGTCACCAGAGTGCAGTGTAATGGACAGAGAATTTGCTGTCAAAAAGATACAAGTTCAAATCTCCACTCCATAATCTGCTAGTTTTATTATCTTGAGCATATTTCTCCAAATCTCTGAATTTTAACTTTATCATGAGTAACATGAGGATGTTAATACTTACCTTACAAGCCTGTTGTGAGCATAAAAGACTAGAGGAAGAAATGGCTAAGATATGACCTGCCAAACTCAGTGCCTGCAGTGTAATGTGTGCCCAATCAGTGGCAGTTTCTCCCTTTTAAACTCTGCTCTCAGGAGAAGTTTTTACATTGCTCTTTTGTACATCAGCACAGTCACATTCCAAACTAGATTTTCTTTCTCGAAAGAGCAGCTGAACACCAGGGCTGACCTTTCAGTGGCTTCTTCCCTTCAAGAGATTTCAAATGTCAGAGATCTTACTAAGGATGTTTTCTTGGGGAATACTCTAGAGCTGTGAAATTCAACTGCAGAGCAGGCAATTTTTCTGTTAATTACTCAAGGCTTAGGGGGTCTTCTAATCTGTGAGATAGTCCTAAACACTAAGGGGCAAAGGAATGGAAGAGCTGAGTCCCAAGAGATGTCCTGAAGGAAAGCGAAACCCAACAGCTCTGCCATACCTCTGAGCTGTAATGAAAATGTGAGGGTCTGTGGTCATCTCAACTCTAATGTGAAGTTTCCATCTCTCTGGACAGCGATGCAAGGCACAGTGTTGTTCTACAAAAATGCTCTGAAGTCGCAACATTTCCAAATACCTCTTTCCCATCAGCAAGTGAGCAGTTTTGGTGGTAATCAATAAGTGCAATTAGAGAATCAGTAGTGAGGGACCCATCCCGTAGGCTGCTTACCATAATGTCATTCGCAGATCTTTGCCAAGCATATGGAAAGCATTTTGATCGTCATTCCAGTTACTTGAACAGGTTTATTTAGTGTTAAATTCTTCTACTTCCCCCAAACACCCAAACACTTTTGGGATGTTGAATCCCAAAGATCATCAGATGTAATACATCCAACTAACATCTTTCCTTTCAATTTATTTTTTCTTTCACCATCTCATCCACTGTCTCCCCCTACTCATATTCCACTCTCTTTCTCTTTTTTCTTCTTGTTTTGAGAAAGGATTAGTGTGGGTGAAAGCCATTCTTCTTTCTCCATTCAGATTCCAGATCTTTGGTGAGACTAAGTAAGCTGTATCTAATTCATAAAATTTCAAACTGGCTTAGTTTTCTCAGGTGCTAAATAAATTATTTTTCCTTAAAAATACTTTTATTCTAAGAATACTCGTTAAGCACCTTGTGGGTGCTTTCCAGGGATACAGATGTGTGCATCATGCATTGTCTGTTCTGAAAGAGCTTGCAGCCACGAAGGAAGTGAAAATTACTAATAAAATAAAAGGGGAAAAGAGATACAGGGAGATCAACAGAGTGTTAGTAATTTTTGCTGGACAAGGCACTATTTGAGCTGGACCTTGAATATTTACTGAAACTAATGAAATGGACACTTTGTGGTCAAGATACCCAGGAGGGATGGGTAATTAGAAATCATCCCTTCTGTCCAACATAGAGTGTCCAAGTTGTCTCAAGCCCCAGGTGCATAAAGGGAAACAGTGAGAAATAAGGATTGAAGAGGAAGATTTGTGCTGATAGATCCACAGTACTTTAAAAAAAGGATGAGCAACAGGGACCTCTCCTGCCCACCTGACCATGGGTCTGTTCTCCAAGCCAGTCTCTCTGTCGGGTGCTCCCTTTGATGTGATCTGTTGAGGGACAGATCCACTGGGATGCAGTAACCATATAGGATTGCTCAGTGTCAAAGGATTACTGGGGAAAACATCCAGAAGGAGAAATAGCAGAAGGCATGGTATGGGGTGAGAGCCAGGTTGATGCCATATTTTGCCCCCCCCACCCCCCACCACTCCTATGCGATCCCTCAGCCCCAACCTGTTGCAGTTTTACCCTGGCCGCTAAAGAGAGGTCTATTTTGTGATAGACGAAAGCTGTGATTAGGAAGAGGAGAACTATGGTGATCTTGGAATGTTTTCTTAAGACAACAACAACAACCAAAGGTCAAATTGATCATTGTCAGAACATGAATTTCCAATTAATAATCTGAAATTAAAGACATTGGAAACATTCTATGTCTTTTGAATGGTGTTTTGCATAAGGTACAGTAACACATCTTTTCCCAGTTAAAAAACCTTTTTGACAGATTGATTGTTTATATTGATTAAATACATCAAATATCAAAGCTAAAATTTATGGCTAGAACTCAATGCATCATAGCAAAATCACCATTTTCATACACTAAAGTGTATTGGGGCGATGTTTTTTCTTTTAAAGAATAGTATGCAATGCTCGCATGTGTATGTGTGAAACCAATAAACACAGTGATACCAATAAATTCGATTTGAGTTATTTAGTACTATCAATAAAGAGCAGGTTTGAGAAATAAGTTATTGTAATAGATAAACATATGGACAAAAGAGAACAACTTGTGTTGATTATATGCTACAACTCATTTTAATGTTTATTAATGAAGGAAAGTATAGTAAGATTCCTATCTGTTAATATATTATTAATAGACATTGAGAATCAGTGTATACTCATGGATAATCTAAAACTCTCTTTATCTAAAAATTTATTTGACTTAGAATTTTTAAAAATTCAGACCGGTTTTCTTTTCTGTTAAGCCAAGTTGGTAAGGCTTACTATTCAACACTATTTTCCAGATGTCGTGTCAGATATTGAAGGAAATAAAACTCATAAATAAATTCAGTTTTATTGTTTACATAGATCAATAAGTTGGCTTAACAACAATAAATCCTCTGGAAGGCAGTCAGAAAGGTAAGTGTTTCCTTTATTAGTTAAGGAAATCTGTGGTGGCATGACTCAGTTCTTTCTATAGGAAAACTACTGAATGAGGCTTCTTTCAGACATCAGTTATAGAGAAAAATTCTGGGGTATCATGTTACTTTTTAAAGAATAATCTAATAAACTACTAAGAGGAATAAATATGTTTTCTTGTGTTTGAGAACAAAATTATTACTGTACATTCAATTAAAGTTCATGTGACCTAGAAGTAGTTTCTCTTTTCTTAAATGAAATACTTGATCAAAGTTAATTCAAATTTTAACTTAAAAAAGTAGTTTTTCATTTCAGTTTGGATGTAAATAGAAAGGAAAAATTTTTACTTTTGTGGTAATACTAAGAAAAATTGAGATAAAATAATAATTATGCTTATCTGTGAGATAATTGAGGAGCAGTAGACAAAAAGAAGCCCAAATGAGTTGATTTGTAAAAAAAAAAAAAAAAAGAAGGTCTTTCTAGATGAGGGGTGAGTTGTGGTGGCTTCTTGGGGAATGCTTGTTCTAGGTGCAGACCAGTCAACTGAGGAGAGGGACTTCCAGAGAATTTGCCTGGCTGAAGAGAGGCCGGCTGGATTTTCTGTGATAGTCGAGGCAAGCAAGATGGATTGAAGCCTAAATTATCTCGAACACAATATTTTGTGTGGACTGAAAATTCTCCCTGCTTCCTCCTCAATTTTGTTTTAGCAGGGCAGTGGAGGTGAAGGTGAGAAGTAGGAAGACTTTGTCCAGTTTTGCACTTTCTCATGGGATCTGGAACTGAGTACCCTCCTATGTTAAGTCGAGAGGGGGAAACTCAGTCCACCTCGTCCTGGTTCAAATGCATTTAAGACAAAAGAGGTTAGCCACTCTCCCTCACAGGACTGTGTACTAAAGGTGGGGATTAGGATAGAAAGAGATGAGTTTAATCTTAAAAAATCTGAAATCTAGTGCTAGTTTCAGATTGTATTAGTCAACTCAGGCTTTATAATAAAATATCACAGATTGGGTGGCTTAAACAACAGAAATTCATTTTCTCACAATTCTGGAGACTGAAGAGTTTGAGATCAAACTGCTGCAGATTTGATGCCTGGTGAGGGCTCTCCCCTTGGGTTGTAGATGGTCGCCTTCTCACTGTGTGCTCACATGGCCTTTCCTGTTCATGTGTGGGGTGGTGGTGGGTGGATGAAGGGAGGAGAGCTTTCCAGTCTCTTTTCTCATAAGGACACTAATCCTGTCTGATCAGGACCCCACCCTGAGGACCTCATTTTACCTTAATTACCTCCTTATAAGCCCTATGTCTAAATACATTCACATTGGGTACTAGTGCTTCAACATATGAATCTGGGACGGGGGTGTGGGGGGTGACAAGTTGCCCCAACTTGTCCAGAAGGGCAGGGCTTCAAACCAAAGAGGATTATTCTTGAGACTTAACATCTAATGGAATTGTCTTGCTGGGTTTTGGACCTGGTTGGGACCCATTACCCCTTCCTTTTTCCAATTTCTCCCTTTTGAAATAGGAATCTCTATTCTGTGCCTTCCATTGCATTTTGGAAAAACACAGCTTGTCTGATTTTACCGGTTCACAGCTGGAGAGAAATTTTACCTCAGGATAAATCATACCTCAAGTCCCACCCACTCCTGATTTAGATTATATTTAGACAAAACTTTGGACTTTACACTTGATGCTGGTATGAGTTAAGAACTTTGGGGCTGTTTAGATGGAGTGAATGCATTTTGCATATGATAAGGACGTGAACTTGGTGGAGGAGCTAGAGGAAGAATGCTGTGGATTGAATTGTGTACACCCCCAATTCATATGTTGTAGCTCTAACTCCCCAATGTGACTGCTTTTGGACATAGGGTCTTAAGGAGGTACTTAAGGTTAAATGAGATCATAACAGTGGAACCCTGATCAGATAGGTTTAGTATTCTTACAGGAAGAGACACCAGAGAGCTCTCTCTCTTGCTCTGTCTCCCTCCCCTGCCCCAGCACATGCACACGGAGGAAGGGTCATGCGAGCGCACAGTGAGAAAGTGGCCATCTGTAACCCAAGGATAGAGCCCTCACCAGATATCAGCCCTGAAGCACTTTGATCTTGAACTTTCCAGCCTCCAGAACTGTGAAAGAATAAATATCTGTTGTTTAAGTCACCCAGTCTATGGAATTTTCTTACAGCAGCCTGAGCAGACCAATACACAAATCAAAATGACTTTTGGTGAAATATGAATGAACACCTCATTACCTCAGCTGCCAAAATAGGAAAGAGTTTACATTCTCTGGGAGAAGACAAAACAAACAAACCAATGAAACCCCTCCCTCCAAACTTATTCTTCAAACTCCACTGTTTTTCATCACAGTGTTTACTATAAAATATAAGAAGAAATTTAAAAAATGGGACCCACAATTAAGAAACACACACAAACAGAAGACCTACGAATGACCCAGATAATGTCACTTGCAACAAGGATATTAGAATAGTTATTATAAATATGTTCAAAGTTTTACAGAGACATTAGAAAAGAATGATAGAGAGATAGGAAATGAAAACTATCAAACAGAACCAAATGGAAATTGTAGAACTGAAAAACATCTGAAATTTAAAAAAAATTAAATGAGATTAAGAACAGAACAAACAAACAGTGCAGAAAAAATCATCAGGTTAATAGAAATATCTAAAATGGGAACACAGTGAGGTAACAGGATGAAAAATATTTCAACTGTGGCTTAAGAGAGAAAATCAAGGAGTGTAGTGTATGTGTAGTTGTGGAGTCCTGGAAGGAGGGGAAGAAGAAAATGGGGAGGAAAAAAATCCATGAAGAAATAAATAATGGCTTGATTTCCCCAATTTAATGAAAAACATCAGTCCACAAACCCAGGATATTCAGCAAACCCGAAACAAGATACATACAAAGTAAAACACAAATAGGTACCTCAGGGATTTCCCTGGTGGCACAGTGGCTAAGGCTTTGTGCTCCCAATGCAGGGGGCCTGGGTTTGATCCCTGGTCAGGGAACTAGATCTCACATGCATGTGACAACTAAGAATTCGCATGCCACAACTAAGGAGCTCACCTGCTGCAAATAAGACCCCATGCAACCAAATAAATAAATAAATATTAAAAGAAAAAAAACAAATAGGCACCTCATATTCAAACTGCTGATAACCAAAATCCTCTAGGCAGCTGGAGAGAAAAGGATACATTATGTACCAGAGAGCACCAAGAAGAATGAACACCAAGAAGGATGATGGGTGACGTCTCATCAGAAACAATGTAAGTCAGAAGACAACGCAATGACACCTTCAAAGTGCTGAATATCAAAATAAAACAAAACAAAACACTCAGTCAGGCTGTAATTCTTCATTAAGCTAAAGTCCTTCAAAAACCAGATGAGATAAAGGCATTGTCGAATAAACACAGCCAGGAGAATCTGTCACCAGGAGAATTGCACTACAAGAAACACTGAACGAAGTTTGCCAGGTTGAGGGGAAACAACATTGGTCGGCTTGAACAGCACCAAAAATAGTGAGCACGTGAGTAAATAGAAATGAATATTTTCTTCAATTTATTTAAAAGAGAATTGACTATTTAAAGCATAAATAGCAATATGTTATTGGAAGGGTTATAAGTGTTAGTGTTAAAATAAAATGACTAATACCAGTAACTCTAAAGAAAGTCAGAGCATAAATGGAATTATGCTGTTGTAAACTTTTCACTTTAAACATGAAATAGGGTAATGTTAATTCCAAGGTAGACTGTGATTTACTTAGTCCATATTTTAGTCCCTAAATAAACCAATAAAAATAAAGTTGTATAGATAAAAATCTATTGAGGAGATAAGATAGAATACTAAAAAAATATTAAATTGATACAAAAAGAAGGCAGAAAAGGAGGATGACACAAACAGAGAACAGAGGAGAAAAACAGCAACAAAAATAATTTCAAGATCACAGACTTAAACCCAAGCAGCAATGAGGCATTATAAAGAAATAAGAGGCAGGAAGATTGAAAAATAAAACTGTCTTTATTCACAGACAACATGAAAATAAGAAGGGTTCAAGAAAAAGAATCTGCTAAATATGTTACGTAAATTTAACAAAGGTAAAGATTAAAAAAAGAAAAAAATTTCTGTCCAGATTATTTATATAATGAATTTTCCTTTACATAGGTTACCATTGCCCTGTGAGAAATAAATGTAAAAATCCATTAATTTCTAAAATTTAACTGTGGAAGAGAAAATGT
Organism: Eschrichtius robustus; assembly: GCF_028021215.1. Taxonomy (NCBI): domain Eukaryota; kingdom Metazoa; phylum Chordata; class Mammalia; order Artiodactyla; family Eschrichtiidae; genus Eschrichtius; species Eschrichtius robustus. Next base: position 13,590,681 of record NC_090838.1, read on the forward strand.
ACTTTTAGAGAAATTGAGTGAATTTGATAAGGAAAAAGAGTAAGATTTCATATTGCAGATATTATAGCTAATTTATTAATAAGGAATTAAAAAATATTTTTATACATTTAAAGATGATTATTACCATAATGGAAACACATCGTGGTTTGCTTGAACAAAAAAGTCATCACCTAAACATTTATCTTAAAAAGATTTTACAGCATGCACTTTGTCATCTTATTTGTGCATCTTATGCACTTTGTCGTCATCATCTAGTTTTAAGGTTTTTTCTCCTCTTGATATTTTGTTCCATATTTCTACTCCGTTTTTTGATTTTTACTTGTTAAATGTTATTGACTGTTTTCCCATCTTGGAATACCAGGACCTACCTCTCTCTGTTTCTGCCAGTGTGGAAAACAAAACTCTCTAAGGTAACTTGCAAAACAATTAGATGCTAGACAGGACATACTCTTAGACAGACACACCTCACAGAGGAAGTAGGGAAGGTCTTTGGAGCTCCTCTCACCCTAGATTTGGGGGTGGCCTCGAGAGCTGAGGTTGCCCTGAGGGTGGTGCCCATAGCAGGTTGTTATTGGTATACTGAGCCTTAAGCCAGCAGTGATTCAGGGAAGCAGATCCTGAACTTCAAAGTGCTGACACAACTTTCATGTGCACTGAGGTGGTCCTGGGTTATGATGTCCCAGGCTACCACACAAGCAGAAAGATGAAGAGGCAAATCCTTTCTGAGAAAAACTCAGTTTCTATCTGTAGGCTCACCATGGGTCAAGCAATGAGTTCACAATAAAAAAATCACCAAGATTATGAGATGACACTTCCTGTGAGTGAAAGATAGCAGAAAACAGACATTGAAACTGTCAGATATAGAATGTAGAAAAACCATATAAGAAAAGTTTAAGGAAGGAAAGTATACAAGAAGAAAGATGAGCAAGAAGCAAGAGACTCTCAGCAATGAACAAACAGATGTATTTTTTTAAAAAGGAACTTCTAGAAATGAAAAATATATTTGTTGAAATAAAAACTTTAATGGATAAATTGAACAGAGTTAGACTCTATTGAGAGAAGAAATAGTTGAAGACAATTGTGGAAAATAAAGCTGAAATTTTACATAGTATTCAGCACAGAGAATATGGAAATAGAAATTATGAAGTTAAAAGATGGGGGGACAGTATGAAATGGTTTAATACACATCCCTTAAGATTATCAGAAGGAGAACATAACGAGAATGAAGGAGAGTTAATATTTGAAAGGATAATTGCTTCAAACATTTCAGAAATGATGAAAATCATGAATTTACAAAATCCAGAAAGTAGAATATGTCCCAAGTAGAATAAATAAAAAATACTGGTTGTCTTATACCACCTCCCACAGAAACACTCTTTCCCCCCTCCCTTCACGCAAATATTTATAATCATAATTTTTGTTTACTTTGATATTCATGTTTATATTAGTATATGCATATATATATATAAAACTATATAAATATTGCTTGTGACTGACCAATGTGAAGTACTATAACTAATTTCTGTTCTTTTCCTAGAATCAATAATCGTCTTGTTTTTTATTTTCAGTTGTGAGCAACTGTCAATAATTCCATCAATTTTCTATCAATAATTCATTCCCAATTATGAAAACGTTATATACTCCTCTCAAAAGAGTCAAGTATATTCAGTGTATCCACTCCACTTTCTCCTCTTACACCTCCTACACCCTTTCCTGGACCCCATGTCTTTCTGCTCTGATTGATTTGTTTCCAGGTCTGCTGCACAGCTGTCATCTGGAGATTTTCTTCACTATCACTCTGAGCAAGCCCTTCATCTCTAACTTGTGTTGAACCTTGGGTTTTTTATATCCTGTGCCTTGCTTTTTTTGTTGTTGTATTCCTTAATTTTGGTAAATCACAGCTGCTGGAAGCTTCCTGGGAGAGCTTTTGGGGGGTGGGTAATTTTTTGAGCTATTGCATTTGAATATTGTAAATATCTTTATTCTATTATCACACTAGATTGATGACTTACCTTGGTATAACATTCTAAGTTGAAAATCACTTTTTCTTTCTGGCTGCCACAGTTGCTATTGAAAAATCCTTTATAATTCTGAGTCTTGATCTTTTTTATGTATCCTGTTTTTTGTTTTTGTTTTACCTGTCTAGATACTTTTAGAATTATTCCTAGATCCCTAGTGCTCTGAAATCTAACAACTGGATGGAATTATTTTTACTCATTGTGTTGGTCACTAGGTAGATTTTTCAATCTGAAAACATATGTTTTTAAGTCACGGGAAAAGTATAATTTCTTTGACAAATGCTATCACTTTGTAAATTTCTAAGAGTTGTGTCTTATTCCCTCTGTGTATTCTCTTACCTCTCTCTTTCAACAGCATCCTTTATCTTTTTTTCTCATGGTTGTAGTATTTGATTTCACTGAGAATATTTTTATACCTTCCTCAAAGTTTTCTTCTACTCTTGGCATTTTCTGGGGGGTCTTCTAAATTACTTTCATTTTGTTTGTTGGCTTTGTTGTCTGCGTTCACGTTGAAAGTTTTTTTCTTAATACATAGTGGTCCCTGGCTGTTACTCTCATATAAGAATGAAGTACAATATGCTAAAATAGAGGTCAAATGGCATTTATTTTCTTCTCAATATTTTTCATATATGGTTTAAATTAACAACACAACAGGTATTTTTATATGTGTACATTTATATACATACATTTTTGTATATGTACCAATGTAAAATTTTATAGAAAAAAACACATACATGGTTGGAACAGAATAAAGAATCAAGAATCACATCCAACATGTGATAAATTAATATGTGACAAAAGTAATTTAATGGGGAAAAAAGATAGATGGTTAAATAAATTGTAGTGGTAAAACTGGCTATTTGGAAAAAAATTAAAATGGATCCTTAAATTGTACCATGTCATATCCACCACATGGCTTAAATACCTAAACATAAAAAATTTAAAATCCAAGGATAAAAGATACTTCCTAGTTAACATTTCTAACCCAGAAGTGATGAGTAGTCATCTGTTGGATTAAAAATTTTAAACTTTTATATAGCAAAACAAAATCATCAGATAAATGACAGATTAAGAAAATGAACTTTTAAAATAGACAAGCTAAAGACAAACGAATGACAGGAAAATGGATAAAGGGTAAAAGAAATAATTTGCAAATCCAAATTTCCCCCTCACCCAAAAAAAAGAAAAAATGCTCAAATTCACTAACAGTTACAGTAAATTAAAATGGTGTTGTATCACTTTTACCTATAAGCCTAGAAACATTAAAATGAACTATATCACCTGATATGGGATGAGATGTGAGGAAAATATCATATATTGCTGGAAGAAATATTGAGTGTTACAGACTTATTAGATGGCAATATGAATATTTATTAAAATTAAAAAAAATTACATACATACATCTGTCTAGCAATCCCAATTCCAATTTCAATTCTGGGACTCTAGTCTTTAGAAATAAATATATAGGGTACACATATATTCAAGAATGTTTATTTTCAGCATTTTATACTAACCCCAAATTGGAAGCAAAGTGATTGGCCATTGATTGTGGAATGGCTTAAACTATCTGTAGTGCAGGCACACTATGAACTATAATATGAGCATTAAAAATAATGAATTAGATCTATACCAGATGACTTTTATAATTTCCACAAGATGACCATTGAGTAATAAAAGAGGCATATATAAAAGTGTGGCTAATTTGATTCCATTTTTAGAAAACATTTAATTTTTTAAAGTTCCATTTATGTATATTATGTGTAGTTCTCTATCAGATAGTATTGAGAAAAACATGGACAGACATAATCTAAAGTTATAGTCATATGATGGATATGAAGCTCAGTCTCAAGATCTGACACTTCTAACCCCACTTAGATTTCACAGTCATATTATGCATGGACTTGTGGAGTCCTTGCTGGTTGGTGGGTTGATCTATGTATGTATGTATGTATGTATCTATCTATCTTTCTATATCTATCTATCTATCTATCTATCTATCTATCTATTTCTATATTTTCCAGCCTTTTGAGGTATTGGCTATGAGAGGGTTTTCTAGGCTCTCCAATCTTTCACATTGTCAGAAATAGAAGTCTCCCTGGGCTCTTCTTTACTAATAACGTTTGTAGGTATGGACCCTGATAGCTGGGTCATTGTGATTTAGGATCAGTGATTCAATGTAGCCATATCTAAATCTCACCTAACACCTTGCAGCTAAGACTAGGGATGGGAAACCAAGGCCTGAGTTGTCATGTTGACAATAGTGTATTTCTCCCATAAGACCAACACAAGGATATGTTGAAAGGCAGTCAAGCCTTTGGGGTTTGATCTGGGTTTGATTTCTGACTTCCCACCTTTTTCAAGAGTGTGAATTTCTCAGATTATTTCACTTCCCTGAGCTTGTAACTTAATCTATAAAATGCGTATAATCATGCCTATCTACTGTTCCTATGATAATTATTCCCAACTGAAAATATAAAGTATTTATCACTGTGTCAGCACAAAGTAGCCCCTCAAAATGGTAACTAGGAAGTATGGGTCTGTCCTTTGGCATGTCCCCAAGGTGGTCTATTCTAAATATAGGTGAGAGGTAAAGTTGTGAAATGAGGTGGGTGTCCATACTTTCCTGATGAAGAAGGAATATTTTGGGCCTACATTTTTAAGTATTTATCTATTTTTAGTTTATTTCTTTTTTAAAAAATTTTATTGGAGTAGAGTTGATTTACAATGTTGTGTTACTTTCTGCTCTACAGCGGAGTGAATCAGTTATACCTATACATATATCCACTCTTTTTTAGGTTCTTTTCCCATATATTTACAATAGCCAGGACATGGAAGCAACCTAAATGTCCACTGACAGACAAATGGATAATGAAGATATGGCATATATATATATATATATATATATATATATATATATATATATATAATGGAATATTTCTCAGCCATAAAAAAAGAATGAAATCATGTCATTTGCAGCAACATGGATCTATATTTTGAGATTAGATTTATTTATTAGATTTATGTAGAAGAATCCTTCAGCAATCCTCGGCTCCTCATGAAATCTTGGGTAGGAATTTGTGCAAATGTTTGTTGCAACCAATCTTTAAACCCTCTGACTTACATTGCCCCTGGATTGACGGGCATCTTACCTATCCAATGGCCTCATCACTGGGTTATGATCCTCAAACAAGTATGACAGTTGGCAATAGCCTTTTTCGTGTGGCTTAATATGGAAAAATAAATGGTTTTCTGCCTCTTTTTTGAAATATGACTATGGAAATGAGTATACTTGCTACATTTCTGGGATAGATATTCTCAAAACTTGAGCTGCAGTGATGTGGATAAATAACTTAGAGGTGTAATAACGTCTTTCATATCAAAGAATCTGAAGTGATTTTCCAAGGATATTTCAAGGTGGTTTATCTACGTCAAAGTGACTAAAGAAATAAAGTGTTCTAACAGCAGGCCAATGCAGCAAATCACCATTCTCTTTGCTATACCTTTCGGAGGAAAAGAGTTCTGGATTAAGCATAAACAAGTGAATTGGATAATGCTTTCCTCGGGAAATTGCCTTTCATCTTTCACTTTACATAAAAATTATTTTTCCCCAATCAAAGGAGTTTTTCAGGTGGAAAGATAGTATTTATGAAATACAGAGTAAGGTAATAACCCATTCTTGTGCTGCTTAGAAGGTGATTAAAAACACTCAAAATATAACTACATTTTGGTCTTACAGGTTGCAATATTATGCATGTGTTGACCTGTGAGTAATTTCCTCTTCTTGGCCATTATGTTGAATTAGTAGAATCCCCCCACCCAACCCAGACTTATTAAAAATAATAATTACTGAGAAACTCATTTATGCTGAATCCTGGAGACTGGAATGGATGAAACCTAGTCCCTTCTCTGAAGGAGGTTACTGAGAAGGGCAAGGAGCCTAATGAACAACTCAGAGCTGGAAGAGACTAACCTTAGAGAAGGGAAATGGTTGAGGCTTCATGGCGTGGTGGTATTTAAGCTAATCCTAAAGAGTAACTAAGGCAAAGGCAAGGGGAACTTTATTTTAAGAAGGAGCATCAGGCATAAATCCAAAGGGGACTATGAGACCTTAGTGAGCTTAGGAATATGAGACCAAGTTTAGTTCAATTTGCTTAGAATTAGGGGGAGATACAGCTCAAAGACAACGTGAAAATAGACAACCCTAAATGACAAGCTTAGTATTTAGGAGCCAGCAGCAATGTGACATGATCAGATCTGTGTTTTGGAAAGACACTTATAGCACTGTGGTAGACTGCCTGGAGGATTTTCAAGGGATTTAAATAAGATTTAAACACTGCAAAGCACTGTACAGACATTGGTTGTAAATATTATATTATCATCAATGTTTTGTGTGGTGAGAGAGATCAGAGATGAGAAACTTCTCGAATTCTTCTCCTTGGCAGGGGCTAGGGCTTTCTAGTAAACCCCACAGAACTGGAATGGAGACCACACAGGGCTGTTACCCAGAGGAGGATTGTCAGGTCATGTCCAAAGGCTTTCCTGAGCTAACTTTGTATAACACACCATAGATGGATGAGCGAAACCAAAGGCACCCTGGAAGCAAACCAGGAGTTGAGACTTAGGACCAACACATGTCAGTGAGTAAATCACAGAGATTTCTGCAAGAAATAGCATCCAAACTGGCAAAAACAAGAGAAGGTAGACAAATCCCAGAGGGGAGAGTCTGACAGCAGGATTGCTATTATTATTATTTTTTTAATCCCCATATATATTTCTTGAGCACTTCTTTAAATGGGTGAGGTCCAAATAGGCAGACCAGGGGAGAGATGATGAAGGCTTGAGCCACCAGCAGCACCATGGAGGGCGAGGAGGAGAGAAGAAATTCCAGAGATATTAATGAGAGTCAATAGCTGACTAGATATGAGTGAGGAGTTGATACTTCTGAGTTTTTTAGCCTGAACAATTTGGACAAACAGGAAAACTAGATATAGGAATTGAGTAATATATTCAGCTTGGAAGATGCTGAATATCTGGAAGAAACTGTCTAGGTAGGAACTGGACATATGGGGTTGAATCTCAGGGGAAAGTTTAATGCTAAGTATAGAGAGGAGAAAAGAATGTCTCAAACCCTGTGGCCACAGTCTCTAGTATCTTCCTCCATGTCAGTCATGCACTAAGCTCCACAGCTGTGCTGTGGGCTATGATCCAATAGATCCATTCTTGCGGCTCAAGGAAAAGGGAACATGGAACAGAGGGAATAAGAAAGGAAGAGCATGAGTGATCGCCTGCAGATGTGCACACAATTCCACATCAAAGAGGCTGTTTTGGTAGAGACAGATATGTACAGTTCAGGTGCAGCAGGGCCCTTGCAGTATTTCTTACTGTGGGTGAGAAATTGAAGAAATTGTCCTTATAATCTCCTGTGTTTGGAGATTGTGCCAGTCTGCGGTTCTCTGCACAGATGCAAACCACTGACCAGAAATGATTCCACCAAGCCCTGTGCAGGAGAGGGGCAGTGCCCCCTCAGATCACACAGACCACCTCTGGGATGGTCACTCAGACCAAAAACATACTGGAATACAACAAAATTTCAAACCACTTGTTTAACTGGACTTAGCCAGAGAATTGACGCAAACAGGAAATTAAGACTTTAACATCTTCCTACAGGGGAAAGGCCATCAGAATAATGGAGATAGGATTTTGTACCCTGTTTACCTCACAGAGCTGTTGTGAGGATCAATTTTCAAAATATATATGAGAAATTCTTGAACGTGGGAACAAGCTAAGGAAAATTATGTTTATTATTCATTGTGATGGCATAGATAAAATCTGGCAAGAACTTGTTTGCTAAACCAATATTTCTTTGCTTTCCACACCTATGTACTTATATTTAAAGAAAGAATCTAACCAAGAAGACTAAGAACAAGAAAAAAATTATTTTTTAAATAGACAAAATTTACCTTAAAACTCAGCCCCTACACTGGACAATTTATCAAAGATAGCTGTTGTGATTGAAGGTGGAGGAGAAAGTGTTTGGGCTTCATCCTCAAATTTTAAGCTGCATTGAGATCGATGGGTATGAGTTTGTGTGTGTTTGTCTGTCTGTCCATGTATCTGTGTGTGTGTGGAGGGGGTCAAGGAGGAGTTGGTTATAATGAAGTTGGATGGCCTCCCATTTGAACTCAACAGGAAGAAATGGGTATGGCTGAGTAGAATTAGGGAAGGAGGACAAGCTGCCACGTCTTGAGCTCTGGAACATCTGTAAACTCAAGTTCCAGAGGATTAGATCTGAACTTCTGACCTAGGGTGGACAAACTCCTTTTCCTAATTTTAGTGCTGTTTTTGAGATAGAACTGACTTTGCACAAGAGGGTTTAAAATGACTTGAGCTAGGAAACACACACACACACACACACACAACGGGTCTGTATTATTTTCTTGGGTCCTCTTTGTCCTGGCTTGACCAGATGCTCTGTAATGATTTCAGAAAACAAACTTATCACATTCCAAATGCTACCAAGTACTGTAACACTTCTGTTTGGATGTGTGTTGTGAGTGAGGGCAGTGGCATTGGGGAAATAAAGACAAATTCAGATAGAGCTAGATTATTGTTAGTAATATGCTTTTACCCTTCTACAGGAATGGTGAATTAATGGAAAATTGAGACATTTCAGCAGCTAACAGACGGTTTCCTGGATGTTGGTTAGACACTTCAAAATATATATGTCAAACCTTGATGCATCATATTCTGCCCAATCCCCAATCCTATCCCTGCTCTAGTTAATGCGTGGCTCGTTCTAATGAATGGAACGAAGATCCACCAAGGTGTTTGTCAGTTCAGGTAATTAAGAGGTAACTAATTACAATGGTAGAGTCTGAGGAGCTTGGGGAATGAGCAAGGTCACATAACAACTTATATTATGGGAGAAACCATACATGAACTTGGAACTATTCTTTTTACTCTATCCCAAATGTCAAGACCTCACTTTATCTTGGGTGGGAAAAACTATGATGATTATAGCTTAGACTCTCTTTCTTTATTCTCTTTTCCTACTCAAGATCCTTATATATACTACCAGAATAATCTTCCTGAAGCTTAGCTCTGTTTCACACGTCACACTGGTCTAAAAAAATAATCGATTCCTTAGTGTTCAGAAAAAATCCAAACTCTTGTGCCTTGAATTAAAGACCCTTTCTGTCTCTGTCCCCTGTCCCCTACCCCATGTCTGGGTCCTATCTTTCTTCACCACTTTGCTTCTTCCTATTTTAATCTGTGGCCCTTTCTTTTAAGCAATCTAAGGTGATTGTTCTTCAACTAGCCCTATCTATGGCTTTCTCTCTCACACAAAGTTTTTTCAGCCTTGAATGCTCTTCTTTTCTCCTTGAGACCACAACCAACCCATCTTTCAAGACCCTGCTCAACTTTGGGTCTTCCAAAGCTTCCATGATTTTCTCAGTTTGTAAGCTGGAAATGATTTTCCCTCACTGAATTGCTACCACACTCCTTCCCTGTAATGTATCTGTGCATTATTTTCCCTACTAGACTGTAAGCTCCTTGAAGACTATACCATGTCCAACTTATCTTTGTATTATCAAATTCTGTTTTCCATATAGTAGGAACTTCATAAATATTTGCTGAGTGAATATAAGAAAGAACATCTTGGTGAAATCTATGACCATGGATAACTTTAAGATTAGAGATTGGGTAAGTGCCTGAAAGAATCATTTGTGCTATGGATTAGTCTAAAGTTGCATTGTCCAGGATGGTACCCACTACCCATATATTGCTACTTAATTTTAAATTAAGATTAAATAAGATTTTAAAAATTAGTTCCTCAGTGTCACCAGCACATTTGAAGTGCTCAGTAGCCACATGTGCTACTAGCATATGGACATTTTCATCTCACAGAGAGTTCCGTTAGACAATACTGGTCTACTGCATGGTAATTCCATGTGTCCAAATCTTAGTTTTTGAGCTAACAGCCCTTGCTTTTACCTGTCTCAATGCCTACATTTGCTTTTCCTGAGCAGCCCGGTCTGTGATGCTGGTATGTCATTTGCTCTGTTCAGGTATCTAAACTGCCACTCCTAGATAAGAAAAGTCTCCCACTCATTGCTTGTATCTACTAATTTTGTCAGGTCATTTAGTTAGTTTATTCTTTGTTTATAAACACCTTTATTGAAGTATAATTTCCATGCCTTTGAATTTATCCATTTTTAATGTAGAATTCAATGGTTTTTAGTATATTTACAGAGTTGTGCAACATTTACCACAATCTAATTTTAGAACATTCCATCACCCTAGAAAGATCCATTGTGCCCTCATGTAGTCACTCCTCATTGATAAGCCAGTGCCAGAGAACCACTAACCTATTATCTATATTTACAGATTGCCTTGTCTTGTCATTTCATATAAATGATGGTGTGTAATATGTAGTCTCTTGTGTCTGTCTTCTTTAAATCAGCATAAGGTTTATGAGATTCATCCATATTTGTATCATGTATTAGTACTTCATTTCTCTTTCTTGCTAAATAATATTTTATTGTATGGATATACCACATTTGTCTTTCCATTTATCTCTTGATGCACATTTCGGTTGTTTCCACTTTTGGTCATTATGAATAAAGCTACAATGACTATTTGAATAGCATGTCTAGACATATATTTTTAATTCTCTTGGATATATATGTAAGTAGAAATTTTGGGTCATATGGTAAACCTATGATTACCATTTTAAGAAACTGATACACTGTTTTTCAAAGAGGCTGCACAGTTTTACATTTCCACCAGCAGTATATGGTGTTTTAATTTCTCAACATTTTCCCATTTTATTACCAACACTTATTATTGTCTGTCTTTTTATTATAGTTGCCTAGTAAAATGACATCTTATTATTTAAATTTGTATTTCTCTAATAGCTAGTGATGTTGAGAATCTCTTATGTGTTAACTGACCATTTATATAACTTCTTTGGTAATATGTCTATTCAAATATTTTGCCTTATTAAAACTTAGGTCATTTGTCTTTTTATTTTTATTTATTTATTTTTTGTTGAAGTAGAGTTGATTTACAATGTTGTGCCCATCTCTGCTGTACAACAAAGTGGCTCAGTTTTACACATATACATTCTTTGGTCATTTGTCTTTTTAGTATCGAGTTGTGAGAATTCTTTATATGCAAGTCCCTTATCAGATATATCATTTGCAAATATTTTCTCCCAGTCTTTGGTCTGTATTTTCACTTTCTTGATGGTATGTTTTGAATTTCAAAAGCTTCAAATTTTTATGTGGTTCAATTTATACCAAATTTATTTTTGCTCTTGGGATAGAAAATTATGTGGGTAGAACATCAAAATATAAAAATTGAACTCTTTCCCCATTTTAAATGCATTTCACTTATTCAAATTAAATTGTCCAATAAAAGTCAAACTTATTGGCTTTGTTGGACATATCAGTTCCATTAATATTTAAGAAACAACTTGGGTACAGTATGTCTAAAAGGTAAGGTTCACCCAACCCACACACACTATATATATATATATATATATATATATATATATATATATATATATATATATATATATATATATATCTGTCCTGACAGTAATTTCCATGTATCCCTCTCTCTGTACACTATCACTTCCTTTATAACTCTCAAGTCAGGCAATGTCACCACATGTCCCTCTGTCCTCAAATTTACTCTTTTCTCTGGTTATTCACTCCATGTTTGATACGGGAAGGAATTTGTCTCATCTTTTTTGTTTCTATCTAAAACACTTTATATATTTTTCATTAGTTACAAAGTGGCCTCAACTTCTCTGCAGGTTATATCACCGGTGATTACTCTATACCAACATTTTCTCAGACTTTACAGTGGGTGAAATAGTTTTAGTTTAAAAGACCACTTTGGTCAAAAATTATGAATACGTTATTGTCTAGCTATAAGACATATTTTATTGAATGAAAACTTTCTTCATTCAATTCAGCTAATTGTTAAGTAGATATTCCCCATCTCACAGATAAAGAACTTAAAGCATGTAAATATTAAGTAACTTATTAGCTCTTTAACTACGGCAAGAGGTTGTAGTGACTCCAAAATCTACACTCTTCAGTGCCAATTGTTCTTAAATCGATTTGGAGCCTTTGAAGAAAAAAAAATGTTTATCTCATAATAGGTTTATTTTTTGTTTAGTTAACAACCCAGTTTTTCCTGAAAATCTGGGAATTCAAATCACGATTCCAAGGGTATTGTGATCTTATCTGAAAAATATGGAAAGTGTTTTCCATAGAAATTAAAAAATGATATACAAAGGTGCTTTGTGATTATCATCATTTAGCAATTGTACAATTTTATAAAGTAAGTGGCATAATCTTGAAATGCTAGTCTCATTGTGGAATTCTTTATCATTTGTGATTTTGTTGTAATGAGAGTGAAAAAATAGATGCTGACAGTGTTAATAGAGTTATTTTTAGAATCCCTAATAGATTAACACTGATGCCCTCATCAATCTGAGTGTCCTTGGCATTTATGGTCCTCACTGATAGGTGATATTTATAACTGTCTTAACAAGAAATTGCAGCCAAGTCGGCTTTCACGTCATAAGTACAGGGAATTATTCATGTTGAATATGATGTAAGAAGTGGAGCATAATTTAAAATATATAAATTGAATTTTTTTGCATTGCTCATCATTTCATTCTTAATATTAAATAAAACAACTATGACACGGATATTGAACTATGGATAAGGAATATCTGCCCTTAAAACACCACTTATAGGACAAGGTAAGGATTTATCCTTTTAATCCAAAGAACTTTCCCCAAAGAGGGCCCTTCAAATAGTTTCTTTTTACTGAGTATAGTGTGTCTTCCTTTAGTATCTCTTTCAGTGGCCATCAGCACTAGTGAGTTATGGGTAAGTACTTTCTCAATTCAAATAATGGTCTAGAACTTTAACAGTGATCTACGGACCCAACCAGGGAAACTTGCCTCTCTCCTTTAACAAGGCAAAGTAGGAGAAATAATGTGTACCAAACCCTCAGGCTAAACCTGCTGGAATTTTCCAAGTTCTTGTGGCTCTGATATTGACAAATCAGCTCTGGCTGGAACATAGTGCCTTCTTTTCAATATTTTGATTTTGCCCTTTGAAAGCTGGCTCCAAACACATTTATCTCAAAGTTTTCTTTTTAAATCACCGCTATCAAAAAAATCTACAAATTTCCTCAACAGGGTTGACCATCAAAGTTTTTGGAAGCTAGAATAATTAGACAAAAATGAATTAAAAAAACTTTCTTGGCTTTAGAGTCAACTTCTCTTAATAAGTCTTGTTGTGTATTTACTCGAAGTCCCCAGGCTGATTACATTCTTCGCTGTATAAAGGATGGTATTTCATATATGTTCAACTAGCTAGCATGAATAGGTAGTTAATTTAATGGAATAAATTTTTCTGGTCTAATGAACATATAACTCTATACTTTAGAATGTGGTGATATTATGACAAATACCATTGTCTTCCTAAGACACAATCTTGATTATAATACCCCCCCATTTCCACATCCACTAAGTCATTAGTGATATTCCCCAAATATTTTCAGTTCTCCCTCATTCTAGGTAGAGAGATAGAGTTGCTCTTCTTGGTCCCATGTGGTTGGATGGGGCCCTATAACTATTTCTGGCCAACGAGATGAAAGCAGAAGTAATGTGCCCTTTCTGGGCTGAAATTTTACTTGCCAGTGAAAGAACCTCAAGAGCTCCCTGTGTCCCCTAGCATGATGACCAGCAATGTTTGAGATGGTGACTGCTTCTTAGACCAAGACCTTGGGTGGCTTCAATGAGCAGAAGCTTCCCTGTCAAACCATGGGGGGGCATGTAACATGAACATGAAATAAACCTTTGTTGTTATAAGCTACTAAAATTTGGGGCTTCTTTGTTATAGAAGCATAACCAAGCCTATTCTGACTGGTACATTTCTCTACTCTCCACAACTTACTGAAACACATTCACTGGGTACAGGATAAAGAATGCACTCTTTGGCATTCAAGACTCTCTTAAATATGGGTTCATTCTACTTTTTCTTTTCTTAGGAAGATTCATACACTTTGATTTCCAGTAGAACTGGACTCTATGACCTGCCTTTTAGTCTCTAAGACTGAGTCTTTTGTGAGGGCCTCATTGCTTTTCTATTGTATGTGAGTTTTCTCTTTTTGAATTCCCAGAAGTATATCTTGTTTTCATTGTCTGTGGCACCTCTTTACTCTGTTTTTTATTTTGCTTATTTAAGAACTTGTCATTCTCTTTATAGATAATTAATACTAATGAATTTAATGTCAGGCCTGTGACTTACTCATATCTATATTTCTTATAGAAATTAGCTCTTTTAGAGTATAGGAGGTAATCAATGAACATTAATTGTATTGGATTATTTTCTGCTTAGAAGTATAACAATAAAAATAGTTATTTCTATTTTCAATATTTTTTGATTTTGTCTTTCCTCAACCAAAAGTGATTCATAATGAAATGATTATAAACTGATAGAAAGAAGTAGAGAACATCTATGAATTGGTTCTTCACCTAGATTTTTTTTTTCTGATTCATCTTGATCTATCTATCTGTCGATCTATCCATCCATCTTATTGTCTCATTCACCTATCTGCTACTTTATGAAGGTATTATATTTACAGGGGCAAACAGGTATATTGGGACTTATAAGCAATGGTCCCCTGCTGCATCTTGATCTGTCCCCAAATGTACTTCTCAGAAATAAATACTTTAAAGTATTTCTGTTTTGAGTTATCTTGAAGTTTCTGTCATATTTTAAAATAATATGTGTATGTAGTCATTAATTATTATATTAACTTTAGACATTAACTATTAACTGCCTGACAGGGATTTTATTCATTGCAGTCATCTGAGACCCCGCATTTCTATATATTTATATCAATATTTTTAGTTTTTCTATTGGTTCCTATTGTATTTTAATATTTTAAAAATTGTGTTTCTTGTTTCATCACTTGTTGATGGTATCTCTTGACTGCTTACTTGGTGAAATGAAGATGTTGCCTCTTCACCTTTAAAATATTCAACCTTTAGATTCTTATCTATAATGTTAATTAAGTCTTTTGTGCTTTGTCCAGAGGGTCATTCTAAAAGTTTAAAATCAATAAAGTGCATTTATTTTATTGACTAAGTAAAAGTGTTCACTGCAGAGTCTGAGTACCGTGACTTAACTTCTTTCTTATACAAGAGTTTGTAATCTTCCCCCTGTTGTTTCCAATGGCCTTTAAAATAAAAGTCTGGTATTGTCTGCCTTTATGACAATGTTATGTTTTCCTAATATTTCAATAATACTCTCTAATCTAGGAACTCCCCTCTTTGCAAGAGGATTGCTTCTGATATTATTCTATGCTAGACTGTACTGATTCCTTTTTAGATCTGTCTTATCTCTTACTGCTCTCCTAGGTTAGATCCTGAACCTCATTCTTAAATCTCATTGTTTCTCTTTCTTGGTTTATCTCCTCATTTTACTGGAGCATTATGTTTAAGTAACTTCCTAATAAAGAATCTGTGAGAAGAAAATTTTCTTAATCTTTTCATATCTAAAAATGTCTTTTTTTCTAAGTTTACTATGATTTATACATTGTCAGGATCCAATTCTAGGTTGAATGTCATTTTCCTTTAAGGACTCAAAAGGAATTGCTGTTGCTGGAGATAAATCAGATGCCAGCACAATGATTCTTTTTCTTATGCAAGCTATTTGTTTTTCTTTCCGTGAACACCCTCCTACACCAAGAACAGCACACACAAAGTTTCAGAATCTTCTCTTTATTCTTAATGTTCTGAAATTCTACAAGCGTATCTGAGCATAAATTTTGCTTTTAAAATTTTGCTTAGTACTTGGTGGGCCACTTTAATTTGTTTCCTTCATTTCTGCGAATTCTAATTTACTAATATTTGTAAATTTCCTCTCATGCATTTTCTCTGTTCTTTATTTCTCGAATACTGGTGCTCTTAATTCAAACTTTGTTGTCTTTGACTTTTTTTTTTCTAATAATTTGTTCTTCATTTGAGATTTCTTGGCTTTATACGTATATGCTTCTATGGAATATTTTTTACTTGGCAAACACTTTATTTTTTAAATTAAAAGATGTTCTTTTTCTTTCATTGATTTTTTTATTACAGCAATTTGTCATTACTTTCTTATTTTATAGATACAGTGGCTTATGAAATTTATGTGCAGTGCTGCTGTACCATGCCACAGATCCCTCTCCAATATGGAAGCACTCATCCCTTCCCCCACTCCCTGCACTCAGAGTGTTGTTTGCTGAATGTGAGTGGGGGGAGGGGAGGGGAGGGTTGGGGTGTATAAAGAGCTGGCCTCTTGCTTCAAGTCTATAAATATCTAAGCACCCTGGGGATTGCCTGAGTTGTCTGTTGCAACTGAATCATATGTCAGCCTCTTCTTCTGCCCAATCCTGTTTTCCACACCCCCTAATTGCCTTCATTTGGGAGCATGAAATCTCTCTCTCAGAGTCTGTTTCCCATGGAGCCAGGCCTAAGACATTGTGTGAGGATACTAATTTGAAGTATTCTTTAAAAAAAATTCTTCTGTGTTCTGAATTATATTTGTTTCCCTCAGAGTTATTTATCTGTTAATCATGTGTATGTGTGTGTGTGGTGTATTTTCAATCTGAAACACTATTATACATACCATACTTCTCCCTAGATGGTTTTGTTCATTATTTTTACCAAAAAAAAAATCTTTTTTTTTTTGCTTTGGGTTGAACATCTGGCTGTTTTTTATTCTCTGCTTAAACGGTTTGGAAAGGTGGGATCAACTTCTTAGAACTTCAATTCACCACTCTTTTCAGCCCCTTTTCCTCCTCTGCTTTCTGTTTCCATGCCCACATCTCTCTCACAGTTCTCCCCGCAAGGCATCTGGTCTTTTTTTTTTGAAGAACTCCGTCTTTATTTTATTTTATTTATTTATTTTTTAACATCTTTATTGGAGTATAATTGCATTACAATGGTGTGTTAGTTTCTGCTTTATAACAAAGTGGGGCAACTGGTCTTTGCTAACGAAGTCTCTGCAGGTCTCCAAGCCATGGCTTGTGTTGCTCCATTTTGTCACTCAGTATGCTTACCATGCTTTCTGTGTTCCAGAAATGTATTAAAAAATCTCCTTTGTCAATGCTCCCTCCATTCTTTCAGTTGTTGTGTTGAGTCGTATCTTTTTGCTTCTTTACATCCTGTTAGTGTAACCCTAAGAGGAAGAGTATGCTCTGTGCTCTCTCTTCAACCTAGAGTCTTCTGACTTAGATGTGACTTTTAGTAGAATAATTATGCTGCTGGCTGTCCTTCAGGGAGTTCAATTTCAACTTAGTGTGTAGTGATGTTCATTCTTGTCTCTCCATTACCCAAAGTTTCCCCCCAAAATTGAACCTACATCATTAATGGAGACCTATTTCTCTGGTTTCTTTTCACCCTGACAACCATCCATGATAAATATGACTACACTCGTGTTACAGATGAGGAAAAGGAGATTCCGAGATTGATGAGTTTTTCCCTTAACTTATCAGCCCATCAATAGTAGAGGAAGAATTTGACCTTAAATCCCAATTTTGCCTCTCTTAAAAAAATTCTCTCTCTTTTTTTTTTTTTTTCCTTTTTTGCCTGAGGACCGACCATGACTGGATGGCTATTTTTTCCTTGATGTTGTTGTTCTGCTCTTTTCTTGTTTCTGAGTCTCAGCTATTACAATTCAATGTTGGTTTGTTTGTAGGTGGTGACATAGAACTCCAATGTCCAGTCCAATTTCCTTACTGCCTGCTACACTGATGATTGATCTAAATTTTTCCTTTGAGTTTTAGCAAAGTAGGCACCATCAGAGTGCTGTTTTACTTTATTCTCACTTTCAAAAAGCCCTATGAACTATTAAAACTAAGTTTTACTTCATTTTCACCTTATAAAATTCCAGACATGTAAAATATATGAAGCTAAACAAGGGGAGAGAGTACCAAGAAGGTTTTGTAGATCAGTCACCCTAATAACCCCAAAGTGGAAGAAGTAACAAGAATCATGGGAGCTTAGCACTAGGCCAGAGTGAGTCCCTATTGTACTGACACTCAATATAGGCTTTCATTTCAGTATCCCAAGTAAGCAATTACTGAAAGAAGTCATGCATTCATTAGTGATATTCATTCCTTCCTTCATTCAAGCCTTCTACAAATATTTATTGAATGACAACCAAGTGCTCAATATTACTCTGGGCATAGGGGGTGTGGCAGTAAACCCCAAGGACAAGATACATATCTTTAAAGTAATACATATCTTTAATGTAATTTAGGTAGTGATAAGAGAAATGAAGAAAATAAAGCAAGGGAATGGACTGTTAATTACTGGAGGAGGGGAATGTGGTGGGCAGATTCTCTCATGACCCTTTAATGATCTACCTCAAGACCTTATATTCCAGGTATTCAAAGCTTTTGTAATATTCTCTTCTTGAATGTGGGCTGTTTTAGTAACTTTCTTTGCATCAAGAGAAGTTAACAAATGTGATGGGATATCACTTCCACAATTAGGTTAAAAAATTGTGACCTCTGCTTGCTAGCAGTTCCTCTCTGTTGCTTTGATGAGGTAAGCTACATTAGTGAGGGCCGTATGATGAGGAACAAAAGGCAACCTCTGAACAAATAAGAACTGAGGCCCTCAGTCCAACAACCCTCACAAAATGAATTCTGCCAACAACCTGAATGAGATGGGAAGCAGATCCTTTCCTGGAACTTTCGGATGAGACCCTGGCCCTGACCAGCAACCTGATTGCAGAGAAACTCTGAAGCACTGGTTCCAGCTAAACACGCCCAGATTCCTGACCCACAGAAACTGTAAGGTAATAAATATGTGTTGTTTTAACTGTCAAATCTGTGGTAATATTGTAATAGAGCAGTAACATTATTGTTATGTATATGCTTAAAACTTATAGTGGTCTCTTTTAAGTTGATTACAAGAGTGTATGCCTTATTTGCCACTCATTTGTACTGGAATATAATCTGGTTTGCAGCCTCTTTGTGATAATCATTGATTTTTACCTTCTGAATTGGCATTGGATCATTTGGATCCTCTTTTAAAAAATCCAGTTATCTAATTCATTTGTGCAAAATTATGCCAGTTGCTAAGAGAACCAGCTTTAATGAGGCCTTTTTCAGTTTCCACATATGTTAGCTGTCACATCTTGTCATATACCATCTTTTCTTTACGGCATTTAGGACTTATTGAGGATCTTGCTCTGTAGAAAATTCCATGATTATAGAAATAGTAAAAGTGCTCATGTATCAATAATCATACAGGGTCTATTCTATTAGAGCCCTATGGGAGCTCATGTGAGGGGCTGTGTGTGCAGCCTGTGGCTGACAGCTACTGGTTGGATTATACTTACTTCCATCTAAACATTTTTGGTACCATTTCCTACAATGGGTTCAACATAACATGCTGCCTGATAGCTTCCAGGCTCAGCTCCTAGCAGAAAATCTTCAGTGGAAACAGCTGGGCCTGCATCTGCTCTATCACTAAAGCAGAGATCCCTCTGCAGAGCTGGCCTGCAGGAGAATGGGAGAAAGCCTTCCAGGAGGATGAGAAGGGTGGTGAACAAGAGCAATAGAATCATATACACCATGGGAATGAGGAAAGAGAGAGACAGGCCAGCAAAGGGTCAGTTCAGCCAAATGCTCTCCCTTTGATTACTAGCTCAAGTCTTCTCTCCTTGGGGCCCATCAGAAACTAGAACATAGAGCTGGTGCTTTCTCTTCCTGCAGTTCCATATCTGTGGGGATTTGCTATTAAAAAGCATGTATCCCTTTTCCCTACAGGACTGCACTTTCCTCTTTTATGGATTGTCTAAAGCCGAAGTCAATCACAACCCCGACCATTCCCATTTGAATGAAAGTCTGTTTTTTAAAACAAAAAAATGTACTGGTTAAAATAGGATTATCATGTATATGTTACTTACTCCAAGGCAAGATTTTAGCTGCTATCTCCTGACATCCCTTGTGCCTCCACTTCGGTCACAGCTGTGTTGCTGACCTGGGTAAAGCATCTGACCCCAGAGAGCAGCTATAGAAGGACATACAAGGCTTGTACTCTCTTAATGGAATGACATATGATCCATAGTGTCCTGGTCACCAGGTCTCCAACCAGTATTTGCCAAGCTTACATTTTCTGTTAATAAAAACCTATCAATTGAAATGCTGTCTTCATTATCATCCCTCCTCTAGTCACTGGTAAGCAAGGGTAGAGTTTCAAAGCAAGTTGCTTCCCAGTCTTCACGCAGCAAGAAAACTCCAGAATTGGCTGCTGCCTTTGGAAACTTGGTTGGTGTCATAGGATGGAACACAGAAGATACCCTCTTACCAGTGCAAAGGGCATGATGTTCTTGCCATCTTGGATATTCAGCAAATGGCAAGTATATGTTTGCATGGTGTGTCTGTGGAAGTGTGTGCGTATGTGTGTGATGAGGTTCTGAAATAATCCTACGGGCTGCCACTCCTAGGGTGTCAAAGACCACCTTATGACAATGTGTGACCTTCATGAGGGTTTAATTTTAAGTAGAGGCCGCTCCAATGTTCCAGCAATAATGTTTTTATCTCTATAGTTTCTGAAAATATATGCTTTCCCCAAATCTTAAAAGCCTCAGTTTTGAAAATAATAGGCATCAGATGAGTGGAACTAGTGATGATTTAGAAGTTAAAATACCCATGTGTGTGTGTGAGAGAGAGAGGCAGATTGACTCTTGACTCCATCGGTGACCAGTGGTGTGACCTTGACCGAACTTTAATTTTTCGTCTGTTCAATAATAGCATTAATAACACCAGCCCTATGATACTATACAAATTTTCCTGATTTGCTTCATCTGTAAAATGAGAACAATAATATCTTCTCAAAGGGATTCGTAAGAATTAAAAGAGACGCACCCATTAGAACAATGCCTGGCATGTAGGAAGCACTCAGTAAGTACTAGCTATTAGTATAACCTCACAGTATTATAATACTTAAAATCTTTAATACTTAAAATCATCTTAAGTCATCTTAAAGATGAAGTGTCAGTGAGTCATATGCTATAAGTTGTTATATGATGCAAGCCTGGTGGTAATTGTGCATATTTATTGTTTTTGGTGCTAAACAGTTTAATATCTACCTGGTTAACTATTTTTGGGGGAAAAGATTCCTTACTTATATCATGTACAAACATAAATTCATGTTGGATCAAATATTAAAATATAAACATGAAAACGTGAAAGAACTGGAAGAAAATACAAATATGTGTGTTTTATTGGTGATGATTGAGATCATCTTCAGAAACATGACCAAGCCAAAAACTATAAAATAAAAATCCATTCAATTATACTACATGAAAATTGAAAACAAACAAACAAAAAACACCCTGTCTATGAGAGAGGATACCATAATAAAGTGCAAGACTACAGTTGACTCTTTAACAACAGGGGTCTGAACTGCGTGGGTCCACTTATACGTGGATCTTTTTCAATAAATATAGTACCTGTATTTTCATTTTACAGATCTTTAAGCATGGGGAAACTTTGCATGCGATTAGAGATCACAATATGTGTATAAAGGAACTAGAGTTTAAGTCTTGATTCTATTCAGACTGTTGCAGCTTCCTGCCCTTGGGTGAGTCATTTATCAATTCCTTTGTTTTTGAGGCAGAGATAGTAGTACCTAGATCGTTGACTGCATGGGGGTTTGGTGCCCCTAACCCTCTCGTTGTTCAAGGGCCAACTGTAGTTTCAAACAGGGAAATTTGTCTAAAAGTATAGAATGGATGAAGGGATAATGTCCAGAGTGTGTAAAATCTATTTACAGATCAATTAAGGAAAAATGAAAACTCAAATAGAAACTGAGCAAAGGATACAACATATACTTTGTATTAGTAGAAATACAAAGATCAATAATCAGAGTTTTAATCAGAATATGGGAAAACAGGCATTGTGCATATTGACAGTATGAATGTACGTGATTATATCTTTCTAGAGGACAATTTGGTAGCATATATTAGAATTAAAAATTTCCATCCTCTTTGATTCAAAAAATCCACTTTTAGGAAATTGTTCTTACCAAATTATTTGTACAAGTTAGCAAAGATATAGTGTAGTCATAATGGTTGTTGTAGTATTGGATTTTAGTGACAGAATTACAATCATTCTACACACTTAATATCTGCATTATAGTATTGGTTACACAGGTCAGCCCTATTCAGTGTGTGAGGAGACAAAGGGTATAAAGAGGTCCTTGAAAAGGTTGTTTTCTTCTCTGTTCTGGTTGCAATAATGCAGCCTCTGTTCCCCTAGTCCTGATGGGGATATATGAGCCTTGGCCTTCATTTGGGATGTTGGGACCCTCTGAGCCCCAATCTGACTCTCTGAGCAATAGTTCTCAGGGCTGGGCTTCTCATTAGAATCATGTGGGTAAATATGCTGATTCCTAGGTTCTACCACTAGGTATTCTTACTTAATTCGTTTGGGCTCAGGCACTGATATTTTTTTAAATGCCCCTAGCTAGTGCAATGATTCATTTCACTGCACAGCTTAGGCCAAGACTTGAGGCAGGAGGCACCTACTGGATGAGAAGTATTATCATTCCTTCCATCCTTATTTCCATGTATAAGGGAACCATGGTCATCTTCATCTTGCCCAAATCCTTTCACCTCCTCAAGGGGGTGCATATATCCTCCAGTAAAAGAAGCTGAAATCCTAAGGCTGATGCAGCGGTGAATCCGCATGTGTGTGAACAGAAGTATGTAAACTTCACTTGGACAGAATATTTCAGAAGGAAACCAAGGCATTCATTAAGAGGTTTCTGAGGAGGCAACATCGTCACAGAGGAAAGAAGGTGATTTATTTTGTAGAGTTGCTTTGTCATATTTTTATCAGCATAAAAAGCAGTTAGAACAAATTGACAAATTGGTAGGGGCAAATGATACAGAAAACCAGGACAGAAATACCAGGAGGATTTGGTCCTTGGTAAAAATATACAGTATATAGTACAAACATACATAATACAGATACACACACACACACACACACACAAATACAAAATAACACATCCTCTAGGGAGGAAGTGACAACACTATTTTTTTCTAATCATTTCTCAATGGTTCTGTTGGTGAGAGATCTGGAAAACAGAATTCTAGTACTTATGCTGCTAACATGCAGTGTGACCTTAAGAGTTACTGTTTTTGAACCTTTTTTTTTTTTTCCACATTTAACTTGGGGATAAAGTGAACTAAGTATTTTCCAAAATCTCTTTCTATTTAAAAAAGCAATATTCATACAGCCTGGGATAGCACTGCAAAATTGGAACTTAATTTGCATGTGAATTTAGGGTCCTAAGCATTGTTGAGGACTATTACTTGCATTCTCTGAAAAATGGCACCTTCACACCTTCCAGAAGGAAAAAACAGAGAAGCAGGACATCAAGTGGGACCTGAGGCTGCCACCAAGTGTTCAGGGTGACCTGAGTTCAAACGTATCCACCTAAGTGTGGAGGGTTCCTATGGTCAATCTGTAGGGGACCTGCTTGGGGGAGGGGCTCAGACTTGGGGTCATCCTGGATGAGAATCAATGGTTTCTAAAGACCTAAATGAAGCCTCCATCACATCAACTAGCTGGGAAGCAGATGAACACAACGAACATAGACTAGTAGGAGTAGAGGCACTGCCAAACCTGGTCCAATTAGAGTGGCACTAATTCCCCAGAGTCAGAGCTAAAATGATCTTGATCATGACTGGAAAACCAGGCAGTGTTATTATGTACTAAACCTCTGATTTCAGATTCATTTAATTTCATAGGCAGCAAAGCAGAAATATAAAATAGCTTCACTCTGGAATTGTAAGAGTGAAAAACTACAGAACACATCTTTTGTTTTCCATAAATCTCTAAAGTATTGCTGTGAAACCTGACCCTTCTTGGCTTCCCGGAGGCAGCTTGATTTTATCATTCAGAAACTGGAAATACTAGGACAAAAGGTCCATTGGATCTAAGAGCTCATTTAGAAAGTCTAACCATACTATCTAAAAATACCGAAAAGTTAGTTATTTCAAAATAACCTGGCTGACAATTTGGGTATGGAAAAAATGCAAAGGGCTTCAGTGTTCCTTTCCTACTTTCCAGGGTTTCACACTTGCTTCCTGAGTGGCATCGCTAGAACAGTTTACATCAGTATGGCATTGTGGTTGATAACGCAGACTCTGAGAACAGATTGCCTGTTTGAATTCCAATCTGCCATTTTCTAGCTGTATAACCAGGGGCAAGTTACTTCACCACTTTGAGCCTCTGTTTTCCCTTACTTAAACTGGGGTGGGGAGGTGGGGGGCGTGTAATTGTACCTATTTCATAGAATGTGTTGAGAATTATATAAAAGGCCCTTTGAATAGTGCCTAACACATAGCTCTCAGTAAAGGTTAACTCTTGAAAGAGTAAAAACTTGTCTGAGATGAAAAGAGTGAAGATTAACTCAGGCTATTAACGGGGCTGGGAATTCAGACCCAGAAAAAGCCAAAGTTAACAGAAAACTCTGTTTCTCCCCAGGTCCTACGGTAGCTATAAAATCCCATACAACCCCCTCTTTGAGTAGTTACGGCTTTCTTACCTGTGATTCCCCCAGACCTGCTTTGCTATTCCCATATATTACGGGGGATATTCAGTTGTGAAATCACCTTGGTCTCATGACCGAATTCCTAGTTAATCCCTGCTTTTCCTAATGTAGAAAAAGAAAAAGCGGTTGAGCCAGAAATGATCGCTGCTTCCTTTCAATTTTTCTCCAAGTCCTTCATCAGGAACCCAAACATTACAAGAGATGTTTCCCTCCTTCCTCTTTTCAAGTAGCATTGCATGGTTCCTCTAAGCTGCCCTCCCTCACTGCATTGAATCAATAAATCTGATCCAGCAGAGGCAGATTTGTGCCTAGCGGTCTTTGCTTGATAAGACTTTGGTTCTATTGTTATTGTAGTGGAAATAGTAATAGTAGGTGTAAGATGGTCAGAGGCCCAGAGATGCCATTGCATATATTCCAGAGACATTTTATTGATTTATTGCTTACTTAAGTCTAAGACAGATTTTGTGTGTGTGGTAGGGAGGAACTGGGATGGAGAATTGGGAATTTTTATTAATGGACATGGCTTACTCGTTACTTTGTAAAACTTCTGCACTGACAAAGAAGAAATCAGCCATTTGTGGTTTGATAATAGGTGAAGAAGTTCACTGGAGAGAACAAACTCCCTGCAGGGAGAATGAGAACCACTGAAAAGGTGGATTTTTTTTTTTTTTTTTTTTAAGGGAAGGGGCGTAGAGGTGAAAATAGGCTTCATATCAAGCGAAAGGTAGAGTTTCTGACCTGGGCTCAGTCTTGGGGAATAGAGATGGAGTCAGAGCCACGATCTTTGCCATGAGTGTCTCATGGGGTCCTGGGGAGGGGTCCACACCACAGAAAGCCTCCATGACTGTGAGAAAATCTCAACCACCTGACCTTTGAATGGAGATGTTGGCAGCTTTTTTCCAAAAGTAATATTGACAGTCTGCCTAGAAAAATCAATGTTCCCATCTTGATGTGGAACATCACATTTCGTTTCAATAGAGAGAGAAAAAAAGGAGGAGTGGGAATGAAGAGGTGGTAAACAATTTGTGAGTCCTACCACTTTTGGAAGAAACACACTATACTACCCTCTATAGATATAAATGTCATAGCATTTGGGAAGAGAGAAAGCAATAGGGTAAGAGGCCAGGAAAGGCTTTGGGAAGAGACAAATCCTAAAATGATCCTTGAAAGATGGGTAGATTGGGGAAGGCATTCTAAACTGGGGAAGAGTATAAAGAATAATGGCATGAGACTGGCTTGTAACAGCACTGTTTCTCTAATCAGTGATTAACTCTCCTTGAAAAAGATGGGAAAACATCTTAAGTGAAGTTTTGGCCAATTCTTTAAAAAGTCCAGGTCTACCTTCATTTTTGTATCTAACACAGATTTCCAGTAGGAATTTTCTGTGATGGAAATATTTTACACCTCTACTGTCCAATATGGTAACTACATGGCTAGTGAACCCTTGAAGTATGGCTAGCGTGCTAAGGAACAAAATGGTGAATTTAATTTTGATTAATTCAAATTTAAATTTATACAAGTACATATGGCTAGTGGTTACCGTATTGGACAGCACAGAAAGGATTGGACTTCTAAATTCTTTGGCAGAATGATGCTTTTGCATACTAACGATGTTCCTCTCACTGAAAGCAGAGTCCAGGAATAGGTCATCTTTGTAAATCATGCTTACCCTTTTCACTAGGAATTAAAGACAACGCAAGCTGCCAAATTCAGAACTTCTTTGGGTTGAACATTTCTAAGGTCTAGCCTTTGCTATACCTGAAGGTAATTCTTGGGTAAAACAGATAAGCAAGCAAAAAACCGAAACCAATCAACCAAACAAAACACACTTAGGAACAGTGATTGAGTTGCTCACATGGTATGATACTGGTAATCATTTGGGCACTTATTTCTGTTTTTGAGTCTGAAGATCTAAATTCATTTTAGCAACTGTATGATTTATTACATGTTAGGTTTTCAGGCTATTCAATATTTAGTCATTGAAATGATTATTAAAAGGAGTATTCAAGATATGTTTTTGAAGAATCTTAATCCTCTCATAAGCTTGACTAAGTTCTTATGTTCTGTTTTGTTTTAAACTGGAACACATTTGATTTTTCCACATTTGTTGAGTTGCCTAGTTTTGGGGGTATAAACTGAATCAGGTCTTGTGATTGGGGGGCCATTTGAAGGACCAGCCTGGCAAGGTAGTATAAGAGTCCTTATGATTTGATATTGTAAACAATCAAGATTGGCCTGGTTTGGAAACCCATCCTCCTCTGCCCACTCTTCTCTAAGCTACAGGCTGCAATTATGCAATCTTGTTCCCTTCTCTGTAAGTGTTAGACTGTATTTTAATTTCAACCCAAAACCCAAAAGAAAAGTATAAGCAGAAGGACCCATGTTTTAGCTTTCCACCAGGCCTAATTTTTCAAGCTAGGTTGCAATAAATATATTGGATTGAAGATAATTCTTCTCCATACCTGGAGAATAACTTGCTTCTGATTTTTTTTCTGAAAAGCTCTTATTTAGTAGCTGTGAAAGGTATGTTATGCCAAAATGAGCCATTATTGATTATAATCTATATTCCCTGGGAATTAAATAAGGCAGAGTCTTAGCTGGCAAAATAAGGCACTTGGCCGAAGATACTCTTAAGGACTCTACAGTATTGATAACTATAGAAAACCAGAAGATTTGTTAAGTAAATCAGAAAAACCAGAAGTTGCTAAGTATATTAATAAAAGCCAGGAATTATCTTTGCTGTTAGCAAAAACAGATTTTTATAAAAATTTCTGTTTTGTGTTCTTAATAAAAGGAGATCTTCTACAGCAAAGGTTTTTGTCTGGTTGTTTTATTGTTAAAGCTGTTTAGTCTTATACAGAAAGTAAAGAGATATATTAGAAATGACTCCCCCTTAAGAAATCTTTAATCTGTTTGGGGATGACAGCTTATAGTGATGTTTCCTAGTTCTGCTTTCACATTCCGCTCTGTGACTTTTCATCAAATTTTATCTTAATGAGTGTTCTTTTTCCTTGAGTTAGATTTCCCGGAGCTGTATACCTATTTTTTATTTGTTACTTTTCAAAGAGCAAGTTCTGTTTTTTAAAATACATTTAAAAATTTTTTAATTTATTAATTTTACTTTATTTTAATTGTTTAAAATTTCTGTTTCCCTTATGACTTCCCTTATTTTTTAAATTTATGGTGGTGGTGGTAGGAATTATGGCTTCTTAAATTTAACATGTAACCTCTTTCTGCCTTCTTTTCTTTCCTCCTCCTCTTTCTCTCTCCCTCCCTCCCTCCTTTATTCCTCTCATTCTTTCACTCTTTCTAATAATATGTTTACCTAGAGTATAGCTTAAGTTCTAGCCTATAAATTTAGAAGAATAGTATTCTTCTCTTTATTTTTTCTGAATTGTTTACTATTGTATATTGAATGTCCCCTTTGACCTAATAATAATTTATAATAATTTATAGAAATATTTAACTATTTCTCAGCACTTGGATTTTTTATTGAAAATTTGTTTGATGGCATTGTTAAAATGTGGTCTCTACAATGTCTGTCTTTAGGAGTATTGAGGTTTCTTCCTAGTTAGTATTCAATCAATTTTTATAAATATTCCATGGACACTTGAAAAGGTTGTGTATTTTTGTAAAGTACAGCATTCAATAGGTACCTATTGATTAAACCTTATTATGTACTTCAAATTATTGATGACCATGACACTGTGAGTTGGTAGATAAATTCTTCCTCAATATATATGTTTTCGTTAACTTTTTCTTAAAATTCTAGAAAACTACTTTATATATCTCAATACTATGCTATTTCTCACACAGACATTTATGATTAGTATCACTGTTGTAAATGGAGCCAGTAGTTTGTACTAGTTTACTCTCTTTACTCTATTGCTTTATATCGTAAATTCTACTGAAACTTATTTACCACTACTGTTTTCCTTATCCTTGCTTTTGCACATCTATACTTGAATTTTAGCTTTCCTTCATGAATTTTGTGTGGCTTATAAGCAATGTGATTTTTAATTAAATGTGACATATTTGATTTTTAAATAGAGTTTACACTACTTAAATTAGCATAATTACTGACATGTTTGGTCTTGTTTCAGTCATTTTGCCCTTGCTTTCTGATTTTGAGGTTTTCATTCTAGTTCTTATTTTTCTTGATAATTTGATCATTTTGTTTGTTTTTAGTTATTTCAGTAATTTGAATGGTAGAGTAATATTTCAAACTCAAAAAGATTCCAAAAAATCTGGAAATTAATGTAGTTTGTAACCAGGAAAATGAATGTTACTTTTACTTTTCATTCTAATTCCCTTTTCTTTGATTCCAGGATTTTATAATTTTGGATCCAGATTATTGTTCATGAAGTAAAAATACATATGATATAAATATATAAATATATGATAAGCACACACACACAGGCAGTCCTCTCTTTGCATGGTAGTGTGGGACTGTAAAAATGTCTATGTAAGCTGAAACTCTGCAAAATGATCTTAATAATCAATGAGAAAAATCATGATTCTTCCATGACCTTTAAAAATTTTGCCAAACATAAATAACTCTCTTATAGTTGGTTATAAATGTATAGGGAAATGAAAAAAAGCAAGATTAATATTTATTTATTATTTGGTAATTTTTAAAAATAACAGTTTTCTTGAGATATAATTCACACACTATAGCATTCACTTTTTTTTTTTTTTTAAATGTTTCTTCTGATTCTTTTTTTTTTTTTTTAATTTTTTTTAATTAATTAATTAATTAATTTTTTATTTTATGGCTGTGTTGGGTCTTCGTTTCTATGCGAGGGCTTTCTCTAGTTGTGGCAAGCGGGGGCCACTCTTCATCACGGTGCACGGGCCTCTCACCATCGCGGCCTCTCTTTGTTGCGGAGCACAGGCTCCAGACGCGCAGGCTCAGCAGTTGTGGCTCACGGGCCCAGTTGCTCCGCGGCATGTGGGATCCTCCCAGACCAGGGCTCGAACCCATGTGCCCTGCATTGGCAGGCAGATTCTCAACCACTGCGCCACCAGGGAAGCCCCCAGCATTCACTCTTTTAAAATGTATAATTTAGTACTTTTTAATCTCTTCAGAGAGTTGTGCAATCATCACCACTATTTAATTTCAGGACATTTCATCACTGCAAAAAGAACCCCACACCCACTAGCAGTTGCTCCTTCTTCCTTCCTTCTCTCAACAAATGGCAACCACTGATGTACTTTCTGTCTGTATAGACTTGCCTACTCTGAACATTTCTTGTAAATGGAATCATACAATATGTGGTCTTTTGTGACTGACTTCTTTCACATAGCGTGTTTTCAAGGGTCATCCATGTTATAGCATGCATCAGTACTTAATTCCTTTTTATTGCTGTTGTATAGAGGTACTACATTCTGTTTATCCATTTATCAGTTGATGGGCATTTGGGTTGGTTCTATTTTTTTGGCTATTATGAGTAATGCTGCAATAATTAGTGTACAAGTTTATTTGTGGACCTATGTTTTCAGTTCTCTTGGGTATATACATAGGATTGAAATTGCTGGGTCACATGGTAACTCCATATTTAACATTTTGAGGAACTTTCTTCCAAACTGTCTGCACCGTTGTACAATCCTACTGGGAATGAATGAGGGTCCCGATTTCTCCACATCCTCACCAACACTTGTTGTTAAGGACAGCAATTATGTCCTTACTGATCTTCTGTGCTGGATCTGTCTTTTTTTGATAGAGGAGTGTTGAAGCCTCCAACTATAATAACAGATTCATCTATTTCTATTTGTAGTCCTACAGTTTTTGCCTCATAACTTTGATGCTCTGTCGTCTGGTGCATATTCATTAAGGATCATTATGTCTTCTTGGAGAATTGACCCTTTTATCAGTATGTAATGCCTCTCTTTTTCCTTGGTAAATTTCCTTGCCCTAAATTCTTCTCTGTCCAAAATCATATAGCTACTCTAACTTTCTTTTGATTAGTGTTAACATGGCATATCTTTCTCCATTCATTTATTTTTAATCTATATGTATCTTCATATTTAAAGTAGGTTTATTGTAGAAAACATATAGTTGGGTCTTTTTGATCCACTCTGACAACCACTGTCTTTTAATTGGTGCATTTAGACTCTTGCTGTTCAAAATGATTATTGATATATAGTTAGATTAATATCAACCATATTTGTTACTGTCTTCTTTTTGTTGCCTTTGTTCTTTTTTTCTCACTCACTTTCTGCCTTTTGTGGTTTCAATGATTCCATTTTGTCTTCTTTCTTAGCATATTTGTTATACTTATTATTTTACTTTTTTTAGTGGTTACCCTAGAGTTTGAAATATACAAGTAATACAGGTTCACTTTAAAATAAAACTGTATTCCTTCATGGTAGAGCAAGTATCTTATAGTAAAATAATCTTAATTCCTCCCTCTTGTCCCTTGTATAATTGCTGTCATTCATTTCACTCATACATCATATATGTGTATATATATATATATATATATATACACACACACGTATATATAACTCATAATTGAGTGCATCGTTGCTATTATTTTGAACAAACTATTACTTGTTAGATGAGTCAAGAACACCAAAAAACAGACATTTTAATTTTACTTTCACTTATTCCTTCTCAGGTGCTCCTCCTTGTTAAACGTAGATCTTAGTTTCTGACCTATATATTTTTTCCTTCAACTGAAATAACTTTGAAATAACTTCTTTAAATATTTCTTGCAAGGCAGGTGACCTGACAACAAATCTCCTCAATTTTTTTTTTTTTTTTTTTGTCTTAGAAAATCTCTATTTTTTCTCTGGCTTTTTTCAGGGCTTTTTTTTTTTTTCTTTGTTTTTTATTTTCTGTAGTTTGAAAATGATATACCTAGGTATAGTTTTTTTCTGTGTTTGTTTTTGCATTTATCCTGCTTGGTGTTCTCTGAGGTTTGGTATCTGATATGAATTTAGGGGAATTCTCAGTGATCATTGCTTTAAACATTTCTTCTGTTCCTTTCTCTCTTTCTTCTAGTGTTCCATTAAGCACATGTCATACCTTTTGTAGTTGTCCCACCGTTCTTAGATATTCTGTCCTGCTTTTTTTTCCCAGTCTTTTTTCTCTTTGTTTTCAGTCTTGGAAGTTTCTTTTGAGAGATTCTCAAGCTCAGAGATTCTTTCTTTAGCCATGTCCAATTTACTATTAAGTCCATTAAAGGCATTCTTCATTTACGTTACAGTGTTTTTGATCTCTAGAGCTTCTGTTTGGTTCTTTCTTAGAATTTCCATCTCTCTGCTTACATTGCACATATGTTCTAACATGCAGTTTACTTTATCCATTAAAGCCCTTAATATATCAATCACAGTCGGAGACTGGTTCTGATGCTTACTTCAAGCTATGATTTTTTGCCTTTTTATATACTCTGCAATTTTTTCTTGAGAGATAGACATGATGTATTGGGTAAAAGGAATTGCTGTAAATAGGCCTTTAGATATGCTAGTAAGATGTTGGGGGAGGGGAAGTATTCTATATTCCTAGATTAGGCTTAAGTTTTTTAGTGAGGCCACTACGCCTCTGGACTCTGGACTTTACATGTGCTTCTTGGTTCTCCCCCCTCATTCCTCCTTGAGTGGGACAGAATGGCTAGAGTGGGCTGGGGTGGGATATTTCTCTTCTCCAAGTGAATGCCAAAGCTAGCTAGAGTTAACTATTTCCCTTCTCCTAGGGCAATTAAACTCTGATAAAACTCCAGCAGATTTGGCTCCGGTTAATTAGTTTCTCCTGAGGGCACACTTTATTAAGATGAACAGAATACTGTGGAATATTTCAGAATGGTTCCTTTTCCTCTCCTCCTATGGGAAACATGAGGGGACTTTCCCTGGCAATCACTTTGAGAACCTGATAGAGCTCTAGAAGATACAACTCACAAAGTTGTTGGAGCTCCCCATTACTGGGTCCCTCTGGAGTTTTTATCTCTCAGGCTTGTCCACAATGAGCCCCCAGCAATTCATCGATTATAGTTCAGGTTTCCCTATCCTGTCAGTGGTTTTGTGGAGGTTTTTTTCTCCTGGGTTTCTGAGACAGTACATTGTGATTCTCTGTATTTGCTTGTCTATCTCTCTCATTTTGGGAGCAGCAGTTTGCTCTATGACCTCACTTCTCTTAGAGATTTAGAAGAGTTGTTGATTTTTGTTTGTTAAGCTTTTACTTGTTGTTAGGATGGAGTGGAAACTTCCAGACTTCTTATGTGCTGGACCAGAAACTGGAAGTCTGCATCATATTTTTGAAATAACTCAACACAATTCAAAATATTCTACATTTCACAAAAAAAGAAACTCATCCTTCTCCAGGTTAATTTTGTTCAGATGAAAGGTTATTAATAGAAATATATATTAGATTGCGTTTTTTCAGGATAGATTGAAGGACCTGGAAACTCGTCAATGCATACAGTGATCATAATATGTTCTTTCCTACAGGACAAACATTGGTCAGATCCTTATGAAATAGTTACGTATGGTACACTCTAATAGAAAATTTTCCTTTCCTTTATTCTGATATCATGGGTTACTGTGACATGCATTATTATCATCAATAAGTGGTTTACTTTCCCCTCATGCCTGCCTGCAGTCTATTTTATAAGCTACAGGATAGAAATTGAATCTTCAATGAAGAAGGGCATTTTATGAATCTTGTGGAAAGAACTCTGCTAGGTACTCTTAACTATTTATACTTAGAAGAATAATATTGGGTGGAAGGTCCTAACTAACATCACTTAGGCAATTGTCACACAGCAACAGGGGACAAATCATATTTTCAGGCCTATTTATAGTGTAGAAGCAGGTGACTTTATGAAAGCAGACTGCTAACTAAAGTTCCAGCCAAACAAGAATTAATTACGCAGAACCAAATGAACTAATGAAGGCAAATTGTGGTTGTTTGTCCTGGAATATTATCAGTAGGTGTTATTATTAATATTCTATATTTTTGTTATGTGAATCTAAGGAAGTCCTTTATATTTCTTTTTGATTTATCTTTAGTCATCAAATTAGTAGTCTAAGCTTTTATAACAGAAATAAAAACACCCTGTAAATAATGTTGTGTTCTTCCTGACCAGAAAGAATTCATCAGCAAATATTTTTACTGAGTTTCTTTACTTTCACTGGCAAAATAATTATGGTCAAATATTCAGTGAGAATCTTATTTGGCAATCAGGGCTATAACTGGAGAGTTCTGTCTGAGCATAAATCTAATTCAATCAGGTATGACAAACCCGCCGTCAGGAATAAGGTTGTAGTTCATGTTTAAATCCAATGCCCACAAGATCCTTCTAGGAATCTGTGGCCAGCCTTTTTGTGATCAAGAATGACCTTTGAGATTATTTACTATCACTAAGGTTAAAAGAAATTATTCAGGACTTAGAAGTAAATTAAAAGGATTATTGTATAGCCTTTAAAAATGCTGGGCATTGTCTAACAGACCCATTCAAGGATTGTTTAGTTCCCTGGGGGTATATTTTTTGTTTGACTTCCTATATATGATTAATTAGGGCCACAATTTTATGAAGTTACACATTGACTTGTAGATTTCTATCCTGTAGAGATGCAAATATTTGTGTCCATTAGGAAGATCAATACAAACATTGAAGTTTCATTGCTTGGTAGAACATTAATCAGTTATGTTTCTTAGAACAGCAATCACTGTTCAACATTTTTTTCAGACACTATATATATTCAGTTTCCTGAACTCTCCCATGAACCAGATTTATTGTTTTGCTGTATCCATTAAATAGCTGACCTGTGTTTATTCTATAATTTTATAAAAATTTTAACGTTTTAAAAATATATATTTGACACTATTATCTCTATTTAGCTATTACCATGAAAAGTCTAAGGGTCTTTTACCTTATTTTTCTGTCTAAATGGAAGACCCTGTTCAATAGCATGTAGCCTTTGTTAAGATAAAGGAACATTTTCTTCTATTATATTTTTGTTTTTCCTTTGTGTCTTTTCAGTTTCCAATACATCTGTTAGTCATAATGTTGATCTCAGAATACTGTACTCTCTATTTATCATCTCTTCTCCCATCATGGTCATCTTTGCTTTTTGATCTGCATTCTTGGAAACCATTTACACTTTTCTGTCTATAAAATTTTCAATTTTAGGCAATATGGATTTTACTTTACACAATTTTCAATTCAAATTTCAATTCCATATTTGTGTTTTTAACCTAATTTTTTGTTTCTTTCTCAGTCTCAGCTTTCAGTCCATTCAACCCCTTATGATCTCTAAACCATGTTTCATAGAAGCTATGTTTCTTTTTATTTTATTGAGATGAAGAATATAACTTATGACGTGTTCTATTTATTATAGAAAACTTTTTTTTTTTCCTCATGTTCTATTTATTATAGAAAACTTTTTTTTTCCTGAGGTTGACTTTTCCTCTCAACTTTCAGGGTACTTCTCACCTTTTCTTATGTTGCAGAATGTTTTTATATTCTCTAGACTGGCAATATTTCTTTTGTTTTCTCATCTATCAATGAGGGGATATCTCTCAAGACCCAATGTTTGCCAATTTGAAAGAGGCATAGGTTTCCTTTGGCCTTCTCTGTGCACTTGGATGCTTATAGCTACTAGAATAGCTCTAAGTACTGTTCTTTAATTAATGTGCAAAGCCCTTAGCCAAATTTTAGTGTCTGACCATTACTCATCTTGAGCAGCTCTGATAGACTGCCTACATGGCTTAATTTTCTTACTCTGGAAAATAATGTTTATCTCCAGGGCAGTACTTTCCAAATCTGACTGCTCATCAGAATCCTTGAAAAGTTTTAAAAATATGTAGCTACTCAGATCCCATGTTATCTTTCCTGGAATTTAATCTCCAGAGATAAGACTTGGAATTCATATTTCTTAAAAGCTTCCCAGGTCATTGTAATGCAGCTGGTGGACAGCCCCCTAGTTAAGAATAGCTAAATGTATCTGAGACGATTTATAGCTCTGCTTTAACCTACAACTCTTGGTCTCACGTCAAGAGTTCACCTATAGCTCTCTACCATCCATGACCACACAAGATACTTTTTCTTCCACCACAAACCTTGTTGCCCAGTAGAGTTGCAAATCTGCAAGTGAATGTCAAGTTCTAATAGATTGGGAGGAGACCTATATTTTAAATTCTGGTTTTTAAAATAAGGACCTATGCTATAGGGGATGAGCTATCTGACTTTCAGTTTCATAGAAGCTAGGCCAATAAGGGAAGTTTGAATTACCATCATGTCTATTTCCTAGCTGGCCAAACTGGACTGTTTCAGAACATGGGTTTTCCTCAATTATGTTTTGACTCCATATACCAGACCTTCTCCCGAGATGCTAGGGTCTGTCTCTTTTCCCTAGATTGTGAACTTCCTGACAGCATTAAATGTTGCTTTCTGACCCTGTATTCCGATCCTGTTATCACCATCATAGTGCCTGACACACAGCAGACATTCACAAATATGTGCTAATACCTGAATAAACGGGTATAGTGGTTGGTTGCCTACTATCCTCAATATTCAAAGTTGCAACTGTCTACAATGGGTATTTTAATGGGAAATTGAGAAAGACACCATATCAGGGTCTGCAAAGTGATAAGTCATTTCAACCTAGAAGTGCTTAATTATCTCCTCAAAAAAATAGGAAAACCGACTTGGAGTGTGTAATTTAGTTGGAATGGAGGGAGGGGGAAAACGCCCAGAAAACTGCACTTTTTATGTGTCACAGAGATTGGAAATGATCTTATTTTAATGACATATTCTTTCAAACATTAACAGTGTTGTTTTTTTTGGTTAATAAATTTGATCTTACAACTTTGTATTTTATGCCATGTTGTAACGATACAAAACCATAACACCAAATTTGTCCTAACCTCCAACGTACTTTTTATGAAAACAAATTTGGATTAATACCATGGAAAGAGATTTCTTTCTTCCTAGGCTCAGACAGGATAATTAGTTTTAGTAATAAAATTAAAGGGGAAAGAACAAAGACAGTGCTTGCCTTACGTGGGCAACTGAATGTCTCAAAGTTGTTCTGCTAAAATATATGCCTTCCTTGTGGAATTTTTTAAAGAACGAAGAATGCTGATTTGAATTTAAAGTTATTGTTTGTTTTCTGGCCACCTTCTTCTTGCTTCAGTTGCTTCTTTGGAAATAAAGTTTTAAAAGAAATTTTCATGTCATCTAAATTTGAGTAAAAATTTGGTACATAGAAGTCCTGATTAAGACTAGGTAGACTGAGGACATAAAATATTTTCTCTTCTCTTGCTCTTGTGAGCTAAATGAAGTGTTGAAGTAAGTATGGTGTCACACGTGTATTTCATACCATATATGTCACAGGCCATATTTGGATTTCTGCAGTTGTGTTTTGTGCCTTGCCTTTGATTTAGTAACTTTTGAGGTCTGGAGATGGGAAGTCTGTAAATAGTTTTAAAATGGATTCCTTTTAAATCTTTTTTTTTTTTTTTTTCTGAATCTCTTGGAATATTTAAAGTATATCTCCATAGAAATGGTGTAGGTTATGGTTTCCAGGGTAGCTTGTACAAATTTCTGTAGCCCACAATGTAACTGAGTTTGTCTCCTAATACGGGTACCTAAGACCTGGGTCCTGGAAGTCGGGACCATGTTGTGCAGGCTTACAGGTCAGGGGAGCGCACAAGTGTGAAGGGGGAAAGAAGGGTCTTCTTTCTTTGCCACAGCCTACTTTTCAGTAGGAAATATTTATCTTTTATCTTCTTTTTACCATCACTATTTAAATTCTCACTTGTCTCCTGGTGCTCACAGAGTGCTAGCGTTCTATGCTGTACTATCCCAAGTCCTGGCTTCAATCTTTACCTCCAATCACTTCATGCTTCCAAATCCCTCACCTCTTACATTCCCAAATTAAAATGCTCATCTCTTCCATGTGATCGACTCTTGTTAGGATAGTAATATGACTGAACTATTTCACTTTCATGTATTAAGACCAAATACTACATTTTTGGAGGACTTTTCATTTTTAAAAGATAAGGCTTATTATTATCGGTACGTTTCTTTTTTTGTAGAGCAGGACAGGGTGACAAAAGTAGGTAAAGCCATCCAGGCCATGAGAAGGATCGAAATGTGTGTGAGTGGGAGTGGTCAAGAGGTGGCAAATTGTATCTAGCAGAGAGGTCTCTAAGCATTAGCTCGATTTATGTTTGTTTTTAAAAACAGCGAAAGCATAAAGGCATTATTAAGTCGATCTTTTGTGTACGTAACTAATACACAACTAACTGTACTGTACAGGATATAGTGTATGGTCTTCTCAGGTGGAAGAGGCTGTGAGGAGGGAGCTAAGAAAATGGGGCCGGGTGGTTCTGGGGAAGCCAAAAATGGTCCAACTTCATTTTGAAAAAAATGCATGTGAGTTCCAAGGAACATTTTATGCACATTTCAATTTCGAACTGGATCAGAACTGGATTATCTTAATACATTGAGCCCCAATGGCTTTTAATGTTTTTCTTATTTCAAAAAATATTTTCGTTGAATTGTTACAGTTTTTACAAATGAACCTACTTGCCTCTTCCAAAGCAGCTCCCAAGCATGTTCAGTCAGAAGATTAAAAACACAGCCTGTAGAATCTGAACTATCCATGTACTACAAGAGCATCTTCTCAGAGATAAAGTGAGTATTGTGTGAGATTGTGGAAACTAGGGGATGGCTCGCATTCACAGTGAAGAGTATGATAAAGTGTGTGTCTTATTAAGATGATTGACAAGATCTTTGCTCTTGGTACAGCTTTCTGAAAGAAGCTGGCACCAAAGTGGGCAGTGGTTGTCCTCCTGTGAATGGGATCCATCTTGGACTTCGAGTACACTAGCTCTATCTGCCCTAAGTTTCCCCATTTTATACAAAAGCTAATTAGGCATAAAGCTAGTGATGTCTATTCCATCTCCAACTCCCAGAAGTGCCAAGAATAAAAGCAAATCAGACATTTCAGTGAAAACATGGACTCTATAGATTTGATGCAGGTTGGAGGTAACGAATTTTCAAATTGTCTTTAGAGACCAATTCAAATAATCATTTTTTAAAAAAGTCTTCTTCCCATGCTGAGGGGAAAAATGCAATCCATAGTGGATTGAGGCAGCAGAAATATTATCTGTTAAGTTCTATTTCCAAGTAGTGCACCCCTAGGGAGAAAGTGAGTCTCTTTCATTCACTCATTCAGTTCACAAGTACTAATGAACTACTAACTATAGAGCCTGGAACTTTTCTAGGGCAGAGACTATAACAAAGAATAAGACAGGGGCTTCCCTGGTGGCGCAGTGGTTGAGAGTCTGCCTGCCAATGCAGGGCACACGGGTTCGAGCCCTGGTCTGGGAAGATCCCACATGCTGCGGGGCAACTGGGCCCGTGAGCCACAACTGCTGAGCCTGCGCGTCTGGAGCCTGTGCTCTGCAAAAAGAGAGGCTGTGATAGTAGGAGGCCCGCGCAGCGCGATGAGGAGTGCCCCCCACTTGCCGCAACTGGAGAAAGCCCTCGCACAGAAACGAAGACCCAATACAGCCATAAATAAATAAATTAATTAATTATTAAAAAAAAAAAAAAAAAAAAGAATAAGACAAAACAAGGTCCCTGCCCTCATGAAGGACCTGTCTGGGAGAGACAGACCTGTAAATAGATACCTAGGAGAATTGCACTGTTTTTCTCTGAAGAAAAATAGCAGTTAAGGTCACAAAGCATAATGAGGCTGCTGTTTAGATGGTCATAAGGGACACCCTCTCTGAAGAGGAGACATTTAAACAGAGACTTGTATCACTGGAGTTGATGCAAGCTCCAGATCCCTGCTTTCCTCCTCCTCTTTAAGAAGTTATTTATTAAGACAATTGATCCATATTCCAGATCTTTCTTTCAGACTATAAAACTCGGAGCTACATTTATTTTCCTTAATTTGGATGTTTTAAATAGTGTGGTCACCTGCTTACATATTAACAGAGATCAAATAATAATTATTATCAATCCAGTTATTATTTTCCCGTACAAGTACAATTTTCCCCACTAAATCTGTTTAACTGTACATTCTTTTGGCTAGAAAATGGATTTTCATCAATCTTTTCAAGGATTACTGGTAATTATGCTTGGACCTAAGTAGAAAGATGCAGTGTGATATTCAGGAAATAATGTGGTCACTCTGGTCTGTATTTTACTCTTGGTTCTGCCATTTGCTAGCAGGTCTGTATTTTACTCTTGGTTGTGCCATTTGAAGCACAGTTTTTCTCATCTGTAAAACTGGTATGATAGCTACCTTCCAAACACGTTGTCATTGTATGTTAATACTCTTTCACCTACTGCACAATCTGAAATTCCTGCAGTTATATTTCTCCATTGGTGACCTGAGTCTCTCTTCCATTTCAGAGGACAATTTGGCATGGCTAGTAAAGATCTTAATCATTCCACATCAACAAGACATGGAGGAGACTTCATCTTTGCTGGAATAGTTTTTATGTCTCATGTTGCAATGTAAGCTGTGATTCTCAGACTCCCCAGGTGGATTTCTCCAACAGTCCATATTTAATCAAAACTACAAGATGTGTTACACTGAGAAGCTAAGAGATTGGTCAAGGTCACTCAGCTGGTTTATAGTAGAGATGCAACCAGAATCACCTTTTTCCAACTACATTGAATATTTTTCTTGTACTTAGGATCTACACTTGATCGAAACTCTCAAGGCCAAAAATAGCCTTGGAAAGATGGTATAAATTACTAGATGGCTAATTTTTGCTTTAACAGATTTGGTCAGTGCCAAAATAAATATCCCTGATTTCTTTTGGAGGAAGGACAATCCTTTCACTTTAGAGAAGCGTAAAAGACACATACTTGTCAATAACCAATGATGGAGAATTCAGCCTTGCTGAAATTAACTTTCTTTTATGATCCACTTCTGAACATGATGTAACAGGTCCAAACTTGGAATGAAAGCATAGGGAGTGAAAACATACTTTTGCCCTTTCAATCTGATTTTAGGCACTGATTTTCTCTTTAGTCTTCAGAAAACCATAAACAGTCTCATAGAAACCCTGATGTTGGGGGTGGGGAAAAAAGGAGAACTACATGATTTCTATATTTTAATATTATTGCTTTGACTCATTTTTGATTGAGGAAACTACTTTTTCTCTTGTCAAATAATACAAACCTCTAGAAATACACCTCCCCTGATATACACAGTGGTTGGAGGCCTCCTGTGGGGAACATCTGTGGCTCTAGTTCTGGGCCACTTCTCAGCTCACTGCCAAACTGCCCATCAGGAAACCTGCCACTGCACATTCCAACCTGCCTCACCATCATAAAATCGTCTTTTTTTTTTTTTTTTTTTTGCTCTGGGGACCTTTGAAGAAAAGATACCTATTTTTGCTTTGCTTTTCTTATAAAAATATAAATGCTTTGATAAGCATTTTCTCCTGATGTATCAAAAGACACTTCCATCCATTGATTTGCAGAATGTCCTCACTGTTATTTTTTCATGGTCCTGAGAGAACAAGTGACTGGTCCAGTGTTTCACAGTGAGTTAGAGGTGGAGTTAGGATTGAATCTCGAGGCTCCTTGACAATTATTTTCAATTTTCCCCCTAGTGTACTTTATTACTTCTTTACACAACCTCTAGGTTCAGAAGCCCTTTCTACAACTTCTAGGTCACCACCTTATTTCGTAAGAGTGTCAGAAGTTACAGTTTTCTTCTGGAAATGTATACAGAAATAGCATGAAAAATTCTTATATTTCTCTTGGAATGTACCATATTTTTTTATTTTAAATTTTCTTTGGAAAGCCACAAAATGTTCTAAATTTATGAAGTGATCACAATAATGATTTGTTTTTCTTTTCTTTGTCTCCTTGGGTCATAACAATAACTTTCATAATTTAAAACTATGAAAAATTCACTTGTATATTGTTGGATATCTCCGGTGCTGTCATTCCCCTGAGATTATCTGCCATGTGGCTTTCTCATGTTGTCCCCTTGCAGACATGCTGACCACTGGTGCGAGGTGTCTCAAAGGCTGATGTTTACTGCTCTTAGCATGCTGATGTACATTCTTAGGGAAGAGAAGGATGAAAATCTTGAAGTTGTATTGTCAGACTCTGAAGTAATCATTATTCTTGGGCAATTGAGAGAGAAACACTGTCATATAGGTTGTGTTTGGATATCATGTCAACCAAACAACTGCCTCAAGTTTTGCTTTTCAGTAGAGTGCTTTAATGTCATCTATGAACAGCCTGGGTATTCAGTCTTTATCTATTAAGGTGATAGATACTACCAGTTGACACAGCAGAGTACAAGTTGTCCAAGTTGTAGTTTGAGCCTTTATCTAGTATATTAATTATAAATATCAAAAGGCATAATCAAATTGATTTTAGAAGTTAATACAGGGCAGAGGTTAGAGCATAGATTGGATTAGATCCGTATATTGTGTTTTTTTTTTTAACCATTTTTATCATCACCCCGCTAAGGACCTCCCCACCTTTTTAAGGACAACTTCATATTTGCTGCTTTTATTTTTTATCTACTCTGCCAGTCTCTGCTTTTTAATTGGTATTATTTATACCATTCATACTTAAATTAATACATCAGGGCTTAAGTCAACCATTTTAATTTTTGTTTTCTTTTTGTTCCTATGTTTCTTATTCCTCCATTTTTTATTTGTTTGCTTAGTATTTTGTTTTGTTTTTGTTTTCCTGTGGGTTACTTGAACATTTTTTTAGGATTCCGTTTTGCTTTGTTTGTAGTGCTTTTGAGTACATTGCTTTGTATAGTTTACTTAGTGGTTGATCTTCATATTACAATATACATATTGTTGTATTACAGTCTATTAACATCAGAATTATAGCATGGAAACCTCACTTCCATCTAGATCCTTTTACCATCACCACTATTGAAATATCATCAACTTGAGTTTCAGATGGTATTGTGGACTGAATATTTGTGACCCCCTCCCCAATCCCAAGTTCACATGTGAAACCCTAACCCCCATGTGGCTGTGTTTCAAGATAGAGCCTATAAGGAATTAATTAATGTTAAATGAAGTCATAAAGGTAGGGCCCTGATCCAATAGGATGAAGAGGCATGAGAGAGCTTTCTCTCTCTTTTTCTCTCCTTTCTCCCACCCGTCCCCAGCAGGCAAGCACCAAGGAAAGGCCATGTGAGGACATAAAAAGAAGGTGGCTGTCTGTAAGCTAGGAAGAGAGTCCTCATCAGAAATCCTTCCAGAAACTTGATATTGGACTTTCCAGCTTCCAGAACTGTGAGCAAATAAACTTCTATTGTTTAAGTCACTCAGTCTATGGTATTTTATATGGCAGCCCAAGCTGACTAATGCAGATGGTGTTATAACTTTTGTTTCAGTCCTCAAATAAGATTCAGAAAACTCATCAGGAGAATAATCTGTTATGTTTAGTCATATTTTGGTTGTTTTCATTTTTTCCCTTCTTGATGCTCTAAGATTCCTTCATTTATCATTTCCTTTCTGCTTGAAGAATTTCCTTTAGCCATTCTTTAAGTGTATATCTGTTAAGTAACAAATTCTCAGAGTTTTCTTTCACATGAGAACATTTTTATTCCCTTTTCACTACTGAAGAATAGCTTTGCAATATATGGAATTTGCAGTTAATAGTTCTTTTTTTTCAACACTTGAAAAATACGGTGCCGCTTCTCTTTGTCCTCCATTGTTTCAGATGAGAAATCTGTAATTCAAATTGGTATTTCTCTAAAGATAATACCTTGTTTCTACCTGGCTGCTTTCAAGATACTGTCTTTGTTTTCAGTGTTTAGAATTGAATTATGCTGTGTCGTGATGTGGATTTCTTTAAGTTTACCCTACTTGGAATTCTATTAGCTTTTGAAATCTGTGTATATATCTATATCTATATCTATCTATCTATCTATCTATCTATCTATCTATCTACCTATCTATCTATGTCTTTTTCCAAATATGGGAAGTTATCAGCCATTATTTCTTCTAATATGGGACTCTAATGATATGAATTTAGATTGTTTGTTATTGACTAGATTAGATAGATCTGAGTTAAAATTCTGTTGAAGCCACTTAGTAGCTAAATTATATAGGTAAAATATTTCAGATTGATTGATTGATTTCTATAAAATAAGACATGAGGCCAGTCTGTATTGGACCTCTATTGCTTTAATCAGCAAACACTGCCCCACCCCCCAGTGGGACTTTATACACATAGACACACATTATTTTCTTTGGGGAACTTCTCTTTCCTCATTGTATCTGGTGGGGTTGCCAATCATAATCACCACAATCCTTACCACACTCCACAAAGATTGAATTGTGTTCATCCTAGGAAATAAACTGAATGAGGCATCAGCATTATCATGTTCAGCCCAGTGCCTGGACCAATGCCTCATCCGTGAGACTAATTATTATTTGTTGCATGTATAAATAATGACTCAAATCCCAATAACATTTTTTTCCCAGAGCAGTGAGGTGACAAAATACTTAAAGATTTGTAGTGCAGGTCGGCAACTGGCTTTGTGATGAGGAGCAGGAATTCATTGCATTAGCAATCTAATTGTTCTGCCTCTTTATTGCTCACTCTACATTTCTCCCTCTCCCTTTGGCTACATCTGTCTTATTCTGCATGTCTTTATCTAGACTATCTCGGTATTTTTCTCAAGTCCCTAAGCTTCTTTATTTCTCCATTCTCTCTCTTATGATCTCTTCTCCCCTGACATTTTTTAAATTATTATTTTGTATCTATTTTGATTCCTATTTCTGTATTTTATTCCTTCTTACCTTCCCCATTTTATTTATTATTTATTTATTTATTTTGTAACCAGCTTCCACTCACTTTATTTTTCTCATATAAAACTATGTGGTGGCCACGGCTGGAGCTTGGGTCCTCTGCAGGGAAACTCTGGTGTGGGTCTTCATAAGATGGTCAGTGAATTCCTGATATGGAGACTTGGTGAACAGCATCTGTTTCCAGAGATCAGGCATGAGATAGCTGTAGGTCTTGGAAATGGCATCAAAGGTGACCTTGGCAAAGTTGCCCAGGGTGGCAGTGCAGCCCCTGACAGAGGTGTAGCAATCGTCAATACTGGCCAGCAGCAGCAGCTTCTTCGGCACAGGGGCTGAGATGATGCCAGTGCCCCTGGGGCAGGGATGAGACTCACCAGCCCAGAGCCACAGAGAGCCAGTCATCTTGCAATGGACAGCATTGGGCTTGCCAATCTTGTT
Organism: Eschrichtius robustus; assembly: GCF_028021215.1. Taxonomy (NCBI): domain Eukaryota; kingdom Metazoa; phylum Chordata; class Mammalia; order Artiodactyla; family Eschrichtiidae; genus Eschrichtius; species Eschrichtius robustus. The sequence goes on from NC_090838.1 coordinate 13,635,571, forward strand.
ACCCCAGTAGCCTCGCTGCACGGGGATGATGGAGAGCTTGGCCAGAATGATGGCCCCACAGATGGCAGTGGCTACCTCCCTGGAGCACTTGACACCCAAATGATGTCCACTGTAATTCTCAATGGCGACAAATGCCTAGAACCTGGTCCTGCTGGCCAGCACGGGTCTGCTTTTGCACAGGCATTATCTTCAAAACCTTGTCCTTGAGGGATGCTCCCAGCAAAAAGTCGATGATCTCAGATTCCTTGATGGGCAGAGAGAAGAGATAGATCTCCTCCAGGGACTTGATCTTCATGTCCTTGACCAGGCTGCCCAGCTTGGTGACAGGGAGCCACTCCTTGTCCTCGGCCCCAGCCCCGGGATGCTTTCAAAACCTCCACGGAAACTACCTCAGCCTCCTATCTGGGGGCCCCCTCGGCCTCTGGGCCCTCCAGCAGCACCTGTATCATCCACAATTTGGTGTTTTTATGGAGAAGAATCTTATTTCCCCACTTTACTCTTCTTGCTTCTTACCTGTCTTTCCAGATCATTATCTCTATTCAGTATCAGATCACAATGGGACTCTAAGTTGTATGTATTTATTTAGTATTTACTGTTTATTCAGTATTTATCTGCTATTTCTTGGAATAAAGATTTATCTTCCTTTTTCTAGCTGAAAGAAAGTCATTTAATGTATTAAAATTAATATATGTAATTTAAAATATTCTATACAATCTAATTAAATATTTAATATATTTAAGTACCAAAGTTAAATATATTTATGTAGGGAAGATCATATAACTTTTTATTCATCTCCAACTCATGATTAATTTTGCTTTTCTTCTGGATTAAAGGCTGTTAATACGGAAAAAAATCCTCATCCCTCTTGTAAACATGGGTCTCTGATGTCTTTTATTAAGTTAGTGCTAAAGCCACAAACAGTGAATGTGACAAGCAGGTCTGATGACAGCAATGTTGATTAATCTCCATAAGCTGGAGCATCTGGTTTTAGGAAACTGAACAGGAAACACACAGCCCTAGCTCAGCATCTAGAGTATTCATTGGCTGGTGAGTATTGACTATGCATATTAGTCAGTCAGAATTGTCCAAAAGGAAGAGCACACCATGGCCAGTGATCTAGCTGAGCTGACAGATCTATTCTTTGGTTAAAGAATGATTCTTTATTCAGCTCATTCTCCAGACCTCAATTCTGCCCCAGTCAATTCTGCTCTGCTAAAGAGCTGGCCCCAGTAGAAAAGAAAGAGGGAGGTAGCAGTCCCTGTGTCTCTGCCTGAGGGATGGCAGGAAGCATGGCTACATTCATACTTCCTGGCCACTAGCTCTGCAGCTCGAGCTGATCTCTTTTGCTATATGTCTTCTCTAAGCCTTTCCTCCCCTCTGCTCACCTATCCCAAGCGGTGCTTAGTGCTCTGTTCTCCATCTCTACATCATAGGCTCAGCAGAAGAATTTTTTTTCTTATTGTGAATCAATACAATAATCTCTCCTGGTGGAGGATTTTCAACCTTGAACCTTGGCTCTCATTGGGAATGAACATTGGAAATGAACCTGTTCCCTGGGGTCCTGAAATGCTCAAGGCTCTCAGTTTCTGCTCCCACCTCCACTCCCATGTCCTTGATAATATGTGCCCAGGACCCACAAACATTTAATTGGAGAGCTTAGTTGAGTGTTTTTCTCCTCCTTAGATTACCCTATAAATATTGAAATTGAACAAGATCTTTCAAAGTACTAAGTGACATTTTGTTGGTGTACACATGGGATGAATACATTTACATCTATTAGATAATTATTTATCAAGCTAATTGGCCCCAAACTATCAACTTACTTTTATTTTTTTAGATAAAGCCTAACGCTTGCAGGGAAGATGTATTTTTTTCATACTTGGGCTCTCCTGGGACATCTTGCTGGATTCACAGACTGCAAAAACTGGATTCACAGACTGCAAATGTGCTTCGCGTGCTTTCGCAGTGAGGAAGAGAAAACTGAGATCTCTAGCATTAAACAACCATTTTATTCCACAAAACCTGTGTGAATTATTGACATTCCATTCCCCCGTTTACTCAATTAATGAAGACAATTAGTGCACATTGTGCTTTGTAGTAGCATCAGCAGGAACTAAATGAGCCTTTTGGGATGTTTATGGATTTAGTTGATTTCAGGAAAAAGAGCTGACTGATAGAAGCAGCTGCTAGTGGGAAACAGCTTGTACCCGAATAGAAATGAACCATAAGATTGAGCAGATGTTGTTCTGTCTTCTTAGTGCCTGGGTTATGGTGCAATGTTATCAATTAATTTCCTACCAGGAAAGTCTAAAATATAGTCAAAGGAAACAGTCAGAGGCCTGCCACAGCATTCTACAGCAGCAGGGCAGTGTTTATTCTCCAGGAGGTTTGTAGTCATTTGCTTCCCAGTTGTCTCACTAATCAGTTAAAAAAACAAACAATAAAGTGACCAACAATTTTAAAAAATCGACTTGGAAATAATATATAAACTTAGAGAATGAGTTGAAATCCCTTTGAATACATTTTATAATATTCCAGTTAATTTTGGTAATGATGGTTAATTTTATGCATCAACTTGACTGAGCTAAGGGATACCCAGATGGCTGGTAAACAGTTTTTCTGGATGTGTCTTTCAGGGTGCTTCTGGAAGAAATTAGCAGTTGAATCAATAGACTGAGTAAAGCAGATGACCCTTACCAATGCAGGTGGGCATTGTCCAATTTATTGAGGACCTGAATAGAACAGAAAGGTGGAGGAAGGACAAATTTGCTCTCTTTGCTTGAACTGGGATGTCTATCTCTCCTGCTCTCAGACATCAGCACTCTTGGTTCCCAGACCTTTGGACCTGGACAGAATTATACCACAGATTTTCCTGGGTCTCTAGTTTGTGGATGGCATCATGGGACTTCTCAGCCTCCATCATTGTGTGAGTCAGTTCCTATAATTTATCTCCTCTTTATCTATCTATCTATCTATCTATCTATCTATCTATCTATCTATCTATCATCTCCTATTTCTCTGGAGAACTGTGACTTATACATGAGGAAAACAAAGAAAAGGGGTAGAGAACAGGACCTCTTATTTCCAGAGGGTAGACTTCCCAGCTGCAGTCTTTCTGGAAGAAATCTATTCTATAGCTGTCTCCACATTATAATGCAGGAGATCTGCAACAGGTGTCAGATAAAAGTAGCTTTCCATTAGGTATGCCCCCACATAGGTTGTATGACCTTGGGTAATTTACCAGTACCTTGTGTGAGTTATCAATACCTTGGGTAAGTTAATAAAGCATGGTATATCTTGGTTTCTCCTCTATAAAATGAAGATACATATACTTGCTTCACAGGGTTAAATAAAATAACATATGTGATAATTTTTGTGGTAATGCACATTTTCTATATTAGGTCTCATAGATTATATATACAATCAATTTATTAATTTGCAAGGAGATGAAGGAAGTGAAAGAAGGACTTTAAATGAATAGGTTGTCTGTAAAGATGCTTTCTGATTTTAGAAACATGTTAATGTGAAAAAGAAAAGAACTTGCACCCTGGGTTTAAGAAAATATCATAGTATATGCTAAAGAAATATTTACTTTTCTTCTCCTCATGTATTAAGAAAGCAGATATCAGAGAGCAGCTCACCAAACATTCAGGGAGACTGGAACTTCTTGATATCTATTTATAAGATACTTTATTTCTAGTATGAGTATATAAAATCCAATGTACAAGAATCAAAGAATCCTAGTTTGAGACATGTGAACATCTCATGTGGCCTTTATTTCTTTTTTTTTTTTTAAATATTTTATTTATTTATTTATGGCTGTGTTGGGTCTTCGTTTCTGTGTGAGGGCTTTCTCCAGTTGCGGCAAGTGGGGGCCATTCTTCATCGCGGTGCGCGGGCCTCTCACTATCGCGGCCTCTCTTGTTGCGGAGCACAGGCTCCAGACGCGCAGGCTCAGTAGTTGTGGCTCACGGGCCCAGTTGCTCCGCGGCATGTGGGATCTTCCCAGGCCAGGGCTCGAACCCGCGTCCCCTGCATTGGCAGGCAGATTCCCAACCACTGCGCCACCAGGGAAGCCCTATTTCTTATGTTAAGCTCACAAATAAAACAAGATGGCTTCTGTTTCATAATCCACACTTAATTAGTCCTGTTTTTTGGTGGGACCAATAAAGAGGGGGGTGCAAAGATAGTATTTGTTTGACTACTGAAAGAGCATTTCTAACACAATGAATAAAGCACAAACCCAAGACACTTTACTCTGTATAATTATTGTGAAGCCTAGTTTTGTTTTCACCGAAGTGAGGCATGAGGTTTTGTATGTGCTTGTGTTGTTTTTAATTTTGGCAGGAGATGGGGCAGTAGAGAAAGCTGTGAGGGAAAAGTGTTGCTGTCTTGTAAAATTATTTTTACATAGTTGTGCTAATTTATTTCACTCATACCCATTGATTGCAGACAAAGAAATCAGCCAGATCAGAGACCGGACTTGGAAACATTGGAGACAGATAGAAATATTGGATTTTTTGAAGATAGAGAAAGGGGAAATTATATATTTATGTACTAATAAATATTTGATAGAATATATATAATATATATCAATATATTTATATATTAGTATAATATATATAATAGTATATGTCATGTGTGTATATATTTACACACATACTGAAGGACAAAAGAGATACAACTGATAGACAATACAAAAATATTCCCTTTGGGGAGCCTAAAAACTTGACCCTGTAGGGGGTTATTCTTACCCCCTTCTCTTCCTCTATCTATGTGTCTCTATGAATCATGGTTCAGGGGTGCTTGACATGCTGCTTGAATCTGAGCCACATGGAACCACTTGCCTCATGCATGTCTATCCATAATAGGGCTGGTGCTGCTTTTGTGTCCCTCTTTTGTAATCCAGGTCTTCTGTCTTCAATTTCAGAGTTCCTGGTCAATTTAAAGTATCTCTTCTTTCCAAATGGTTAGAAAAGTCTCTGCCACAACTTTTTAAAACAAGATTTTAATTCTCTGTATCATCAACATATAAGTGTAAGTGCTAAAACCTGCCATTTTATTGAATACTTGCTATGTTCTAGGCAGTCACCTTAGTTAATTACCTAATTTAGTTCTCACCCCAGTCTTATGAGACAGATATTGTTATGGTCATTTCAGTTGAGCACACTGAGATTAACTGAATAATGTAAGAGCTAAGATGGTCAGTCAATGAACATTATTTTTGCTTGGTGAAGCCTGAGGGAGCCGGTAGAGAGAGAGATCATTAGGGATGGTTTAATTCATTGTTCATTTTACAGAGCAGGAAAAGTGAGTCTCAGAGGCAGAAAGTGATTGACCAAGGTCTCACTGGGGTGTATACCAGAGCTGAGAACCAAACTCAGGACTTCCGACTTCAGCACCCCATCTTTTCTGTGGAGCCAGGCTGCTTCATGGAACAGAATGACAACAGGCTGATTGAAGTATGGCCGGTTGTGGGTCCCCAAACTGCTAACGTTGTGCCAGTGTTAACGAGGCTCCCTGCAATCTGGACCAAGAAGAGGAGAACGGATTTAGGGAGCCCCTCATCTTCTTTCCAGATTACAAATCCTTGTCACTCAGGCCCCATCACCCCCTTTGGCCCCTCCGTCCGAGAGATGCCTGACGATACTTCCCAGAGTAAGACGTGATTAGTTTAGCTAGAGGCTAAGAAATAGGATCTTTGTAAAAGCACATTAAAGGAAGGAGCTAGAAAGAGGAAGCCCTTGAGGAGAACAGGGACATAGTCTCCTCTTCAGCTCCAGTCACACCTCTTACCTTCCACAGCCCAACAGCCATCCCTTTTGCCTACCTTAACTTTAAACACCAAATGAGAAGATGCAAAGGCTGGATGCTGGATACCATGCCCCCACCCACTTCCCAGGAGCTCAGGACTCTACTCTGTGAGGCCTCCTTTAACAGGGCAAGAGGGTCTGCTCTCTGTTCCCTTGTTCAGCTTGGGCATCCACACTGACTCACAATCCCTTCCAGAACCTTCTAGTTGATGGAGCATGTGTGACAAGCAGAGGAGAGACTTTGATCTCTTCAGTGTTCAAGGATTAGATGTGAGTTTAGGAGGGCCAAAGGTAAGAGCTCTGGATGTGGTAAGGTAGAGGGGCGAGGTGAGAGCTGCCACACAAGATGAGGAGAATCAAGCAGCACAGACATGCCTAAGTAGAACTAGAGAAGATTCTGCACTTTAATCATTTCCTCTTTGTGCCTCCATGCCCAGTTTGGATGGATTTATTAGTTCTCTTTCAATTCACTAACTCTATCTTTGTGTTTAGTCTATAGTTTATCCCATTTCCTGAGTTTAATTTACACACATATTTTTCATTTTCACACTTTCTATTTGGTTATTTATCCACATGTTCTTGTTTTATTTCTGTCTGTTTTTCTTTTATACATTTTGTTCTATTTAAGAGAACATTCTACATACTTGTTTCATAGTATTATTTAGATTGTTCTATAAAGTTTACTACCTCTGGAGTAAACTAATGTTCCAATTGTTGACGTTGTTGGCTATCTTTCTTATATTTAAACTTCACTTGTTTTAGAATTTTGATTTATGAGCTGATTTTGAGAAGGATTATTTTTTCCCCCTCTCTTCCTCCATGCTCATCACTCACCTTGCAATTTATGTTTGCTTCTCCTGAGTCCCTGGGCCTTTGTCCAGAGCTAACTCTTTTAATGCCATGTTGGTGACGCTGAGAATATCAGAGGCTAAGAAAAGCTGGGTTCATTCCTGGTCACCGGGCAGCTTGCATAGGGTATAGCCTCACCTTTGTTTGGCAGCAGTTTTTCTTACTCACTCAGTTCCTGGTTTCAAGCAGTGAGACTAGCTCAGGTCCCACATCTTGAGTGGAGCACTTAAGGACATTGATATCATTGGTTCTGAACCCACACCAGCCTCTGTGGCCAGGTCTATCTCCCAGGTTATGTAAAGGCTACAATATTACCTCTTGTTATGTAAAATGAAAATAGTATCTACTTTTTAGAGTCAGGGAGTCATGATTAGAATAATTCTGCAGGGTTTCTCTAGTTTCCATGATTTTTACTTTTTTATTGTAAACAGTGCTGCCTAATACTGTCACGTGATTATGTCAACAGAGAATTTTTTAAAAATAAAATTAGACACAAATCCTGAATTTATTATATATTTATTTACTAATATGAATATGTAATATATCTGCACACAAGTGTACACATACTATTCCTTTATTTTTTTAATAGGATGAATCTTTGAGAATTATATACATGAATAATACTTTTCCAAAATCCTTATAATTGGAATCGCCTAAAGAAGTTTACATTTAAATATTCAATATGTTAGAATCATTTTGCAACATTTTTTATGCTAAAGTTGTAATTTCAGTAACTTCCCATTACTGTGAAACCTTTGCTTACTGTCCCTTTAAAATGACTATCACAGAAAGTAATGTCATGGTTTTTGAGAGAAATTTGCCTAAAGTAAGATTTTTTCCATAAATAATTTTGTTGAGCAGGAGATTTCTTTGCAGGAGTGTAACAATTCTCCTTAGGGGGGGAATGTCTCTTTAATATACCATTTGGGATATGATAGTCCTTGGATTTATTTAACAATTATTATAAACACATTTGCAAAATACAGGTGCTCAGAAAGATCACTTATTAATTTCTACCATGTTCCACTGAGCACAGAGATTTACATACAATTATATTGCATTTCCTATTTCAATAATATTCTTTTTGAGTCTCTTAAAAAGTATAGTCTGTGCTGGGGTAAAAGATCTGTCTAAGGATTTCTAGTCTAACATACAAACAATGCCAAATAAACTACTTGCTTTTGTAGAGATCCAAATGTGTTGTCTTAAAAGGCCTTGATGGTTGGGTTGCTGGACTCAAAGATAGAGACTGTACTCATGAGGATTTGGGTCATAAAACCCTAGAGAGGTTGCTGGTGGGGGCAGCAGCCATTGTTGCCTTTTCCCATGGGGGTGGGCAGTGTCAAAGCTTTAACATAAAGAAGATGTTAAAGAAAAAATTACTTATGACACTTGTTAGAACAGTAAAGCAGATTTTATTCAAGACTACTGCAATAGGTATAGGGACTCCTGTGATGGGGTTTTGCAGTAGGGGAGAGAGATTAGGCTCAACTCTGAATAGAAAAAGGAAAAGTGGAAACTTATAGCCAAGGAGCAGAGAGGGGGCCTGTGGATGGAAAACTACTAGTGGGAAACATCAGGGGTAAGGGAAAGATTCTGGCTAAACTGACTTAATAGGATTCTTTCTGAAG